>NC_092142.1:65765259-66074828 GCF_043159975.1 Macaca nemestrina
CTTAAGGGCTCTATTTCAGAGAAAAAGACGCATTATCTAGAAAGGTCAGTGGTTGAAGACACATGAGCTGAGCTGCATAACAATCACAGTAGTACACATGCGGGTGACTAGGGAAATATACACATGCACAACAAGCCGAAAAATGAAATGTTAAACTCACTGTTTTAGCCAACGTGGGACAGAAGCAAGATGAAGGACAGGATAGAAAACACACTGCGAGAAATTTGATTTAAAAAGCACATCAAAATTTCTGAACCATTGCGCCACTAAGTGTGAAGATCCTGAGTGCCATACCCCAGAAGCCCTCATTAATTCACTAGAGGGGGTGATGTCATCCTGTGGAAATATGCCAGGCTGGGTGAAGCTTGCCCTGGCCAGGACGGCTGCTGCTGCTGCTGCCATGGCTCTAGCCCCTGCCCCTCCCATTTCCCTGGCAAGTGGACAGAAGATGATGTAACTGCACAGAAGCAAGGGAAAGGAAAAACAAGCTTCTGAACCACATTAAGGAAAAAAAAAAAAAAACCCAAACAAACTTCCTTTAATTTGAAAGTTATTTGTTGTCAAAAGGGCTTGGATGTCCTTAGTCCAAAATAACCTTTCATGTTAACTACCAAAAAAAAAAAAAAAAAAAAAAGAACCTCCTATTTCTAATTAAAATGATATTTTGCTGGATTCCAAAATGAACTAAGGAGCTGAAAGCTTTGTCTTTTTTAGGACTTCCTCTAAGCCTGCCAACATGAGGGTCCATAGGGCCTTAATGGAATTCCAGGGTAGTGAACTCAAGCTGCACAGACCACAGCAAACCCTCACATCCTCTGATGTTAACTCTGCAGACACAGAGTAACAGAAAAGCTCAGAGATCCACAGAACTTAACACATTTTGGGGAGTGAGGGAAGAACTCTTATTTGAAACGGAAACCAATGAAGATAATAAATATTTATTTGTTTTCTTCAACTTGTGACACTTGAGTTACAGACTGCTTTGAATACTTTTGACTACTAAGTTTACAAGAGGAACTCTTAAATGAATGGTGCAAACAAAACAAAACCACAAAGCAAGGGAAGCCTCTAGGATTGGGAAAAGGAAGGTGATTCAAACCATCTAAAGAGACTAGTGAATTTCCCAATTAAGAAAATTATATTTTACTCACACTTCCGTTCCAGCTCCCTCATTTTTTCTGGTGGAATTTTCATTTTATCAATGTGCTCACGTAAAACACTAGCCCATTTCTGCAGAGATTCCATCACAGTCCAAGGTCTAGACATGTCTGCAACAAAAATGACGAGGGTCTCTGGCAAGGATTCAGCAGAAACTGCAAATTTCAGCAGGCCTTTGTGGTACAAGTCTCCATCCAGAATCCACACATTGCAGCGCGTGTGATCTGAGAAAAGAAGTGAATGAAGCTAGTTACCATCTAATAACGACCATCAGCACAGCTGTAGAAACAGACACATCAAGAAGATCTTGAAGGTGACAGCTATGAATTCTAAATAGAATGCAAAATTTAGTAATCTAAACCAAAAAGTGCCCAAATGCTCAGTAGACAGCAATCCTTGGTCCTGGTGCCTTTAAAACTACAGTAATATAGGGTCCAGGCATGGTGGCTCACACCTGTAATCCCAACACTTTGAGAGGCTGAGGCAGGTGAATCACTTGAGGTCAGGGGTTCGAGACCAGCCTGTCCAACATGGTGAAACCCCATCTCTACTAAAAGTACAAAACAAATTAGCCAGGCATCGTGACACTCGCCTGTAATCCCAGCTACTTGGAAGGCTGAGGCAGGAGAATTGCGTGAACCCCAGGAAGTAGAGGTGGCAATGAGCTGAGATTGTGCCAGTGCACTCCCGCCTGGGTGACAGAATGAGAGTCCGTCTCAAAAAAAAAACAAAAGACCAAAAAAAAAACTACAGTAATATAGGAAGTGTTCACACCTAAAAAGGTTTCCAAACTGTCTATGTAGTAAAGAGTAAGGGTATCGGACCGGGTATGGTGGCTCATGCCTGTAATCCCAGCACTTAGGGAAGCCAAGGCAGGCAGATCACGAGGTCAGGAGTTCAAGACCGGCCTGGCCAGCATGGTGAAACCCCGTCTCTATTAAAAATACAAAAATTAGCTGGGCGTGGTGGCGGGTGCTGTAATCCCAGCTACTTGGGAGGCTAAGGTAGGAGAATCACTTGAACCCGGGAGGCAGAGGTTGCAGTGAGTCGAGATTGTGCCACACTGCACTCCAGCCTGGGTGACAGAGTGAGAATCTGTCTCAAAAAAAAAAAAAAGAGTAAGGGTATCTTAGCTTTCAATAAGAATCAAAAGATACTAATGTTCACTGGTCAACTATGCCACAATCTAAATAATCCATCATCCTAAGATAACAGCAATCAGTGAAGCAGTGAGCTGTGCTGAAGAGCCTATGTTTAAACAAGGCTTTCTTGTGTTGGTCACACTCAACAATGCATTCACATACTATAAAGGATGCCAAAGGGACAGAAACTTTGTATTTAAATGTGAAGATAAAATCATCACTTACATAAATTGAGATATGAATTACCAGATGCCTAATTATATTAGGGAATTAGTAATTTTTTGTTATAATAATAATAGTTATGTTTTAAAAAAATCCTTATCTGACATCTTTATGGCAGTGTACATAGATAAAATTTAATGTCTGAAATCTGCTTCAAAATCATCTACTGGGGAGTAAACAAAGCAAAGAGTAAAAGTACAGTTGAAATAAAACTGATCAAGAATTGATACGTGTGCATGTATGTATTTATTTATTTTGAAACAGGGTCTGAGACACCCAGGCTGGAGTGCAGTGGCAACTGCAGCCTCAATTTCCTGGGCTAGTGATCCGCCCACTTCCGCCTTCCGAGTAGCTGGGACCACAGGCACAAGCCACCACTCCCAGCTAATTTTTTAATTTTTTTGTAGAGATAGGGTTTCCCGATGTTGCCCAAGCTGGTCTCAAACTTCTAGGCTCAAGCAATGCTCCCGCCTTGGCCTTCTAAAGTGCTGGGATTACACGCCTGAGCCAGTGCACCCAGTTAGAACTGGTAATTGTTGAAGCAAGGTGACAAGTACACTGTGGCTCATGATACCACTCTCTACTTTGTATGTATTTTTTGTTTTCTATTAAAATATATTCACACAAATGTGCAAGTGCTAAGATTTAATGAAACATGGTTGCAAACAAATACCAGGATGATCTAACTGCCGAAGACAATTATCTAAATTTATTCATTTATTTGAAACAGAGTCTCACTCTATCACCCAGGCTGGACTGCAGTGGCACGATCTTGGCTCACTGCAACCACTGCCACTCCTCCCCCGCCACCCAGGTTCAAGCGATTCTCCTACCTCAGCCTCCCAAGAAGCTGGGACTACAGGCACGTGCCACTACGCCTGGCTAATTTTTGTACTTTTAGTAGAGATGGGGTTTCACCACATTGGCCAGGCTGGTCTCGAACTCCTGACCTCAAGTCATCCGCCTGCCTCAGCCTCACAAAGTTCTGGGATTACAGGTGTGAATCACCACGCCCGGACAATTTTATAACATATTTTTAGAAATTTTCAGTTATCGGCCGGGCGCGGTGGCTCAAGCCTGTAATCCCAGCACTTTGGGAGGCCGAGACGGGTGGATCACGAGGTCAGGATATCGAGACCATCCTGGCTAACCCGGTGAAACCTCGTCTCTACTTAAAAAAAAAATACAAAAAACTAGCCAGGCGAGGTGGCGGGCGCCTGTAGTCCCAGCTACTCGGGAGGCTGAGGCAGGAGAATGGCGTGAACCCAGGAGGCGGAGCTTGCAGTGAGCTGAGATCCGGCCATTGCACTCCAGCCTGGGCGACAGAGCGAGACTCCGTCTCAAAAAAAAAAAAAAAAAAGAAATTTTCAGTTATCTTTGAGAACTATTTTTTTTTTTTTTTTGAGATGGAGTCTCCCTCTGTCACTCAGGCTGGACTGCAGTGGTGCAAGCTCAACTCATTGCAATCTCCTAGAGCTCCGAGGCTTCAATTCTCCTGCCTCAGCTTCTGAGTAGCTGGGATTACAGGAGTGCACCACTATGCCCAACTAATTTTTGTATTTTTAGTAGAGACGGGGTTTCACCATGTTGGCCGAGCTAGTCTTGAACTCCTGACCTGTGATCTGCCCACCTCGGCCTTGTTGGGATTACAGGCATGAGCCACCGTGCCCAGCAGAACTATTTTTTATAAAAGTACCTTGAGAACTATCATCAAAAACTATTAACTATTAATTATTAATTATTGATTATTAACTATTAACTATTATTACTATTAATTATTAATACTTTTATTAACTATTAATACTTTATTAATATTTAATTATTAATAATTAACTATTAATACTTATTATTAATACTTTTTATTAACTATTAATACTTTTTCTTTTTGTGATCAAGTTTCGCTTTGTTGCCTAGACTGGAGTGTAGTGGTGTGCCCAAACTGGTGTAGCTCACTGCAGCTCAGACCTCCCAGGTTCAGGCGATCCTCATGCTTCAGCCCCTTGAGTGGCTGGGACTACAGGTGTGTGCCACCATGACTGGCTGATTTTTGTATTTTTAGTAGAAATGGGGTTTCACCATGTTGTCCGGGCTGGTCCTGAACTCCTGGGCTCAAGGGATCTGCCTGCCTCAGCCTCACAAAGTGCTGGGATTACAGGCGTGAGCCACCGCGCCTGGCCTATTAGCTTCTTTTTCAACAAATTCCAACAAATACTTTAAAACCAGTCAGGCGCGGTGGCTCATGCCTGTAATCCCAGCACTTTGGGAGGCCAAGGAGGGTGGATCACTAGAGGTCAGGAGTTCGCGACCAGGCTGGGCAACATGGCAAAACCCCGTCTCTACAAAAAATACAAAAATTAGCCAGGCTTGGTGGTATGTACCTGTAGTCCCAGCTCCTCGGGAGGCTGAGGCGGGAGGATTGCTTGAGTTCAGGAGGTGGAGGTTGCAGTGAGCCGAGATGGCACCACTGCACTCCAGACTGGATGACAGAGCCAGACCCTGTCTCAAAAAAAAGAAAAAAAGAAAGAAAAGAAAACAAACAAAAAAATCCAATCTTCCTCTTTTAGAAAAATATACTTAAAAAAACCCCTATCTTCTATTAATTACTTTTGTATAAGCAATTAATAAACATGCTATAAAAAATTTATATTCATGACTTTGTGTCAACAGTATAAAGTATCTAAATCTAGCTATACTTTCAAACTCTATTTTAGCGGCTTTAGTTTGGGTTCTGTGAATGTCCTCAAAAATACTGCTCTGTACCCAAAGTCTGTGGGTTTTAATGCCTACCCAACCGCAGGCATGGTTCCTTTTTTCAGCCTCTCTCCCCACTGCCCACTACACGTAACTCACCCATGTGCTTGGAGTTTAATGTGTAGCATTAAACAGATGCCCGCAAACCTGGAGGCAGGGGTCCTTTGACATGTCACATTCTACCACAAACTAGGTACAAGCCAGAGACTATTTTCTCTACCTGGGTAACTGCCTGTGAAGTGTATATTTATAACTCAATCACACCACACAATAAAAAAGACTAGGGCGGAAAATGTATAATTAACAACAGATAAGGGCAATTCTTCCATCAAACAGGAACTTTCAAGTGGGTGGCCTAAAAAAATCCAATAAATGCAGAGACCAAGAAGTTTTTAAGGTAACCTTAAAAAAATCTGTATAGAGGCCGGGCGCGGTGGCTCAAGCCTGTAATCCCAGCACTTTGGGAGGCCGAGACGGGCGGATCACGAGGTCAGGAGATTGAGACCATCCTGGCTAACACGGTGAAACCCCGTCTCTACTAAAAAATACAAAAAACTAGGCAGGCGAGGTGGCGGGCACCTATAGTCCCAGCTACTCGGAGTCTGAGGCAGGAGAATGGCGTGAACCCGGGAGGTGGAGCTTGCAGTGAGCTGAGATCCGGCCACTGCACTCCAGCCTGGGCGACAGAGCGAGACTCCGCCTCAAAAACAAAAACAAAAACAAAAAATCTGTATAGAAGTTAAAATATACTTAAAGGCAAATAAATGTGGTCAGCACGATGCTCTGGCATGAAATATGCTTATGGTATATTGAAACAGAAGAGGCTATAGAGATTCATAGATTATCTACATCACGTTTTACACTTTCAAAAGAAACAAAAGGGTACTAGAGTTATCACCATGTCTCAAGCACTGTTACACCTGATATACCCTGTCTCATTTGTATAGGCACCATTAGCCCATTCTACAAATGAGGAAACTCAAGTACAGAGTGGTTAAGTCAGTTACCCAAAGCCACACAACTACTGGCTACAAGGCATGGCATTCTGAACCAGTTCTGTCTGGCTCCAAAGCCACAGCTCTTTCCACAGTAACCACGCTGTCCAAAAAAGACAGGAAGCAAAAGACTCAACACATGCGAGATTCTCTGGCCAGGCTCAGCAGCCCTCTACGTACAGACTCCAGTGGGCTTAGATGGGTACCCAAATGCCTCTGTCCTTACACAAGAGACTCTACCCATGCCCTCAACTTTTTTTTTTTTTTTTTGAGACAGAGTCTCACTCTGTTGCCCAGGTTGGAGTGCAGTGGCACAATCTCAGCTCACTGCAACCTCCGCCTACCAGGTTCAAGCGATTCGCCTGCCTCAGCCTCCTGGGTAGCTGGGATTACAAGCGTGCGCCACCATGCCTGGCTAATTTTTGTATTTTTAGTAGAAATGGGGTTTCACCATGTTGGCCAGGCTGGTCTTGAATGGACCTCAGGTGATCCGCCTGCCTCAGCCTCCCAAAGTGCTCGGATTACAGGCGTGAGCCACTGCGCCCAGTCACTCATGCCCTCTACTAAACAGCTCTTGGAGACGGTAGAATCATGGTGCTGGAAAGGACCTTGGTTCAACTTTGTCATTTTAGCAATAAGGAAATGGGGGACTAGGTGGTAGGATCAGCCCTTGTTATATAATTGCCCATACATTGTAATCTCTACTGTTTAAATGAGTAAAAGCAAATATAAAGAAAGTAATTTTTTTTTTTTTGAGATGGAGTCTCACTTTATCACCCAGGCTGGAGTGCAGTGGTGCAATCTCGGCTCACTGCAACCTCCACCTCCTGGGTTCAAGCAATTTTCATGCCTCAGCCTCCAGAGTAGCTGGGGCTACAGGCATGTACCACCACGCCTGGCTAATGTTTTGCATTTTTAGTAGAGATGGGGTTTCACCAACTTGACCAGGCTGGTCTTGAACTCCTGACCCCAAGTGATCCACCCGCCTCAGCCTCCCAAAGTGCTAGGATTATAGACGTAAGCCACCGTGCCCGCCCTAAAGAAAGTAATTTAGTGACTACATTTTATCTTTAGGTTATACAGATAACTTTCCTACCAAAAAAACCAACCAACCAACCTAGGTACCAATGATTATTTATTTTCGAGTCACTGAAAAGATCTAACATAGGCTGGGCACAGTGGTTCATGCCTGTAATCCCAGGATTTTGAGAGGCTGAGGCGAGCGGACTGCTTGAGCTCAGGAGTTCAAGACTAGCCTGAACAACATAGTGAAATCCCATCTGTACAAAAATTAGCCGGGTGTGGTGGCACACACCTATAGTCCCAGCTACTTAGGAGGCTGAAGTGGAAGGATGACCTGAGGCTGGGAGGCAGAGGTTGCAATGAGCCAAGACTGAGCCACTGCACTCCAACCTGGGTGACAGAGTAAAACCCTGTCTCAAAAAAAAAAAAAAAAAAAAAAAAAAAAGATCTAACGTAAAACCAAAAGATTATAAAGGAGGCATTACTGAGCAGTTGTAACCCAAAACCATTACTCCAACTCACAATTATAAGAAAAAATTTTTAAATTATATGTAATCCTTATAAGAGTGTTTATCATGTGCTTTTAATCATTCTAAGCAGAAACTATTACTACTCACATTTTAAAGATGAGGAATTAAAGAACATTCCCACCTCTGAGAATCTATTCCTCTACCAGAAGAAACACAGAAAATGAGCATTTCTTTCATTCTTTCTTTTTTAAAAAACAGAGACGGTCTCGCTCTGTTACCCAGGCTTGAGTGGATTGATATGGACATAGCTCACTGCAGCCCCCAACTCCTGGCCTCAAGTGATCCTCCCACCTCAGCCTCCTAAGTAGCTGTGATTACGGCAGGAGTCATCAAATCCAGCAGAAATTACCATTTCTAAACTGTCACAAAGAGACTCAGGAAACTCTCCTATGAATATACATTAAATTGTTACACTCTAAACCACACCAACTTCAGATTCTCTACTAGAACCAGGCAGAGTAACAATGGTCCCCAGGACAGCTAAACATTTCTCTCATTCAAAACTCCAAAGCTTTAAAAAATTTTTCTTACCACCTTTATGGGTAAGTGAAAATTTACCTTCAGTATCTCTTTTTAAGGGCAGGCTAGCCAGAGCAACAGCTAAGTGTCCCATTCCCCAGTTTTGCTAACATACTCTATAAAAGAAAGTGGGTTAAGTGGGTTAAGAAGACATATACTTCATCTATTCTCTGTGATTAACTCTCTGAGAACCAAACAGAAAACTGAGAATGCCTGGCCATGTTGCAACAACTGCACCCAAGGAAGCAGTCAAGAGTCCTGCATACACCCCCTTACCATGGGATCGATGCTTTACTCACCATCTCGGTCCTCATCATGGACGCTGAGGTAGAGATATTCTAGGCCTCTTCCTTTTTTGCCATGCTCAGCTCCTTGTAGTTTAGTCATGAGGGTTGTTTTACCAGAACCATCTTCACCTACAAAGGATGTTTGCAAGACAAAGGTGTACTGTTTATTCTGGGCAAGGATAGGGAGGCATGACACTCACATGACATGGAACAACTAAGAATTTCATGCAAAGTCTGCTGTTGAGGTCTCACCTGCTTTCATAAACAAAGGATTTTGCTGGAAGAGTGGTTGGGAGGGTAGGGAGGAGAGGGTGGTAAAGGCAGCAAATTCTAAAATCTAAAATGACATTCTACTGCGTTATCCTTACTTCACAAGGGAAATAATGAGGCAGGTCCACAGGCCCTATCTATAACTTATAAGACATGCATTTGGAGAAGTGAAAGTAAAAGGCAGGGTTAGTTTCTCACAAGATAAACTTTCACCACAAGAAAAACAAGAAATCTTTTATGATACCATTAACCTAAAAGTCCAGGTACCGTAAACTAAAAAAAGTCTGATCCTACTTCACAATGGTGAAGAACGGAAGTTATTCACTTTTGATTTTAGTACATCTCCTTCACAAGCATTCTGAAGACTAAGAAACTGACGAAAATAATTATAGACCTAGCAAAACTCTTTAGTACAATCTCAGTTAATTAATAAGCACTTCTTCATCTCCCTCCACCCAAACAACACCCCCTCCCCGGATCCTTAAACATCAAGGAGAACCATCGCCAAACATTACTAGGCACTTCTGGCATTTAATAATATGGAATTACAGAACATGAGAATTGAAAGGCAGTCAGTACACAGATCAAAGACCTCCTCTCGGTCTCCAATGCCTCTACCTTATTCAGGCCCTCCGCATACAGACCATGGTGAGTACCTATCAGTCTGACTTCAGTACCTGCTCATTTTGAGCTACTGTCCCTCTGCAGGCAGTGTTCTTTCTAAAACTCAGATCTGGTGATCTTGATCCCCCACTTCTTGAAGATCTCTAAGGGTCCAGTATTACCGACCACAGTCATTTCCTGAGGAAGGTCACACATTCTCGTCAGTAGCAGTAGGAAAACTACCAAGGCAGTGATTCCCATGAGAATTGGGGGATGGAGGTGAGATAACAGGCCTTTGAGAATCAGAGAACTTCAGGAAACAGCACTAACTCTTCAGCCTTCCCACGATCTGCCCCCAACTTACCTTAGCAGCCATCAACCACAAGGCGCTTCGAGCAGTTTCCAAACCCCACACCCTCTTGTCATCTGTGTCCCTGCATACTGACACTTTTCTGCAAAATACTCAACTCCCAAATCATCCTCCTTCAACAGCTCCAAGCTGTGTGATGCTTCCACAATAATCGGCATGGATCTGTCTTCCACCGAACTGAGATTCTTGTATAGTGTTTAAGAGACGTCTATGCTGAGCCAGTGCCCAGCCCACAGGTCCCAAGCAACTTGCTGTGTGAATGTACCCCAACTCCCTCACTTGAGGAGAGTGAGGCCAGAGGGATTGAGAGACCTGACTCAGGTAACCTAGCAGTGAGGGCTGGAGTAATGCAGGAAACGTCCCCAGTGCTGATTCTCTGTCCTCTGCAAAGTCCCTAAAACCTCAGACTATGCACTACTGATGAGGCTCAAAGAAGGCTCCCGTGGCCATTTCCCCACAGCTCCAAGCCCAGGTCACCTAGTTCTCCCACCTTTTCCACCTAACCTCATTTACTAGCTCCCCTCTCCACGATCTCAATTTGGTAATCTTCGAGGCTATGGAGGCATAGAACGCCAAATGACTGAAACAATGTGCCGATAACCCCAGAGCACCACTAGGCTCTCCAAAGACGGCAGCATCCCACCCTCGGGCGCGGGAGGTTTGGCCACACTCCAGCTGCCCGGCCAGGGCCGACGGTCCCTTTCCCGCCAGGCTGCGGGCAGGCGGCGGGCAAGGGGAAGGCGGGGACCTGTGGGAGGGGCGCCCGCCTCGCCCACCCCAGCGCCCTGGGGCAACGCCCCGCTGCCGGTGCTCACCGAAGACCAGGATGTTCTTGCCGGACGGCAGCTTCGACCTGGCACGGGTGGACACTTCGCTCAGAATGGAGGACCTGCGGCGACAATGGTGAGAGTGGTCAGCCCCGGGCCGGACTGGGATGGCCCGGCTCGCGACGGCCCCTCAGTGTGTCCGACGGTCCGGCCCAGCGGCCGCGGCTTCCCCGGCCCGGCCCGACCGCCCGCGACCTCACCATAGGCTCTGGCCTTCCTCCTCCTCACTGGTCAGGTCGCCGGCGGCCGCCACCGCGGGCCCGTTGGGACCCAGCAGCAGCTTCTTCTCCACCCCCACCGGCGCCATCTTGCCAACTGCAGCCACAAAGAGGGCCCTCCCCCGGGCCCGCCGAGGACCCGCGAGGACCCCGGCCGGGCCGCCCCCCGCTCGCCGTCCCCCGCGACGCGCCGCCCGCCGAGCTTGCCGCGGCGACTGCGCCACCCAGTGTGCCCTCTAGGTCTGCGATGGCCACGGGCTCCCACAGGTTGCGAGGCCGCCGAGGTGGCGGGCGACGGTCAGGCAGCCGCCGGGGCAGCCATGCGCGGGGAGGCGGTGGCAGAGGCGGGCACCGTCTGGACCGAGGGCGCTCTGACGGCCTCTGCCGGTTGAGGGGCGCAGCGCAGCGCCCCGCCAAGCTCGCGGATTCCGCTGTGCCCTCGGGGGTCGGGCAGCCGCATGACCGTAAAGCCTAGGCTTTGGGAATAAGACTGATGCACACAAAAGCGCAATTTATCTGGAGCTCACTATGTGCCAGTCACACATTATCTCACTGAATCTTATCTAAGCCTTTCACAGATGAGGAACCTGAAGCTCAGAAAATTTAAGAAACCCACCTAAGAACCCAAGACTAGAAAATAACATTCGACACTTCTAATTTATTCCCCAACCCTGGACTATTATATTATCAACTTGGCCTAACCCTACTCAAGCCCTGCATTGAAAGACCAGCCTTAAGCAAGACGCCAGAATCCTCATAAATATCCTGCTTTTCCCCTTCCTCCTCGGAAGACTAGACTGTGAGTTAGTGCTCTTGACCGCAGTGCATAATACACTTGGCTTTGCTTTATTAACATGCTTTTTAAAATGATGTTTTCAGGGAGCCAGCATTTCACACTAGAAGAGGAGCCCTTAATTTCCTTGGGGGCCAGGTGGCAGGTGCAGAGTGGGAAGGAAAACAAAAGGAAAGGGGATGGAAAAGGGAAAGAGCGGAGAGTAACCCAAGGAAAAACATACATTCCATTATCAAGCTTAATTTTAGGTGTGGCCTCTACTTGAGGGCTCTTGCCATTCTCTATGGAAACAGGCTAAGAAGACATTTCTAAATATCACAAGGAAGTGGAATATGGCAGAAAAGCACCACCTTGAGTGGGTTTCATATGAGTAGGATTGTGATCCTGACGCCAAAAATCTGGCAGCATGAATTACGGGATAAAACAAATGGGCATATCATCTGCCAAACTGGATGTAAGGTTTAAACAAGACAATGAAAGTGAAAACCCACTGAGTTCCTCCCTTGGAAATCTGGGAAAATCAGGCAAAGTGCCAGAAGTCCTAAAAGGGGAAGGAGTGCTGAATTTTCACAGGACAGAAGATGGAGTTGAAAATTACAGTCCAGTGAGCTTAATCAGCACTAAGTGAAATTTTGTGATTAGACACTAAAGGAAAAGAGAGTACCAGATTTACACAGTATCTTTCTTTTTTGCAGGAGTACCAGGTAGGCGGATGCTGCCGATATAGCAAATGCAGATTTCAACAGGGCATTTGACAATTCACATCTTAGATGTGAAAGTGAAATCAATGCTGGATGATAGCATTGAGGCTTATTAAAGACTAGCCCAGAGGTGGCTGATGAAGAGGGACCAGCAGAAGAGGCTGCTAGGGGCCTGCCCAAACCTCCTGCCCTGGCCAGCCAATTCAGGGTGCCATCAGTGACTTGGATAAGAATACAGCGGCAGTAATGGAAGTTGTGGATGACCTGAAGCAGGAAGGGTTGCCTTATCTACTGCTTGACAAACTGAGCAGAGACTAAATCTAACAAGATGAAATTTAGTAGGAACATTAAAGTCCTGTGGAAAGGTTTAACAAAAAAGCATATGAAGGCCAGGTGCGGTGGCTCACACCTGTAATCCTGGCACTTTGGGAGGCCGAGGCTGGCGAATCACTTGAGGTCAGGAGTTCCAGACCAGCCTGGCCAACATGGCAAAACCCCATCTCTACTAAAAATACAAAAAAAAAAAAAAAAAAAAAATTAGCCAGGAATGGTGCCATGCGCCTTTAATCCCAGCTACTTGGGAGGCTGAAGCACGATAATTGCTTGAACCTAGGAGACAGAGGCTGCAGTGAGCTGAGATTGCACCACTGCACTCTAGCCTGGGCAAGAGAGTAAGACTCTGTCAAATAAAGTAAAATTAAATTTAAAAATGCATAGGAATAGGATAGGAAATTATTTAAAATAAAAATTATAATCTAAACGTCATTAACTATAATCTAAGAGTTGGTCATGTAGAATGACAAGAAGCATCTTAGGGTAGAACCCATAAAACCTCACTGATGCTAATAAAGAAGCTAGCCCCCCACGCAAGTCAGGCTGGATTTCTTAGGGTGACATTTCTGGACACATTTTGCAAAGACAGTTATCCAGTGTCAGTGACTAAACTAAGGGGACAAGACATCGTTCTGCTTGACAATTAGGTAACTAGGGCTCATCAATATGAAGGATAAAGTAACTAGGGCTCATCAATATGAAGTAACTAGGGCTCATCAATAAGAAGTAACTAGGGCTCATCAATATGAAGGATAAAGTAACTAGGGCTCATCAATATGAAGGACAAAGACATAGAGGGAGAAGAGGGGAAAGTGTAGACACTTCTGAAAAGCTAAAGCAAATAAACATACACTACAAAGAAGTGAACCTGACTATACAATGTGGAAGTATTCAAAGCACTGCATAATTAGTCTTTAGAAGAAGAAATTTTTTTTCCCTCTACGATACTACAGTAAACAATAGAAGTGGTAACTTTTTTAAGAGACAGGGTCTAGTTCTCTAGTCCAGGCTAGAGTACAGTGGAACACTCATAGCTAACTACAACCTCGAACTCCTGGGCTCAAGCGATCCTCCCACCTCAGCCTCTCAAGTAGCTAGGACCACAGGGGCATGCCACCACATCCAGCTAATTTTTAAATTTTTTGTAAAGATGGGGGTCTCACTATGTTGCCCAGGCTGGTCTTAAACTCCTTGCCTCAAGTGATCCTCCCACACTGGCCTCCCAAAGTGGGAGATTACAAATATGAGCCACCACCACAGCCAAGGAAACGTTTTAATTAACAAAATGTCAAATATTGATTTAGTGTGTGGGAACCCTAGTTAAACAGCTTGGGGAACTATTCTTTCTGAATTCTAGGGAGGGACTTTTGTACCGTATAAAATCCAAATGTCTCACATAGTATTTATTGCAATATAATGTCAAATAACGTTTAAAGGCTGATAATTCTTTTCTCTATGTCATTTAAGCTTAAGGAAAAATAAAAGCATATTCCTAAACAAATGTTTGATCTTACAAAGGAATTTTATCTTACTAATCTGTACACTGGAGATATATTTGCTTTATAAATCATTGTAATAACTTGATGAGTTTCAGCATCACAAAAACTGTTTAATAAAAACTGTGTCCTCATTTCCACATTCCTTCTCATGAGAGTTTAGAAAAATACTTTAAATGTTGTATCTTTTAAAATACAGTGTATCAAGGCACTGTATTTTAAAAATCCAAACTAAACTGACAGTCTTCTTCCAAAGAAGAAGCTGCACACATGGGGCTTTTGGTCAGTTTGCGGTATTTGTGAGCAAGGTCCGCAGCCTTCCGTCCTTGCTGAAAGGGGAAAGACCACAAAATTGAATTCCAGTGATTTCCCATTTTCTTAACTCCATTGAAAAGGTAATTTACTTCTTCTTCAGTAAAGTTTTTGCGAACTCTTCTTTTTTCTGTAATTAGGATTGTAGAATATATTAGTATTTGCTGAACAAAGGTCCTGAGATGCAAATAAGTGCTTATTTGGATATGCTTACCTTATACCTAAGGATATAGAGAAATGCCAGGGCTTCTCATCATGTGGTAACCCACTTCAATTTTAAAAACCTGAGTGCCTAATATTAAGCTAGTTGCTATCACTGTGACTTCTTCAGTAATTATAACTTAATTGATAGTAGTAATACAATATCTTTCAATCAAGAAACAACAGTTTATAAACATTTGATTGTTAATTCAACATTCCTGTGAGGACAGTTAACCAATATCTTCCTGGCCAGGCATGGTGGCTCACGCCTGTAATCCTAGCACTTTGGGAGGCTTACGCAGGTGGATTACTTGAGGTCAGAAGTTCGAGACCAGCCTGGTCAACATGGCAAAACCCTGTCTCTACCAAAAGTACAAAAAGTAGCCAGGCATGGTGGCACATGACTGTAGCCCCAGCTTCTCAGGAGGCTGAGGCACAAGAATTGCTTAAACCTGGGAGGCAAAGGTTGCAGTGAGCTGAGATCGTGCCACTGCATTCCAGCCTGGGTGACAGAGCAAGACTATCTCAAAATTTAAAAATAAATAAATAAATAAAAAACAGCTTGCATATCTTACAGTCTTCCCAAAGGGCTCCATAACTTGATAGAATAAAAAAGAATATCAACACTTGTTACTTTAAATATTAAGTTTGATAATATTTTTAAGAATAAGGGTCTTTTGAAATTTGCTTTTAAAAACACGTGGTCAGCTAGATCAAAACTCAAAATATAGGCTGCACAATGGGGAAGGAAGTTTTTAGCTATCTGGTTTTTAAGGGATACTTTCTATAAAGAAAGAATATACAGTTGATATCTGTAAACAAATATTTTCTGGTGATGATTACTAGGAAATAGTTTTCTTTAAGCTTTTTCATTCATTATTATCCCATGTTATCATTGTGGGTAGATGCTGGTGAGGAGTTTTTTGTATTTCCACTTGAGGCTGTTATTTACTTTCGTAGTACTGGGTGCAGCTGTCCTGAGTCACCCTTAGAAAATCTTGTCCTTGCAGGCCAAGACAGCCATTTGTTTACCTATTCTAAGAGCCATAGCAGACCTTTTAAAACGGATGAGAAAAATCTTCCCAGCAGAAGGTTATCAGTGTAAATAATGTCTGATTATTGCTTAATAGTATTATTTAGAATGTAAGCTCCATGAGGGCAGCAATTTTAATCTATTTTATTCACCATTGTATCCCCAGTGCTTAGAATAGTATCTGACACATAGTAGTAGTCAATAAATACTTGTTGAGAGAACAAAATTATTGGTAAAACTATCTCAAAACTTATCAATGAAATTACTCCTTCATTTTGGGTGTACTGGAAAACTGTGGCTATCCAAGAAATAGGTTTCAACTTCCCTTGTTAAATTATTTGAACTCATAATAATCAGGACTAGACTGGTTACTATAACTTTCAGGATATTGAGCCCTGGAGTTGATCATGTAAAGCCCCACTTTTCTATTGTGGCTGCCATCTCCCTGACTTTTATACTTACCGTCTGTGCCCAAATCCTCAAAGATTCCTACAGCAGAGTACTGAGCAGCCTGGAAGAAGGAAGCAGCTCTCTACACCCCAAGCTCCCCACTCTGTGACTTATTTAGTCTTAATATTAGGTATTAGGGAAGAGTAAGGGAAAATGGGCAAGAGGACTTAATTCTAAGGACTCTTTATTTTTCAAGCCCTCTCAAAACACCAATCCATCCTAAAATAGAGGCTTGGAGAAATCTGTAAATGCTTAGTACAGTGGTCCCTTCTCAGAAGAATGGGCTCAAATTTGAGTATAAAGTATAATTAAATGAATAGTGGTGAGTGTCCTAAAAAAAGGTAAGTTTATTAAGAGGGGAAAAAAATGGTAACACACCAAATATTCCTGGCCTACTTGTGAAAGAGATGTAAGAATCACTACTTTCTCAAGATTCCTTTCTAAATACTAAAAAGTAGGCCAGATTATTTGGTTTTAGCTAAAGCAAGTTTTACCTACAAAAAAAAAAAGTATGTTTTTTTCTGAGCTCAATGTCACTTAATAGTATATAGGACCCCTGTATATAATCATTGTATAACCATTATTATGCACATTTCATGAAGTTCTGCAAATTATTTTACTATGCAAATAGATTATAGCATATTTTTTGTTGTTACATACTTGCTTTGAAGACATGTTGTTGAAAAGCACCTATTATTAATTTGATGCCAAGCCCTTGTCAAGAACAAGGTCTCCAAGTGCATGATGTTTCTATGAAAAAATACCCATTTTCTAATAATTACTACAGAAAACATTACTTCAGAAAGTGGGCTCATCTTTCTGTACTATACTTAATTATAATTTGCATGCAGAATTTTTAATCCAGAAAAAGATTCAGATAAAAAAAGCAAATTTGAAATTTCCTTGAAAGTTTTGGCAGTGAAAATAGCCAAATAAATATACGTGGCAAAATGCTTCCTGAATGTATCACGTTCAAATGTCTAAATAACAGAGTGGCTCTATAGATGTTACTAATTAATATATCCAACCTATTTTAGTCTGCAGGTATTAACTCCATATGAATAAAAGAAAATGATGTTATTTAAGCTTCTGATAAATCGGAAATGGTGATCAATGCGAAATGTTAACCATATAGTTAAATTAAAATTCCCATAAATAAACTAATTGTTTAAGAGACATTTTTATTTTTTAAGCAGAGTTTTAAGGTTTATACTATTTGTCTCTTCAATTTTTATTGTTTCAAGCACTATAGTTATGAAAAAAAAACCTCCTGCAAAGTCTCTCTGAAGCGCTTGTGCATAATAATTTTGTTCTTAAAATAAAAACGTGAGGAGAGAACAAGGGCTTCTGGAGAATGGCTTTTTGAATCTAAGTTCTGCTACTTACCAACTATTAATAATTATGCCTTACAATAGGAGCAAATTAGTATCTAACTTACAATATTTACTATAGGAACTAAAGGAAATAATATCTATACACCATCTAACACCTAGCAGGTGCTTAATAAATGTTAGTATCCTCCTGCTCCTTCCCCTGCTAGCAGGCAATGAGTGAGCAAGCAACATGAAGGGAAGAGGAAAGTCTCTTTTATTAGGTCTGACCCTCATCAGAGGCAAGGTTTATCATTTAAGATCCGTTAATAATGAGACTGAGAACAACTACTCAGCTGTTCTCTTCTTTCTCAGGAATATATGAAATGTAAGTTCATTTGGCTCACGCCTGTAATCCCAGCACTTTGGGAGGCCGAGGCGGGCGGATCACAAGGTCAGGAGATCGAGACCACGGTGAAACCCCGTCTCTACTAAAAATACAAAAAATTAGCCGGGCGCGGTTGTGGGCGCCTGTAGTCCCAGCTACTCGGGAGGCTGAGGCAGGAGAATGGCGTGAACCCGGGAGGCGGAGTTTGCAGTGAGCCGAGATCGCGCCACTGCACTCCAGCCTGGGCGACAGAGCGAGACTCCATCTCAAAAATAAATAAATAAATAAATAAATAAAATAAAATATATTCAGCCAGGTGCAATGGCTCATGCCTGTAATCCCAGCACGTTGGGAGGCCAAGGCGGGCGGATCACTTGAGGTCAGGAGTCTGAGACCAGCCTGGCCAACATGGTGAAACCCCATCTCTACTAAAAATACACAAACTAGCAGGGCATGGTGGCACGTGTCTGTAATCCCAGCTACTCAGGAGGCTGAGGCAGGAGAGTCACTTGAACCTGGGAGGCGGAGGCTGCAGTGAGCAGAGATTGCTCCGCTGCACTCCAGCCTGGGTGACAGAGCCAGACCCTGTCTCGAGAAAAAAAAAAAAAATTAAATTAAATATATTCACTTATTCTTCCAGGGGTAGTAGATTCATTACTGAGTCGTTGTCTTCTACGTGGGGTCAGCAGAATTTCTGAAAAATATGGAAAACATTTAGGACACTTAGCATATCAATCTGAGTAATAGCGTATTAATTCCATTAGTATATTTCCTTTATTCCCCCGTCTAGTGGGAATACTTAGATAGATTAGGAAGAATTTTTAAACTAACAGTCTAAGACTACTCCCTGGGTACATCTTGAATTACTGGTTGCTTAGAGACAGATTTTCTTTTTAAGACTATTTTACCCTCTAGTTTTTGATATATTTAATGCTTTAGATAATAGTTCAGAAGGTATAGCCATAATTACAGTTTTAAAGCTGCTGAATTAATTACTTTTGTTACAGATAAGTAATTTCCTTAGTTCACTTTTATATCTGTCTTCAGCTTCCACAATGACTTTGTGACGATCACATTGGTATGGGCAAGAGTGCAAGAGCTTGCTAAAGTTTCGGCTATTCAGGGATTTTTCTACTGCTATGCAACCTAAAAGAAAACAAATTAAAGTTATGTGTAGATGTCATAAAATATCTAGTAACAAATCTATGAAAGCAAATATCTATATGATGGTAACTGAAGTAAAATCAGGAATATAAACACCTCAAAAAGCTCAAAATCATGTGAGGGAGTAAAGACAACAAATACAACAGAGTGAAATAAGTGCTGGGAAGGAGGTATGGACAGACAGTTATGATGCTTTAGAAAAAGAGCATCTAGGCTGGGCACGGTGGCTCACGCCTGTAATCCCAGCACTTTGGGAGGCCAAGGTGGGTGGATCACGAGGTCAGGAGTTCAAGACCAACCTGGCCAATATGATGAAAGCCCGTCTCTACTAAAAATACAAAAATTAGCTGGGCATGGTGGCATGCACCTGTAGTCCCAGCTGCTTGGGAGGCTGGGGCAGGAGAATCGCTTGAATCCAGGAGGTGGAGATTGCAGTGTGCCAAGACTGCGCCACTGCACTCCAGCCTGGGCGACAGAGCAAGACTCTGTCTCAAAATAAAAATAAAAATAAAAATAAAAATAAAGAAAGACAAGAAAAGCAAAAGAGCATCTAGGCTATGCGCAGTGGCTCACACCTGTAATCCCATCACTTTGAGAGACCAAGGTGGGCTGATCACAAGGTCAGGGGTTCAAGACCAGCCTGGCCAATATGGTGAAACCCTGTCTCTACTCAAAGTACAAAAAGTAGCCACGCATGATGGCAGGTGCCTGTAATCCCAGCTACTTGGGAGGCTGAGGTGGGAGAATCACTTGAATCTGGAAGGCAGAGGTTGCAGTGAGCTGAGATCGTATCACTGCACTCGAGCCTGGGTGACAGCAAGACTCTCTCAAAAAAAAAAAAGGAAAAGAAAAAAGAAAAAGCATCTAGGGCTGAGAGTGGTGGATCATGCCTGTAATCCCAGCACTTTGGGAGGCCAAGGTGGGAGGATCACTTGGGCTCAAGAGTTCGAGACCATCCTGGGCAACATAGTGAGACCCTGTCCCTACCAAAAACAAAAACAAAAACAAATTAGCTGGGCCTGGTGGCACACATTTGTAGTCCTAGCTACTTAAGAGGTTGAGGCAGGAGAATCCCTTGAGACCTGGAGTTCAAGGCTGCAGTGAGCCACGATCACGTTATTACACAGAATAAGACCCTGTCTCTTAAAAAAAAAAAAAAAAAAAAAAAAGGCTGGGCTGGACAACCCACGCCTGTAATCCCAGCACTTTGGGAGACCTATGCGGGCAGATCATGAGGTCAGAAGATGGAGACCATCCTGGCCAACATGGTGAAACCCTGTCTCTACTAAAAATACAAAAATTAACTGAGTGTATTAGTGCGCCCCTGTAATCCCAGCTACTCGGGAGGCTGAGGCAGGAGAATCGCTTGAACTCGGGAGGCAGAGATTGCAGGGAGGCAGAGATTGCAGTGAGCCAAGCTCACGCCACTGCACAAAACTATTATGACACTTCCACCACGCCTGGCGATAGAGTGAGACTGTCTCAAAAAAAAAAAAAAAAGAAAGAAAAAGGAATATCTATTTTGTCTGGTTTTGAGCAAGA
Source organism: Macaca nemestrina (assembly GCF_043159975.1). Taxonomy (NCBI): domain Eukaryota; kingdom Metazoa; phylum Chordata; class Mammalia; order Primates; family Cercopithecidae; genus Macaca; species Macaca nemestrina. The sequence continues at coordinate 65,785,898 of NC_092142.1, forward strand.
GTCACTGTTAAGGGAAGATATCCAAAAGAAGTGATCCTTGCCGGGCGCGGTGGCTCACGCCTGTAATCCCAGCACTTTGGGAGGCCGAGGCGGGCGGATCACAAGGTCAGGAGATCGAGACCACGGTGAAACCCCGTCTCTACTAAAAACACAAAAAATTAGCCGGGCGCGGTTGTGGGCGCCTGTAGTCCCAGCTACTCGGGAGGCTGAGGCAGGAGAATGGCGTGAACCCGGGAGGCGGAGCTTGCGGTGAGCCGAGATCGCGCCACTGCACTCCAGCCTGGGCGACAGAGCGAGACTCCGTCTCAAAAAAAAAAAAAAAAAAAAGAAGTGATCCTTAAGCTCAGTCATCTTTTTTGTTTTTAACATTATGTAAAATTTCAAACACTGAACTCCCATGTATCTATCATCCAGCTTCGATAATTATTAACTCATGGCTAATCATGTTTTATGTATACCTCTACCTACTCAGCTCTGTCCCCATGTATGCACTGGATTATGACACCTATCATTTACATTAAAGTATCATTTCATCTGTAAATACTTCACATGCATCTTTAACAGATAAGGATTTTTTTTTTCCTGCGACAGGGTCTCCCTGTCACCCAGGCTGGAGTGCAGTGCTATGATCACAGCTCACTTTTAGCCCAGGCTGGAGTGCAGTGGTATGATCACAGCTCATTTAGCCCTGACCTCCACCACGCCTGGCTAATTTTTTTATTTTTTGTAGACATAGGGTCTCCTTATATTCCCAGGGCTGGTCTCAAACTCCTGGGCTTAAGTAATCCTCTCACCTCAGCCTCCCAAAGTGCTGGGATTACAGGTGTGAGCCACTGCACCCAGCCAGGACGTTTTTTTCTGAGACAGTGTCTCACTCTGTCACCCAGGGTGGAGTGCAGTGGCGTGATCTCAGCTCACTACAGCCTTAACCTCCTGGGTTCAGGCAATCCTCCCACCTCAGCCTCCCAAGTAGCTGGGACTACAGGCATGCAACACCACACTCAGCTAATTTTTGTATTTTTTTTAGAGATGGGTTTCACTATGTTGCCCAGGCTGTTCTCGAATTCCTGGGCTCAAGTGATCCACCTGCCTCAGCCTCCCAAAGTGCTGGGCTATAGGTATGAGCCATCACCATGCCCGGCCAGGACTCTTTTTTGTAAACACATAAAACTATTATGACACCTAAAAAATCATGCTTAATATAACCTAATATCTAGTGTTCAATTTTCCTCATCAATTCAAAAATTTCTTTTGAAAGTTAGTTGTTGGAATCATGATCCAAATAAGGTCCACCATTACTTTTTTTTTTTTTTTTTTTGAGACAGGGTCTCACTATGTTGCTCAGGCTGGACTTGAACTCCTGGGCTCAAGCAATCCTCCCACCTCAGCCTCCCACGTAGCTGGAACTACAGACACACGCACCACTGTGCCTGACTTACATTCGGTTAACATATGTCAAGGGGCTTTTAATCTATCAGTTCCCCTGTCTTCCTTGTCAAATGAAGATACCAGGTCATTTGTACTACAGTTTCTCAAAGGCTAAGTTTTGCTGATTGCGTCCTAGTCGTGTCCTTTAAAATGTTGTGTGTCCTATAAACTAGTAATTAAATCTAAATGATTGGTCAGATTCAGGTTCAAGTATTTTTACTAGAATTCCATGCAGGTAGTATTGTATGTTTCTTACTGTATCATATTAAGAGATACATATTGTCTGTCTCTCTCTTTTTAAAAAAAAAAAAAATTGTAATTGGGCAGCCTCTTGAGCCAATAGGGTTAGACAAACTTCCTCTTTTCTTAAATATTAAGAAAGATCAGCAGGAAACCACCATGGCACATGTTTACCTATGTGACAAACCTGCACATCCTGCACATGTATCCCTGAACTTAAAATAAAAGTTGGAAAAACATTTTTTAAAAATAGATAGATTGGGCCGGGCGCGGTGGCTTACGCCTGTAATCCCAGCACTTGGGGAGGCCGAGGCGGGCGGATCACGAGGTCAGGAGATCGAGACCATGCTGGCTAACACGGTGAAACCCCGTCTCTACTAAAAATGCAAAAAATTAGCCGGGCGAGGCAGCGGGCGCCTGTAGTCCCAGCTACTCGGGAGGCTGAGGCAGGAGAATGGCGTGAACCCGGGAGGCGGAGCTTGCAGTGAGCCAAGATCGCGCCATTGCACTCCAGCCTGGGCGACTAAGCGAGACTCTGTCTCAAAAAAAAAAAAAAATAGATAGATTGGTAGGTTCAGGTAATGTCAGCCATGTCTGTCCATTATAAAATTCTCCATCAGTTTGTCACCTAATTGTATTAGTGGCCCATTCCTAAAGGACTAGAAGTTGGCCACGCAGATAGTTGGCTGAGATGAAGACATTTCAGTACAATAAAGATGTGCAAAACCACTGAAGTGTGAAAAGGCATAGTGCTCAGAGAATCATGGACACTCTAATATGGCTAGAGTACAGAGAAGTACAGGAGAAAAGGTGGGGCTGGGGAGGGTTGCAGGTAACCAGACCAAGAAGAATCTTGAAAACCATGTTAAGGAATTTTAACTCTCTTCAAGGCAACAGGGAGGAACATAGAAATAAAAGGAGGAAGATGACACAATTTCATTTGTCTTGTAGAAAGGGCACCTGAACGCAAGAGGATCAGTTGAGAGGTTACTTTAGTAGTCCAGAAAATAAATGAAGGGATTTTGAAACAAGGCATTTGCAGGGAGAATGAAGAGATTTCTGATGTAAAATTAGCAGGGTTTGATGAATAATGAGCTGTTGGGATAAGGGAAACAGTTTAGGATAACTCTCAAGAAATTCAGTACTTGAATAAATGGCAAAGTGTGAAATAACCATAGCACATTTCTAGCAGATTCAGAGTAAATGTACAGTAAATTTTTACAAGTGGAAGCAGGACAAAATTCTATACAACTTTGAAAGCCAGGCAGAGAGCTTGATTCAATGGGTTACAGAGAAGCACTGAGGGTTGTTTAGCATGATGACACGATAAAGCACATATTAAGAAGATAAGTTAACAGTGATATGCATATTATAGTTGGGAGTTGGAGATGCTTAAGACAAAGACTGCTAGATAAAATTGCTGTGATAATTTAGGCATGAAACGAAAAGGGCCTATGTGGCAAAAAAGAACAAAATTTGATAGACTAGAAATAACGGATGGAATGAGAGAGAACAGTCATGGATGATTCAAGGCTTAAAGTCTGGGAGACCAGACAAATAGTGGCAACACTGACAGAAATGCAGTGAGTGGGGAGGCCAATTTAAAAGGAAGAAAGATGCTGTGGATGTTGTGTTTAGGATACATTAAGCTTAAAGTAACAAGAAGATATTCAAGTGGGTATGTGCTGAGAACTACTGGAAATAAAAGAATAAGGCCCAGGTTAGAAGCCAAAAGTCAAGATACATATTTGAAAACCATCAATAAAATGATAGATGATGCTACAAAAGTAAATGTAGTGAAAGAACTGAATAAGTGCTATAGACTAGGTCTTGAGGAGAATACATGTGGAAATCTGGCAGGAAGAGAAAGATAAAGGTGAAGACTGAGTTCTATTCATCTTAGATTCCAGTGCCAGCCAAGGACTAAGCACTCCATAATGTTTGTGGAATGAATGAATGGTAACCAGGAAAGAACCATCTCATACAAACTAAGAGATGAAAGGGGGTTAGCAGTTACAGAACATCCACTCTGCCACCTAGAATACTTTTGACCAGAGATTCCCAAACTTTCTAGGTTCATGGCACCTATAAGCCAAAAGAAATGCCTAATGATTCTGTCAGATCCAAAACAACTTAATAAGTATTTATGTTCTAACAACTTAGTAGCCTTTTAAAAAATAATACAATTAAATTGAAAGAAATATTTGTACTTTATTCTTATTAAATACATTTTCTTTTTTTTTTTTTTTTGGAGACAGAGTCTTGCTCTGTTGCCAAGGCTGGAGTGCAATGGCATGATCTCAGCTCACTGCAACCTCCACCTCCCAGGTTCAAGCAATTCTCCTGTCTCAGCCTCCCAAGTAGCTGGGATTACTGGCGCATGCTGCCATGCCTAGCTAATTTTTTGAATTTTAGTAGAGACAGGGTTTCACTGTGTTGACGAGGCTGGTCTTGAACTCCTGAGCTCAGGTAATCCACCCGCCTCAGCCTCCCAAAGTGCTAGGATTACAGGCATGAGCCACCGCACCCGGCCTAATACATTTACTTTCTAATGGGATACGTGCATCTGTTGGGAGGAGTGAATGAATACTTGAAAGGATAGCAAATCAAACAAACTATTGGGTGTTTTTTTTTTGTTTTGTTTTTGTTGTTGTTGTTGAGACGGAGTCTCGCTCTGTCCCCCAGGCTGGAGTGCAGTGGCGCGATCTTGGCTCACTGCAAGCTCCGCCTCCCAGGTTCACGCCATTCTCCTGCCTCAGCCTCCTGGGACTACAGGCGCCCGCTACAGCGCCCGGCTAATTTTTTGTATTTTTTAGTAGAGACGGGGTTTCACCGTGGTCTCGATCTCCTGACCTTGTGATCCGCCCGCCTTGGCCTCCCAAAGTGCTGGGATTACAGGCGTGAGCCACTGCGCCCGGCTCTATTGGGTATTTTTTTGAGATGAGGAGAAACGAGCATAGTTTAAGGTGGAACAAAAGGAGTTAATGAATAGAATGGGAGTAAAGAGAAAGATTTTGCAATTAGTATTAAAATGTGGAGGAAAAAAAGATATGGGATTCAGCTTATGGCTACACATCAGTTTTAGAGGAATAGAGATAACCTCTTCATCCAAAAGGGAAGAATAATGATGTTCTGAGCCCAATACAGAGAACCTCAATTTCGTCCCTAGAGCAGAGTACAACAGCAAGATGAACAAAGAGGAAATACCGGGGTGGGAAGGAGGAGGAGAAGGGATGGAATAAGTATTGTGGAACATTTACAAGAGCCCTGCAGAAAAAATAAATAATGGACATGAAACACTAGAAACATTTACATATTATAAATATAAAAATAGGTATTTTTAAAACTTAATGCCTATGTTTACAGGATAATCCAGAATGCATACCTAGTAATAACTGGTTCTCTGAAAACATTAAAAAATGTTTACTCAGTAAGGTTAAATTTATAGATGGTATTATGACAAAAAGGTAATAAAGTAATAAAAAGGTACTAACTGTGTTGATTCATACATACAAATATTGGAAGCTCAGCCTGATGCTGATAAAAGGTGTTTTGTTTTGTTTTGTTTTGTTTTGTTTTAATTACAGAGACAAGGTCTCGCTGTGTTGACCATGCTGGTTTTGAACTCCTGGCCTCAAGAAATCCTCCAGCCTTGGCCTTCCGAAGTGTTGAGATTACAGCTGCCTCACCTGGCCCAGATAGAAGATATTAATTTGAATGCTTTGATACTCCACAATATTATTTCTCCAAAGGGAACAAAGTAAATCATATGCGTAGAATTATTATAAATTCTACTTAATTACAATAAGCGCAGTGGCTCATGTCTGTAATCCCAGCACTTCGAGAAGCTGAGGCAGGCAGATCATTTGAGGTCAGGAGTTCAAGATCAGCTTGATCAACATGGTGAAACCCTGTCTCTACGAAAACAAAAAAACAAAAAAAAATTAGCCAGGTGTGGTGGCGAGCACCTATAATCCCAGCTACTTGGGAGGCTGAGGCATGAGAATTGCTTGAACCTGGGAGATGGAGAGTGCAGTGAACCAAGATCTTGCCACTGCACTCCAGCCTGGGTGACAGAGTGAGACTCCGTATCAAAAAAAAAAAAAAAAAAAAAAAATTGTAGTTAATAATATCATAAAAGGCTTTTACTGTGAAACAACTGCAATTAAAAAAATACTTACCTGAGCACCTATACGTCAACATTTTGGAACAACTGGGAGTTGCTAGAAAACTGACTACTTCTTTATTTATTATATCTGAACATAATGTAAATGGATCTGGAAAAAAATTGCAAAATGAAGGATTTTTGGATTAATGAAAAGAATCAGATATTTTAAGGATTTATTAAATATCAAGCTTTTCATAAACCTTAACCTAGTACTATGCCTCTAGTCATGCTGGTGAATAAACAGAAAGATTCTGGATCTTAATAGAAGGGATTTACAACAGAAAGAGTCAAAGGTATGGCTTATACTTTAGAGGGCCAATATACCAATGGACTTTTTTTTTTTTGAGATGGAGTCTCACTCTGTCGCCCAGGCTGGAGTGCAGTGGTGTGATCTCACCTCACTGCAACCCCTGCCTCCTGGGTTCAAGCAATTTTCCTGCCTCAGCCTCCTGAGTATCTGGGATTACAGGTGCCCACCACCACGCCTGGTTAATTTTTGTATTTTTAGTAGAGATGGGGGTTTCACCATGCTGGCCAAACTGGTCTTGAACTCCTGACCTCAGGTGATCCGCCCACCTAGGCCTCCCAAAGTGCTGGGATTACAGGCGTGAGCCACTGCGCGCAGCCAATGTACATTTTTAGCTATATGGTTACCTAAATATCTGTTTTATTGAAAAACCAAAGAAACATTTTTAATCATACCTGTTACTGGTAACTGCTGCTTTATATTTTTGGCAATGTGAACTGGGTGTTTAAAAACATGGTCACTAAAAGAAAATAAACACCAGATTACTAAAAGTAAACATACTCTTTGGTGTGTGGACCAATGTTTCTGTAAGCAGTGTTGTGATTTTCAGAGTTTTATGGGCAAAAGCAACCTGGAATCATGATCGACCAAAATCTACCAAATTCTGCCAAAGTAGGGCCTGCAACAATTAAAGCCTTGTTTCTAGAGCTAGAGTCAAATAAGACTCCAGAGGGCAATAGTATTGATGCCAGATGAAACTTGGAAGAAAAAGATTATAAAAAGAAGGAAGTAGGAGAGATGAAGGCAAAAAGGAGATAACAAAATCAGTGGGAGCAAAAATGAACATGGGTGCAGGATGGCAAAGTACTAACAATAATCATTTAAAGACCTGAATTTAAAAATCCTTCCTAACCCCCAAAACATTTGTGTGTTTGAACCCTGTAGTCCTTGATGAATAAATACAAGTTTTGATTATACTGTCACAATGATAATAGTACAGAAAAAGGCAAGAACTGTAGATCAGGTAGCAGGCATAGCAGTAGCTTTATAATTACAGCTATCTGTCTATGTACATATATTTGTAGGAGGAAAAAAGCATTTCAAAGAGATGAAAATATTAATAACTTGGCTGAGGTAGAAATATGGCTAACCCTAGCCGCGTGCAGTGGCTCACACCTGTAATCCCAGCATTTTGAGAGGCTGAGGCGGGCAGATCTTGAGGTCAGGAGTTCGAGAACAGACTGACCAACATGGAGAAACCCCATCTCTACTAAAAATACAAAAAATTAGCCGGGCGTGGTGGCATATGCCTGTAATCCCAGTTACTCAGGAGGCTGAGGCAGGAGAATCACCTGAACCTGAGAGGCGGAGGTTACAGTGAGCTGAGATCGCGCCATTGCACTCCAGCCTGGGCAACAAGAGCGAAACTCTCTCTCTCTCTTTAAAAAAAAAAAAAAAAGGAAATATGGCTAACCCTATAGAAGAAAGAAGGCTATGGGTGTGGAAAGCTTAGGATGGAGGTCAAGAAGGCTGGCCCAGGACCATATCTTACTGCTTCCCAATTCCCATACCTGAGAAATCAAGTTAAAATTAACATCAAGAATGGTCTTGAAACAGATAAAAGGGGTGGTATTGATGTAACCCTTCTTCTTGGAACTTAGTTTACCCTTCAACCTGTCCAAAATGTAGCAGCATCCTCTTCATTTTTCCTAAGTACTGTAACCATCAGAAGAGCACAACCCAGTAAAGGGTTTAAGAAAAGCTACAATCCCGGGTCTAGCCCCACAAACTAACTGCAAGGGAAAAAGACTATGTTCTAGAGACAAAGTGCAGGGAACAAACAAAAGGGCAAACCCAAACCAAATTTTATTCACATCCTATTCCCTTTATCACATTAAATTTAAAAACTAGTTTTTGCTATACTGCTGATAGATTATCAATGCATGCATTGTTACTTCAAGTAAAGGGTTTCCGTTTAGGTTTTATTTTCTGAGTACCCTTTCTAAAATTCAACTATGTTACGCCACTTAATTTAAAATCCTCAGTCACTCCCTATACCCTGTGAGTTAAACCCCAAAATCCAGAGTATGACATTGCAGGGCTCTAGATGAACTGGCCCATACCTCCCCATCCAAACCCCTTTCCCAACACTTCCTACTTTACGCTCTTCCCAAGACCGTGTTTCATCATGTCATTTCTATATGCCCGGTATTTAACAGTGTGGCATACTGTAGTACACAATAAATACTCGCTGAATAAATAAAAGTTACACATAATTATTAAACTATACCTTGATTGAGAAATAAAATTCTTTTCAAAAGTAGTTTCTTCATGTAAGTTTTGATTGCAGCTTGACTTGGCTTTATATAAAGACTTATTTTGCTCACTCTCCCTATAACAAGCATGGACTGGATTTGCACTCTTCAATGGTGTCTTCATTTGGTCATCATTTGTACATGCTTTAGACATGACTCCATGGGACTTATAACTCTGAAACCGTCTAGAATGGCTTTTATCCTCATCTTCTGCTTTGGTAGCTCGACCAATATGATCTGCATGGAGATGTTTCCATGTATTCTGAATACTCATGTTCATAGATGAAATATTATCCTGATTATCCTGACAGTTTTCTCTTTGTATTTCTTCCTATAGTGTAAAAATGACAAGAAATAATTTCAATATAATGCATTCCCTTTATAACCCAATTTATACTCCATTTAAATAATGAAGAATGAAGAAAAAGTTTATGATTACCAATAGAACATATATGATAAAAGACAGTTTACATTAGGAAGAAAAGGGAGTTTATTCATTAAATGATATTGGGACAATTGAGTAGCCATCTGGTGAAAAAATAAGTTGAATATCTTACAGCTTATACAAAGATAAAGTCAAAATGAAACAAATATATTTAAATACAAAAACAAAGTCATATATGTTCTAAAAGAAACCATTATATTTTAATATTCTCAAGGGGTATAAGACCTTTCAAAGTATTACCCAAAATTAAATAATAAAAGAAAACTATTATACTCAACCACATAAAATTTTTTTTTTTTAATTCTGCTAGAGATCAAAAACGTTACTCTGGGCAGGGATCTCAGGAATAAAGAACCAGAAGCAAAACCAAATGACAATCAAAACACCCAGAAATAATATGTGTAAAGCATATCTTAAGCAACAGGAGATAGATAGATAGATAGATAGATAGATAGATAGATAGATAGATAGATAGATAGATAGATATTTTTTTTTTTTGACAGGGTCTTGCTCTGTTACCCAGGCTGGAGTGCAGTGGCAATGATCACAGCTCACTGCAGCCTCGACTTCCTGGGCTGAAGCAATCCTCCCACCTCAGTCTCCTGAGTAGCTGGGACCACAGGCATACACCATCATACCTGGCTAATTTGTATTTTTTGTAGACACAGGGTTTTGCCATGTTGCCCAAGCTGAAGGATAATTTTTAAAAATAACATTTATAAAAAGTTACTACAATGAAATATGAAAAAGATCAACGATAGCACAGAAAAGCAGGCAAAGAAGATGAACAGACAGTTTATAGGAAAGGAAATATAAATAGCTCTTAAACACAAGAAAAAATGTCCCATCCCACTTGAGATAAATAAATATTAAAGCTACACTGAGATATTTTTCTTCATCTATTACACTGACAAAGATCAAAAGGCTGTGGCGAAATATGTACTCTTAAACATTACTAGTGGGAGTGTAAGTTGATATAACTTCTGTGGCGAAACAATTTGACAGTATCTTATCTTTCATAATAAAAACTATGTCTATCTAGGTATCTGAGAGGTACTATTATTTTCTCCATTTATCAATGATGAAACTAAAGCACAAAGAGATTAAATAACTTGCCTAAACTTCCCCTAAAGTTTCCAGCATCCATGAATTTGGGGATCTGTGGGAGGTCCTGGAACCAATCCCCCATAGATACCAAGGGTTGACTGTACTTTAAATGGGTGAACTGTAAGGTTTGTGAATTATATATCATTAAAGCTGTTACAGAATACACACACACACACACACACACACACATACACACACACACACAGGTACATGTGTAGCAGGTATTTAGAGTTGTTTGCAATGGTAAAAATTTAAATATAACTTACATGTCCATCAATAAAGGACTGGTTAAATCAATTATGGCACATCTGCAACAGTGAATACTACTCAGACAATTAAAATAATAAAATCACTATATTATACTAACTTGGACACTACGTTTTTATTTTTTTAAATATATGCATATACAAAGACATAAAGCATGCATACATAAATATATTTATATAGAGAGGAAAGAGGTTATTAGATTATTACTACTTTTCTCTTTTCTTGAACCCCAATTATTCAGATGTTAGATCTCTTGGCTCAATATTCCATGTTTCCTGTCTTTTCAGTCATCATTTCTACTTTTTAAAAATCTTTTTTTTGTTTTATGTCAAAGCATGATTCTTCAAGTATTACTATGGAGTTTTCTATTTAAACCTTTAAAAAACAACTTGGGAAGAAAAAATTTTTCACCCCTCCAATCTCTATTGTTAAAAAATATCAGCTGGGCATGGTGGCTCACACCTGTATTCCCAACATTTTGGGAGACTAAGGCAGGCAGATCACTTGAGGTCAGGAGTTCAAGACCAGCCTGGCCAACATGAGGAAACCCTGTCTCTACTAAAAATACAAAGAAATTAGCCGAGTGTGGTGGCGCACATCTACTTGAAAGGCTGAGGCATGAGAATCACTTGAACTTGGGAGGCGGAGGTTGCAGTGAGCCAAGATCGCGTCACTGCACTCCAGCCTGGGCAACAGAGCAAGACTCTGTCTCAAAAAAAAATTTTTTTAAATGTATATGTCACTGTAGTATGGAGAAAAAAAGACATTTTAAAAATGTGAAAAAAGTTCTATATATTCTTTAAAACAAAGAATCCAACCTCATTTCCTTCTCTTTCAAGCTGCTCTATTCTGTGTAGAATTTCCTTTGCTTTCCTCCAGTGCTCTTCAAGATTCTTCTCTTTCCCATTTATGTCCTTTAATTGCTGTGTTTCATTTTCATCAAAAGGATATTCTCCTAGACTTAGAGATAATTTCTCAGCTTTGTAATATGGAAAAAACACAATGAATGAAAGGTTATTTAAACACTTTATATGTAACGACAACCTCACACCCCACCCTCTCCTTTCTCTAAATTTTTCCATCCAGACTATCTTAACAGCTTAATTAGTACTGAAAAGTAAGTGGAAGAGAACAGTCATAAATTAGACTTTACTCTTCAGAGTTACAGGAGAAAAAACATGCAAATATGTTATGCCAGGCACATAAACGCTCTCAGGTACATGCATACTGGTTTTAAAGTAGTTAGCTTTTTAGGCCGGGCACAGTGGCTCACACTTGTAATCCTAGCACTTTGGGACGCCGAGGCGGGAGGATCACTTGAGGTCAGGAACTCAAGGCCAGCCTGGCCAATATGGTGAAACTCCGCCTCTTCTAAAAAAAAAAAAAAAAATTAGCCAGGCATCGTGGCACGCACCTGTAATACCAGATACCAGATACTCCGGAGGGTGAGGCACAAGACTCCCTCAAACCCAGGAGGCAGAGGCTGCAGTGAACAGAGATTGCACCACTGCACTCTAGCCCCGGTGACAAACTGAGACTTTGTCTCAAAAATAAAGTAGTTTTTTAAAAAAACAATGTTCATAAATTGATTCCTTCCTATAATCTTTTTTTTTTTTTTTTTTAACATACTGTGTCTGCAGTTTTTCTTCCACAAAGATCAAAATTCTTATCATGGCCACTGCCCTCTGAGCTCAAGCTACACTGGCCATCAATTCCTTAAGTGCACCAGGTTCCCTCCTATCACAGGGCCTTTGTGCCTCACTGTTGCTTATGCCTGAGATGCTCGCTGATAACAAATTCCTTTCTTTTCACCTAATTAACCCTAGACATTCAGTTCTCAGCTCAAGAATCACTTCCTCCCAAAGCCTTTTCTGCTCCACGTCTAGACCAGATTTCTTTGTTATAGGCTATTAAAGACCTGTGGTCTATCCCCTTATACTTCTTATGTCAATTTATAATAACACATAATCTCATTTTTTGAGTTACTGTCTATTTCTCTAGTTAAACTAAGCTCTGTGAATACACAGACTGTTTTTTTATCACTGTATCCCTGATGTCCCTGATGCCTAGCACACTGCCCGGCACATAACAGAAACTCAAACTTTTTTTTTTTTTTTGAGACGGAGTTTTGTTCTGTCGCCTAGGCTGGAGTGCAGTGGCATGATCTCGGCTTGCTGCAACCTCTGCCTCCGGGGTTCAAGTAATTCTTCTGCCTCAGCCTCCCGTGTAGCTGGGGCTACAGGTGTGCGCCACCATGCCTGGCTAATTTTTTTTGTATTTTTAGTAGAGATGGGGTTTCACCATGTTGGCCCGGCTGGTCTCGAACTCCTGACCTCATGATCCGCCTGCCTAGGCCTCTGAAAGTGCTGGGATTACAGGCGTGAGCCACTGCGCCCAGCCCAGACATTTAAAAATAAATAAATGTACTTACGATTTAACAATAAATAACCCTTAGTCCACAAATTTAATTCCTGCAAACTAAATTTGTGCACATGGCATAAAATAGTGAATTATCTATACTGCTGCTCTCTTCCACATGGGTTTGTATATGCTGAATATACCCTAGTTGTCATGTCCAAATTATACACTCTGACTTTTTTTTGAGACAGGGTCTTACTATATGAGCCAGGGTGGAGGGCAGTGGTGCAAACACAGCTCACTGTAGCCTCAACCTGAGCACTTCCTGAGCTCAGATGATCCTTCTACCTCAGCTTCCCAAGTAGCTGGCAGGCGTGTGCCACCAGGCCAGATAATTTTTTCTTTCTTTTTTTTTTTTTTTTTTTTTAAATAGAGACAGAGTTTCTCCATGTTGCCCAGGCTGGTCTTGAACTCCTGGACTCAAGCGATCTGCCTGCCTTGGCCTCCCAAAGTGCTGGGATTACAGGCATGAGCCACTGTGCAGGGCCTACTCTGCTTTTCAAATGTAAGAAGAAACTGAGAGCTAAAAGGCCTTGGCTCATGAAAGCAGATATAAATTCCCCTTTATAAACTTTGGTTGGTATGTTCTTTTTTTTTTTTTTTTGAGACGGAGTCTCACTGTGTCTCCCAGGCTGGAGTGCAGTGGCGTGATCTCGGCTCACTGCAAGCTCCGCCTCCCGGGTTCACACCATTCTCCCGCCTCAGCCTCCCAAGTAGCTGAGACTACAGGCGCCCGCCACCACGCCCGGCTAGTTTTTTGTATTTTTAATAGAGACGGGGTTTCACCATGTTAGCCAGGATAGTCACCATCTCCTGACCTCGTGATCCACCCGCCTCGGCCTCCCAAAGTGCTGGGATTACAGGCTTGAGCCACCGCGCCCGGCGGTATGTTCTTAAAGTAATAGTACACTTACTAATTTTTTTGCAGTTGTGAAGCACAAATGTGGCAGCTTTGTTCAGTTCCTCATTCTGAGATTCAGTTAAGGCTTGAATCATGAGTGGAAGCCCATTGTTTTTAAAAAGGTCATACTGATTTTCCTCTGGAAAACACACAGTTAAAGAGGACAATGATTTTATCATAAACTATCTATATGAGGTCATAATTCTTCCTTGTGATAATTATGAACATAGTTCAAAATTTTAAAAATAGGCCAGGAACGGTGGCTCACTCTTGTAATCCCAGCACTTTGGGAGGCTGAGATGGGTGGATCACTTGAGGTTAGGAGTCCAAGACCAGCCTAGCCAACATGGCAAAACCCGGTCTCTACAAAAAATGCAAAAAAATTAGCCAGGCATGGTGGCAGGCACTTGTAATCCCAACTTCTCAGGAAATTGAGTTGAACCTGGGAGGTGGAGGCTGCAGTGAGCCAAGGTCCAGCCATTGCATTCCAGTCTGGGCAACAGAGTGAGACTTTGTCTCAAAAAACAAAAATACAACGACAACAACAAATTTTTAAAATAGAGAAACACATAGTTTCAAAAGGAATTTTTTTTTTTTTTTTGAGAGGGAGTCTCGCTCTGTCACTCTGATTGGAGTGCAGTGGCGTGATCTCGGCTCACTGCAACCTCCGCCTGCCGGGTTCAAGCAATTCTCTTGCCTCAGCCTCCCGAGTAGCTGGGACTGCAGGTGCGCACCACCGTGCCCATCTAATTTTTTGTATTTTTAGTAGAGACAGGGTTTCAACATGCTCGCCAAGCTGGTCTCGAACTCCTGACCTCGTGATCTGCCTATGTCAGCCTCCCAAAGTGCTGGAATTACAGGCGTGAGCCACCACATCTAGCCCCCAAAAGGATTTTTAATATAGAAAATAATTCACTTAAGGCCGGGCTCAGTGGCTCATGCCTGTAATCCCAGAACTTTGGGAGGCCAAGGCGGGCAGATGACCTGAGGTCGGGAGTTCGAGACCAGCCTGACCAACATGGAGAAACCTCATCTCTACCAAAAATACAAAATTAGCCAGGCGTGGTGGTGCATGCCCGTAATCCCAGCTACTTGGGAGGCTGAGACAGGAGAATTGCTTGAACCTGGGAGGCGGAGGTTGCAGTGAGCCAAGATTGTGCCATTGCACTCCAATCTGGGCAACAAGAGCAAAACTCCGTCTCAAAAAAAAAAAAAAAATTCACTTACACAAAATACCTGTCTCATAAGTGATCTCTGAAATGCAGCCACAGAGTAGTATCATAACTCATAAGGGTAAAACTGCCCTCACTTGGTTTGAAAAAGGGTATAATCAATCCTAAATTACACAGAAGTTAAGGGAAAGAATAGATAAACTAACGGAGGGAGTAGAAAGTGTAGGGGAAGGAAGAAAGAATGGGAGAAGCAAGAGAGAGCAAAGGGAGGAGAGTGGAAAAGTGAGAGCTGAAAGAGCAGAGACACGAGATCAGAAGAAGAGAGGGGGTAGAGAGGGAAGTGGAGAGAATTGGTAAGAAGGAGTAGATTGAACAGAGGGAGAATGGGAGGAAAGTAGAGGAGGAGGAAAGTAAAAGGGGGAGAAGAAAGAGAGAAGACAGTAATAGGTAGAAAAAGAAAGAATCTTTGAAAGTTTTAACAAGGAGAACATAATCAGATTTGTGCAGCAATGTGCAGAGTGGACTGAAAAATGAAGATAGAAGGGAAGGAGCTTTCTCCCTGTGCTGTAGTGAGAAAACCACTGCAATAATATTGATGAAAGATATGGGTTTGAGGGCCTACTGTAGAAGAGCAGCATTGGAACTGGACAGAAAGGGATCAAGAGGGGTAAACAGAAGTAGAACTACAGGTCTTAATCACTGACTTAATACAATGAGTGAAGGAGAATTAGAAGCTGAAATGATTAGTTTGAGGTCTGAATAACTAGGAGAAAAGCAATACTTTTAAGACCTTCACATGACTGGAAGGAAAAAAAAAAGTATATTTCCACTCTACTATTTTAATAACCACACACAATAAATCCAATACTTACCACAATCCTCTGTGCAATGACCAAGAGTAAGCATGATGCTAAATTTTTCTCCTGAATCCAGACTTTCATGAAGCAGTAATGCCAGAAGTTTTGAAACAATGTGGTACTTGGAGAGTACTATCCCAAAAGTAGCTATTAGTATAAAATAGGAAAAAAAGATGGTACAAATTTAAAACTTATAAATGTATATATACATTTTTCAGCTTATTCAGATAGAAAGTTATATATCTATATAACATTAAATATACACATATAACATCTAATAAATATGTGTATGTGTGAATATAAATAAAATATAAATAAATTCATTGTAATAAGATGGTTGCTTATTACTATAACCCTCATTACTCTTTCTTCCCATACTAAAGACATATTACTAAAGCAAATTTTTCGAAGAATTTTTTTTCTTAATTGTTCTGCAGAATGCTGTGAAGATGAAGTACCACTAACTTCCTAAAGGCTGAGTATGCTTACTCTCCCCTTACCTACCTCTTCTTATCTAGATTGGATAGTAAAGACTTTCCTACATAATCAGTTCCTGCTGTCATTTAAAATACACTATTAACTGACCACAGTTTTGCTTACAATGAAGCTTATGCGAAGCTATGCTGAGACTGACAAAAGTCAAAAGTCCTCCATTTTTTGGCCAGGCGCGGTGGCTCACGCCTGCAATCCCTGCACTTTGGGAGGCCAAGGCAGGTGGATCACGAGGTCAGGAGATGGAGACCATCCTGGCTAACACGGTGAAACCCTGTCTCTACTAAAAACACACACAAAAAATTAGCTGGGCGTGGTGGTGGGCACCTGTAGTACCAGCTACTCAGGAGGCTGAGGCAGGAGAATCGCTTAAACCCAGGAGGCAGAGCTTGCAGTGAGCCAAGATCACACCACTGCACTCCAGCCTGGGCAACAGAGTGAGACTCCGTCTCAAAAAAAAAAAAAAAAAAAAAAAAAGTCCACCATTTTAAGCTATATTTCTCCAAGTGTGGCTTTCAACAGAATTCACCCAGAGTCTAACAATATTAATATCAACAAAAAAGTTGTGAATTCCTCAAGGGACTACATCTTAGTCATTTTTGTACTTGTAAAGCTCAGCACATAGCAGGCCCTCAATAACCACTTTTTAAAAAACCATCTATTTTTTGCCCCCTAGTTGTTTGTGAATACCAATAGAGTTTCTTACTCTTCAGTGTTTGCACATGTGAGAAGCAGCAGCCATGAGTTCAAGTATGGTTCTGCCACTCACTAGTAATGCTGTGTTGGGTAAGTCCAACCTCATACTTAGCAGAAAGAGATGTATTATTTACATAAATTGGGCTTTCCATTCCTTAATCTCAAAAATATCCCTTGGTTTCTCATCTGAATATTATTATTACTATTATTATTTTTTTTTTTTTGAGAGATGGAGTCTTGCTATGTTGACCAAGCTGGTCTCAAACTCCTGGCTTCAAGCAATCCTCCCATCTTGGCCTCCCAAAGTGCTGGGATTACAGGTGTGAGCCACCATACACAGCCTGAAATTTTTAATTTAATGTTGCCTTTTTTTTCCAGACAGAGTTTTGCACTTGTCGCCCAGGCTGGAGTGCAGTGGCATGATCTCAGCTCCCTCACTGCAACCTCCACCTCCTGGGTTCAAGTGATTCTCTTGCCTCAGCTTCCTAAGTAACCGGAATTACAGGCACCCACCACCACATTCGGCTAATTTTTGTATTTTTAGTAGAGACGAGGGTTCACCATGTTGGCCACACTGGTCTTGAACTCCCGACCTCAAGCCATCTGCCTGCCTCAGCCTCCCAAAGTGCTGGGATTACAGGCATGAGCCACTGCGCCTGGCCATGTTGGATAATTTCTAATATTCCCTTCCACTTGTGAGAAACTGTTAGTCTAAACCATGTTACTGTTCAATCTACTATTTCAACATTCTTCATGCTATATTCAAAGAAAATTCAATTTCAAAAAAACTAGTAAGCACTGTCACTCACGATTATCAGCAATGCATGCATCCACAGTCTTTGTCACAACCACTGCAAGTTTAGCACTGGAAAGAGTCTCATGTGAATCAGATTCCAGTTGCACGAGAACTTGAGACAATACATCCAGTCCACCCACAGATACGAAGTATTTCTGAACATATGCTTAAAGAATAAAGTAGCAAAACTATTAATATTTCAAACAAGACAGCTGAATGGTTTTACTCAATTAATTTGCACTAAATATAACACTAACTTGGTCTTTTCAAATACTTTCTAAAAATCCCAAAATTAAAGAATTAAAAATCCAATCTATACCTGTGCATATACATAATCATAAAATAGATTATTTACGTAAGTACCTTACTTTGACATAGTAAAACTATATGTATAGTACAGTATTTCTTGTGTATTAGAAATCTTTTTTGTTTCATGTAGTAAGAACTGCTCTATTTTGTAAGAATGGCATTATTAAGCTGCCCTCTGGGCCAAGCATGGTGGCTCACGCCTGTAATCCCAGCACTTTGGGAGGCCGAGATAGGAGGACTGCTTGAGTCAGGAGTTCAAGACCAGCCTGGCCAACATGCTGAAACTCCATCTCTACTAAAAACTTAAAAAATAGGCAGGGTGCGGTGGCTCACGCCTGTAACCCCAGCACTTTGGGAGGCCGAGATGGGCAGATCACAAGGTCAGGAAATCGAGACCATCCTGGCTAACACGGTGAAACCCCGTCTCTACTAAAAATACAAAAAATTAGCTGGGCGTGGTGGTGGGCGCCTGTAGTCCCAGCTACTCGGGAGGCTGAGGCAGGAGAATGGCGTGACCCCAGGAGGCGGAGCTTGCAGTGAGCCAAGATTGTGCCACAGCACTCCAGCCTGGGTGACAGAGCGAAACTCCATCTCAAAAAAAAAAAAAAAAAAAAGAAAAAGAAAATTAAAAATTAAGCTGGTCGTGGTGGTACATGCCTATAATCCCAGCTACTCAGGTGGCTGAGGCAGGAGGACCACTTGAACCCAGGAGGCAGACGTTGCAATGAGCTGAGCTAACACTACTGAGCGAGACTCTGTCTCAAAACACAAACAAAAACAAAACAAAACAAAAAACCAAAAAGAAACCTATCCCTCAACAATATTAAACAAGTATTTCAATAGAGTTATAAAGAATATATTCATTCATTTATCTTGGTAATTAGCAAGCTGCCTATTTTCTGCAATCCAACATAACTAATTCCTCGGATTGTTTGACTCCTCAAGATGCAAAGTAATTTAACTGTTCTAAAACAGCATACATCTCATCTGTCATATTTACACCTAATTCTTTTACTTCTTGGAGCATAAAATTATAACACATCCCTGAGAGTCATAACAACTATTCCAAGCAAAGATTCAATGACCGGTATCTATTTTTCTAAATCTGAAGTCTTTTGTTTCCTAGTTGAAAATAATTCTGGGCTGGGCATGGTGGCTTATGCCTTTAATGACTACAGGCGTGCACCACCATGTCCAGGTAATTTTTGTACTTTTGGTAGAGACGCAGTTTCACCATGTTCCCCAGGTTGGTCTCGAACTCCTGAACTAAAGCAACCTGCCTGCCTCGGCCTCCCAAACTGTTAGGATTACAGGCGTGAGCCATGGCGCCCAGCCCAGAAACATTATTTAAGGGCAGGCAAACACTTTCAATATTATGGTGGCTCCAAAATAGACTTCTTTACTAGGAAGTATTTTCACTTTTTAAAAATCTTCAAAAAAGAGGCTGGATGTGGTAGTAGCTCATGTCTGTAATCCTAGCATTTTTGAGAGGCTGAGGCAGGAGGATTGCTTGAATTCAGAAGTTCATTATCAGCCTGGGCAACATAGTGAGACCCCATCTCTAAAAAAAAAAAACCAAAGTAAAAATTAGCCAGGCTCAGTGGTGTGTGCGTGTAGTCCCAGCACCTCAGGAGGCTAAGGCAGGGGGATCGCTTAGGCCCAGAGGTTTGAGGCTGCAGTGACCCATGATTGTGCCACTGTACTCTAGCCGGGGTGACAGAGTGAATAAGACTCTAGCTCAAAAAAAAAAAAAAAAAAAGGCATTGTTAATGCTTAGATGAAAATGGCAGTGTGTTACCACAGATTCTTAGTTATAGCCTAAGTGACAAAAACTCAGGCATATAAGCAGAAGAACATCCTAGACCACATTTATTGTATACTGAATATTTTAGATTTTCTCTAATCTGTAGTTCACTGAAGGTAATGAAGTCCTATAACTATCACTCACTAAAGCTGGCTTTTAGAGATAAAGGGACTGTCAGGGTATCATGGAAATAGATTCCAATTTTTTCTGTAATTCTAGAGATATATCCTTTGCATGTGACACGAGTATTTGTTTCAAACACTTGACTATAGATATACGTTAGCAATGTGTGAAAGTTCTAGTTGTTCCACATCCTTTGCCAATATTTAGCATGATCACTTTTTATTTTTAACATGCTAGTTGGTGTGTAGTAATATCTCTTTGGGATTTTAATTTGGATTTCTCTGGTAACTAATTATTTCTTGAGCATTTTTTTTTCCCTGAGACAGAGTCTTGCTCTGGCTCTGTCACCCAAGCTGGAGTGCAGTGGTGTGATCATAGCTTACTGTAAGCTTGAACTCCTGGACTCAAGTGATTCTCCCACCTCAGCTTCCTGAGTAACTAGGACTATAGGTGCATGCCACCATATTTGGCTAATTTTTAAAATGTTTTTGTAGAGACAAGGTCTCACTACATTGCCCAGCCTGGTCTCAAACTCCAGGGCTCAAGCGATTCTCCCTCCTTGGCCTTCCAAAGCGCTGGGATTACAGGTATAAGCCACCATGCCCAGCCAATCTTAAACATCTTTTCAAGTGCTTATTTAATATTCACATCTTCTTTGCTAAAGTATCTGTTCAAATCTTTTGCCCACTTTTTTAATCATCAGGTTGCTTTTGTCTTCTTATCGATTTATAAGAGCTATTTACAAGTTTCTGGGTACAAATTCTTAATTAGATAAATAGTTCTCAAATATTTTCTCTCAGTCTAGCTTACCTTTCATCCTCATAGCAAGCTCTTCTGAAGAGCAAAATTATTTCAATTAAGTCCAATTTACTATTTTTTCTTTAGTTATTCATGCTTTTTGTGTCCTTAGAAACCTTTGCCTACCCCCAAGTTGTGAGAATTTTCTGCTTTTGTCCACGTTTTATATTTTTCACTGTTTACATTTAAGTCTATGAACTATTTCAAGTTAGTTTTTGTATACTGTATAAGGGTTTGGATTCATATTTTGCATATAGATATCCACTTTTTCTAGCATTATTTGTTGAAAATATCTTTTCCTCCACAGAATGACAATGGCATCTTTGTAGACAATCAACAATGATATATGTATGAGTCTATTTCTGGGCTCTCACTTTTATTTCCTTAATAGGTAAGTCTACAAGGCCGGGTGTGGTGGCTCATGCCTGTAATCCCAGCACTTTGGGAGGCCAAGGTGGGAGGATCACCTGAGATCAGGAGTTCAAGACCAGCCTGGCCAACATGGTGAAACCCCATCTCTACTAAAAATACAAAAATTATCCAGGCATGGTGGCGGGTGCTTGTAATCCCAACTACTCGGGAGGCTGAGACAGAAGAATCACTTGAAACCGGGAGGTGGACGTTGCACTGAGTCGAGACCATACCATTGCACTCCAGCCTGGGCAACAAGAGTGAAATTCTGTCACCAAAAAAAAAAAAAAAAAAAAAAAAGAATCTGTAAGTCTATACCTACACCAATGCCACGCTTTCTTGATTTCTGTATAAGTACTAAAATCAGGCAACATAGTCCTACGGTTTTATCCTTTTTTCCCCAAAAGTTTCAATTATCCTAGGCCCTTTGTATTCCATGTAAGTTAGAATCAGAAATATCTGCTGGGATTTTGCTTGAGAATTCCATGAATCTAGAGATGAATCTGAAAGTGACATTCTTACAATGTTGAGTCTTATAATCCAGAGTATTATATATATCATCAATTTATTTTCTTTTAATTTCTGTTGTGTGTGTATGTGTGTGTGTGTGTGTGTGTGTGTGTGTGTGTGTTACAGGATCTCCCTGTTGCCCAGGCTGGAGTGCAATAGCAGAATCATAACTCACTGCAGCCTTGACCTCCCAGGCTCAAGCAATCCTCTCAAGTAGCTGAGACTATAGGTGTGAATCATTACACCTGGCTAGTTTTTAAATTTTTGTAGCTACAGGGTCTTTCTATGTTGCCCAGGCTGGTCTTGAACTCCTAGATTCAAGTGAACTCCTAGATTCCTGCCTCGGCCTCCCAAAGTGCTGGATTATAGGCATGAGTCACTACACCTAGCCTCTTATCTTTTTTCTAGTCTCAAGGGGAAAACATTAAGTCTTTCGCCATTAAGTGTGCTACTTGTAGTATTTTGTAGAGGTCCTATCACATTAAGGAAGTTTCCTTCTGTTCCTAGTTTACCATGAGTTTACAGATGTATGTTGAATTATGTCAAATGCTTTTCCTGCATCTATTGAAATTATCATATTGTTCTTCTTTTCTAGACTGTACATATGATGAATTTTCTAATGTTAAACCTATCTTGCATTCCTGGGATACATGCCACTTGGTCATAATGTATTCTTTTCCATATGCTGAATTAGATTTGTTAATATTTTCTAATGCTAAATTAGATTTGTTAATTTTTTAAGGATTTTTACATCTATGTTCTAGAGCTATTAGCCAACAGTTTCTCGTAATGTTGTTTCTGGGTTCTGACGTCGGTGTAATGCTGGCCTTACACGTTGGGAAGTGTTTATCCCACTTCTATTTCCTGGAATAATTTATGTGAAATTATTGGTTTGTTTCCTGAAATGTTTGGCAGAATTCGCCAATGAAACCATTAAGGCCTGGAATTTCCTAAGCTAAGGTTTTGTTTTGCGTCTTTGCATTGTTTTTTGTTTGTTTGTTTGTTTGTTGTTTTTTAAGAGGTGGGTCCTTGCTATGTTGCCCAGGCTGCAGTGACTATTCTCAGGTATGATAATAGCAGACTATACCCTTGAACTTCCAGGCTCAAGTGATCCTCCCACCTCAGTCTCCCTACAGCTGGGACTACAGGCATGCGCAACCATGCCCAGGCTTGTGTTAAGCTTTTAAACTACAAATTTGACTTCTTTAACAGATATAGGAGTATTCAGGTTACTAGTTCTTCTTGGGTGAGCTTTGTTTGGTAGTTTGTATCTTTCAAAGAGTTTGTCCAACTCATCTAAGTTGTAAAATGTCATGACATAAAGCTGTTTCTACTATTCTTTCATTACTCTTAATATCTATTAAGATCTATAGTGAAGTTATCACTCCTGGCACAGGTAATCTGAGCTTTCTCTTGTTACTTTGTGATCAGTCTGGCTAGAGGATCACTGTTACTGATCTTTTCAAAGAATTAGCTCATGTTTCAATTATTTTTCTCCATTCTGTGCTTTTCTCTATTTCACGATTTCTAATCTTCTCATTATTTCCTTTGTTATGCTTATTTTAACTTGCTTGGTTTGCTAATTTCTTAGGTAGAAGCTAATACGATTATTTATTTATTTATTTATTTATTTATTTATTTTTGAGACAGAATCTCTCTCTGTTGCTCAGTCTGGAGTGCAGTGGTATGATCTTGGCTCACTGCAACCTCTGCCTCCCAAGTTCAAGCGATTCTCCTGCCTCAGCCACCCGAGTAGCCGGGATTACATGTGCACACCACCACACCGGGCTAATTTTTTTGTATTTTTAGTAGAGACAAAGTTTCATCATGTTGGCCAGGCTGGTCTGGAACTCCTGACCTCAAGTGATTCCCCCACCTCAGACTCCCAAAGTGCTGGGATTACAGGTGTGAGCCACCACACCCAGTCAGAAGCTAGTATAATTGACTTGAGACCTTTCTTTTCTTATACAAGCCTTAATACTATAAATTTCCCTCTCAACACTGTTTTGCAGCATCACACAGATTTCTTTTTTTTTTTTATTTTTTGAGATGGAGTCTCACTCTGTCACCCAGGCTGGAGTGCAGTGGCGTGATCTCAGCTCACTGCAATCTCTACCTCCTAGGTTCAAGAGATTCTCCTGTCTCCGCCTCCTGAGTAGCTGGGATTACAGGCACCCATCTAATTTTTGTATTTTCAGTGGAGACAAGGTTTTACATGTTGGTCAGACCAACATGTGGTCTCAAACTCCTGACCTCAAGTGATCCACCCGCCTCGGCCTCCCAAAGTGCTGGGATTACAGGTGTGAGCCACTGCATCTGGCTTTTTTTTTTTTTTTTTTTTGAGCCAGAGTATCATTCTGCTGTTGCCCAGGATGGAGTGCAATGGTGCGATTGTGGCTCACTGCAACTTCCGTCTCCTGGGCTCACGCGATTCTCCTGCCTCAGCCTCCCAAGCAGCTTGGATTATAGGTGTCTGCCACCAGCCCAGCTAATTGTTGCCACCATGCCCAGCTAATTTCTGTATTTTTAGTAGAGATAGGGTTTCACCATGTTGGTCAGGCTGGTCTCGAACTCCTGACCTCAAGTGATCTGCCTGCCTCAGCCTTCCAAAGTGCTGGGATTACAGGCGTGAGCCACCATGGCCGGCCTAATGTTGTATTTTCATTATTATTCAGTTAGAAACATTTTATAATTTTCTTTATGATTTATGCATTGACTCATGGATTTTAGTACAAGTTGTTTAATTACCAGATATTTGGGGCTTTTCTAGATGTTTTGTTTTTATTCATTTCTAATTTAATTACCTTGTGATCAGAGAACACACTCTATGGGTATTTAGTCTTGCTATTTGGTTTCTCCGTTTTATGAGAGTATCTGGGGAGATTAAAAAAATGATGCTGCTATGACCATCTTCCCAATATCCTCCTAAAAATATCCACTTTTAAGATTTTCTTATCTTTAAGAGTCTAAATACATCCAAAATAACCCAAATTACAAGAACTCAATTGATTCAATAATAAATTCAATAGTTTTTATAATGCTTTGAAATGTTTCTTCAACTATGACCTAGAAAATAATGAATACTTACTGTTATTTGCAAGAGTGAGTCCAATAAATGAGCAAATAGGGCGAATTATCTCAGGTTTCATGAAATTTTTTAGCCATTCATTAGCATGTGGAAAAAGTGAACAGCAAAACATTTGATTCTCATCTGAAAGAAGACAAAGTCAATCATGATTTAATATGACAATTGGAAAACATCAGTTTTCATTTGTTTTTATCTTTATTTTTATATTTAAACATTACAGATAGTTACCATTTTGAGGATTGTTGACACAGACACACAGAGTACTACACACTGAAGACCACAACTGATAACTCTGGAAAACATTTTTATCTGACAAATCCAACTCATATTTTGAAATAACTGTCCTATTAGATTAAAAAGAAAAGAAAGTAAATTAATACAAATGTGTTAAGGTCCTAAGTAATTAATAATTAACAAAAAGAAATTTGTATTTGTTTACCTGAATAACCGTGACAGAACTGTAATACAACCTGTTTCTCTCACAAGTGTTTGTCCGGTCCCTTAAAAAAATAGCCATATAAAAATATGAGTTTTATTTACAAATAGTCTTGCAGAAATGAATAACAGTTAAGTTTTATTTTAATAAATAAATAACTTTTAAACAACTTTAAAGTATTACAAAGTATAACATAGAATTACTGTGGATAAAAATCTGTAATCAAGATTATTATGAAAAATATGTCACTACTGCTTAGAGACTAATTGCATTCAAATTTCTTCTAAAAATTACAAAACTCTTACTTTGCATCATGGTTCTGTGTTACAGTATCAAGATAAGTTCCAAAATGGAAAAATAAATAAATTCAACGTTTTCTAGTTTTTCCAAAATAAAACAAAATCTAGAAACATTTTTTTTAAAGTGCACACCTGGCAAGAAGGCGACTCCTCAGGCCTCTCTGGCAAGAGGCTTAGCTGAATTGCCTGAGCCTGCTCAGACTAGCATTGTGCCTGGGTCTGTGACCCTCCCCATGGAAACAATAACAGCAGAGGACTAGAGGGGTGAGGGACCAGCCACTGCTAGCAGAAGAAGGTAAGGCTTGACTCCTCCGCTTCAAAGGATACAACCTGATGCCTAGCTTCCCTGAGGCTGCCCCACCCCCACCCAACACACTGGGGGTTTGGGCCTTGAGCTCTACAACCACCTAGACGTCCCCCTCTATTGATGCCCATACCATTTCCCCTCTAGCAGGAAAGGTGGCATGAGAGAGTCTGCTGGTACTGAATATGGTTGTTGTGCTGGGACCTGGGTGACATAGGAAAGGGGCTACACCGCCTTGGCCTCCCCAAGTGCTGGGGTTACAGATGTGACCCACCTAGCCTACCTAGAAGCATTTCTTTTTTTTGAGACAGGGTCTCGCTCTGTCACTCAGGTTGGAGTGCAGTGGCTTGATCACAGCTCACTGTAGCCTCAACCTCCAGAGCTCACTCAATTCTCCCACCTTAGCCTCCCAAGTAGCTGGTAGTACAGGTGTGTGCCACCACACCCAGTTAATTTTTCTTTTTCTTTTCTTTTTTAATTTCTTTGTAGAGACAAGGTCTCACTGTGTTACCCAGGCTGGTTTCAAACTCCTGGGCTTAAGGTATCCTCCCACCTTGGCCTCCCAAAATGCTGGGATTACAGGGATGATCTACCACACCTGGCCTAGAAACATTTTAAATGCTTACAGAATTTCTAACAATTTGAAGAATTAAAATTTTAAAAAGTTAAAAAATAACTGAGCAGTAAGTATACGGGAACATATTATCTTTGCAACTTTTCTGTAAATCTAAAATTATTCCAAAATAAAAACCATCACTGGTTTATACTGTAAACACTGTAACTAAACGGTCAATTCAGCAGAAAATCAACTAAACTAATTCATTAAATGCCTCTCTTTTTCTCTTTAAACCTGTTACCTTTCAATGCTAAGCACTATAAATTACTTTATTATTTCTTAAAATTAATAAGTATTGAATTATTAAATACATGCTAATAATCCACCTTTCTTTAAACTAGTATTTCTCAGAGGTGAGGTTAAAAAAGGACACTGGGGCCGGGCGCGGTGGCTCAAGCCTGTAATCCCAGCACTTTGGGAGGCCGAGACGGGTGGATCACAAGGTCAGGAGATCGAGACCATCCTGGCTAACACGGTGAAACCCTGTCTCTACTAAAAATATAAAAAACTAGCCGGGCGAGGTGGCGGGCGCCTGTAGTCCCAGCTACTCGGGAGGCTGAGGCAGGAGAATGGCGTAAACCCAGGAGGCGGAGCTTGCAGTGAGCTGAGATCCGGCCACTGCACTCCAGCCTGGGCGGCAGAGCGAGACTCCGTCTCAAAAAAAAAAAAAAAAAGACACTGGGCCAGGAGCAGTGGCTCACACCTGTAATCCCAGCACTATTTGAGACCAGTCTGGCCAACATGGTGAAACCCCTGTCTCTACTAAAAAATCCAAAAATTAGCTGGGCATGATAGCATGTGCCTTTAATCCCAGCTACTCAGTAGGCTGAGGCAGAAGAATCACTTGAACCAGGTGGCGGAGGTTGCAGTGAGCCGAGATCATGCCACTGCACTCCAGCCTGCGTGCCACAGCGAGACTCTGTTTCCAAAAAAAAAAAAAGATATAAGAACTCAAATAAAAAATTAATAATGGCTGTTCCAATTGATTAACGTTTTCAAATATTCATAAGAGAATGTACTTACTATTATTTGAAACCAGAACCAAAATAACATAAACAGACATTCTTTTCAAATTTATGTTTGAATCATTAGATAAGAACCAAGTTAAGTCTTCAAATAACTCTGAAGTACACAAAGTCTGCTGACAGTAAACTGAAATATAAAATATAATTTTAATTTCAATGCATTGTCGCAAACATGCTTTAAAATATGCTGAACAAAATAAAAAATTACCTAACTGGGGATGGTTCTTAACCAAATCTCATGTAATTGATATTTATTAGTCATACAACAAAATTTCTGACAAACTGATATGTGCTTACTCAATTAGCAGACCAAAGCAGCAGTATATTAATCAAAAGTACTTAATCTAGGCTCCAAAACACATACTGAAATCCCCTAGAATTTACAATAAAAAACTTATCTGAATAAAAAATTAAATAAAATTTAGCAAAAAAAAAAAAAAAAAACAAAACACACTTTAAAGGATGTATAACAAAACATAGCAAGAAAAGCAATTCAAGAAAATTCAGAAACCTGCTTTAGAAAACAGAGGGACAAACAATATTTGAGATATGTTTTGAGACTTTCCTAGAAATAAAAATCATTTCAAGAATCATACTGATAGTTTTTGTGTGTATGTCCTAATGCAATAGGCAGAATTTTACAAAAATAATATAGACATAAAGATACAATCAACATTTTATCCAGTTCCTAGAACCAGCTATTAGGCCCTATCTCAAAGGCAAGGACTAAGCCAGGCACAGAAAGACAAACATATTCTCACTTATTTTTGGGATCTAAAAATCAAAACAATTGAACTCATGGAGATAGATGATTATCAGAGGCTGGGAAGGGTAGTGGAAGGTGGTGGGTATGGTACCAAAAAAAAAAAAAAATGAAGAAAGAATGACTAAGACTTACTATTTGATAGCATAACAAAGTAACCATAGTCAATAATAATTTAACTGTACACTTTAAAATAACTAAACAGTATAATTGGATTGTTTGTGTAACACAATGAATAAATGCTTGAGTGGATGGAAACCTCATTCTCCACGACGTGATTACGCACTGCATGTCGGTATCAAAACATCTCATGTACCCTATAAATATATACACCTATTATATAGACACAAACATTAAATTTAAAAAAAAAAATTCAAGGACTATATCTTACTTATCCCTGTATCCCCAATGCCTTGCACAAAGATTGCTTCCTAAAAGATTTTTTTTTTTTTTTTTTTTTTTTTTTTTTTTTTTTTTTTTGGTGACAGGGTCTTACTCTGTGGTCTGTCGCCCAGGTTAGAGTACAGTGGCATAATCTTGGCTCACTGCCACCTCCACCTCCCAGGCTCAAGTAATCTCTCACCTCGGCCTCCCAAGTAGTTGGGACCACAGGTGCATACTACCATGCCCGGCTGATTATTTGTATTTTTGGTAGAGATGGGGTATCACCATGTTGCCCAGGCTGGTCTCAAACTCCTGAGGTCAAGTGATCCACCTGCCTCAGCCTCCCAAAGTGCTGGGATTATAGGTGTGAGCCACCATGCGCCTGGCTGATGAAGAAATATTTAATAAATAAAAATATCAGAATATAAAGTTGGTCTGACAAACCAATGGTTTATATTCAACCTCATTTTAGATGCCCTGCAGAAAAGTGTTCTTGCCAACATGAATTTCTATACCCACACATTACATGGCTGTGGGTTATCTTCATCCTTTGATCTGGAAAGATGAAACAGAAAGGAAAGGACAGGGAAAAGGGAAGGGAAGGAAAAAAGGGAGGGGAGGGGAAGGAGAAAGGGGAAAAGAGGGGCGGAGAAGGAGAGGAGGGAGGGGAAGGGAAAAGAGAGAAAGAGAAAGAGAAAGAAGAAAAAGAAAAGAAAGGAAAGAAAAGAAAGGAAAGGAAAGGAAAGGGAAGGGAAGAAAAGAAAGGAAAGAAAGAAAAGAAAGGGAAGGAAGGAAGGAAAGAGGAAGCAAGAGAGAGGGGAGGGAGGCTGGATAAAAATTATTCAAACGTGTAAAAAAAAGAAAAGAAATTAACTAAAAAATTAGTTTTGAGTATACTGTTAAAATATAACACAATGCTTAAAGTATAATGAAATAAAGTTTTATATTTTACCATTTTTTTCTGCAATAGCTCCTAATGTATATAAGGCTGCTTCTTTTACCATGCTATGTTCACTTGACTTTGCAAGATTTTTTACAAACATCAAACCACCAATTTCCCGAAAATAAACACTTGCATTACCTGTAGGATATGCAGAAAAAAACAAAATAGAAATGATATTTATTTTCAATATCCTTTCAGGGATAAAATAAATCACATGAAGACAGTAACATGATATGTAGAATAAATGAATGGAAGATAAAGAACTATGCTTATTTGATATATCATAGTACTAAAGAACTAGAATCACAGATAAAAATTCACTATTATATCTTACTGTTTTGTTGACAAATTGAATGAATAGTGACCAAAGCTTCCTTTTGTGAAAAAGCATTGTCCATTTGATACTTTAGACACTCCAATAATAAGTTCAGGTCAGTCTTCATTTCTAAAGAACAACAATGTCATTATTTTAAACCAAAAAGTTTATTTCAAAAACTAACCATTAAAATTTCACTTACTAAATACATATCTTTGGAATGGTCAACTTTTAAAGTAACAGGCATGTATTACTTTTATAATCCAACAACCATGTATTTTTTTAAAGATGTTCTTTTTTTTTTTTGAGACGGAGTCTCACTCTGTCGTCCAGGCTGGAGTGCAGTGGCGCGATCTCCATTCACTGCAAGCTCCACCTCCCGGGTTCACACCA
This sequence comes from Macaca nemestrina, assembly GCF_043159975.1. Classification (NCBI taxonomy): domain Eukaryota; kingdom Metazoa; phylum Chordata; class Mammalia; order Primates; family Cercopithecidae; genus Macaca; species Macaca nemestrina. Next base: position 65,815,969 of record NC_092142.1, read on the forward strand.
TTCTCCTGCCTCAGCCTCCTGTGTAGCTGGGACTACAGGCGCCGACCACCGCGCCCGGCTAATTTTTTGTATTTTTAGTAGAGACGGGGTTCCACCGTGTTAGCCAGGATGGTCTCGATCTCCTGACCTCGTGATCCGCCCATCTCGGCCTCCCAGAGTGTTGGGATTACAGGCGTGAGCCACCGCGCCCGGCCTAAAGATGTTCTTTAAATAAAAGAACTTAAAATGAACTTCTTATAGTTCTTTGAGTTTCCCTTTTTATAAATATAGGAATAGAAATTCATAATATTATTCTTTTTAAGTAAAGCTACACTGGTTTAAATATCTGTCATTTAGAAAAAAGTGGATAAAAATGAAAATACAACATATGAGAATTTGTGGGATGCTATGAAAGCAGTATTTAGGATGAAAGGTCTCAGATCAACGACGTCAGCTACCACCTTAGGAAATTAGAAAAAGAACAAATTAAACCCAATATAAGTACAAGAAAGGAAATTATAAAGATGTAAGCTGAAACCAGTGAAACAGAAAACAAATACAGAGGAAGTTCTTTGAGAAGCGCAACAAAACTGATAAACTTCTAGCCAGATGAATTAGGAAAAAAGGAGTAAAGACACAAATTACCAATATTAGAAATGAGAGAGATGGCATTACCACATTCCACAGATATTCAGAAGATATTAAGGGATTACTATGTACAATTTCACACCTATGGATTCAACAACTTAGGTGAAATTACATCACCAAAACTCACCCGAGAAGAAAAAGACAACTTGAATAGTCTTATGTCTATGAAAGAAGTTGAATTAAGAGTTAAAAACTTTTCCACAAAGAAAACTCTGGGTTCAGATGATTTCATTTGCAAATTCTACCAAACATTTAAGGAAGGAATAATATAAATTCTACTCAAATTTTTTCAAAAGTTTAAGAGAAGGAATACTTCCCAACTTATTCTATGAGGCTAGTATTGCCTTTATACCAAAACAGAAGCCATTAGCAAGAAAACTACAGACCAGTTTCCCTCATGAACATACATGCAAAAAGTCTAAACAATTTTAGCAAATTGAATCCAACAATATATTAAAATAAAAAGACATCACGATTAAGTGGGTTTATCCCAGAAATACAAGATTGATTTATGATTTGAAAAAAATCAATGTAACAAAACAGGAAAACCTTTGGTCATCTCAATGGATGTAAAAACAGCATCTGATAAAATCCCACATGCATTCCTGATTAAAGAAAAATATTCCGCAAATTTGGAATAGAAAGGAACTTCCTCAACCTGGCAAAGTGCATCTACAGTTGAAAACCCTACAGCAAACATCATACTTAACAGGAAAGACTGAATATATTCTCTCTAAAACAAGGTATAAGACAAAGATGTTTGCTCGTATCACCACTCCTATGTAACATTGTCCCAAAGAGTCTAGCCAGTGCCGTCAGGTAAGAAAAAAGAAATAAAAGGCACTCAAATTGGCAAAGAAGTACTTGAATTTGCATACAACATGATCTTCCACATAATTTGATGGAATCTACAGAAAGCTACTAGAATAAGTGAACTAAGTTTTCCAGATAACTCTTTAATACATAAAAACAGATTATACAGTCAAATGTTGCTTAATGATGGGGATACATTCTGAGAAAAGCATCATTAGGTGATTTCATCATTGTATTAACATCATAGACTTTACTTACACAAACCTAGATGGTAGAGCTTATTACACATCTAGGTTGTATGGTATAGCTATTGCTCCTAGACTATAAACCTACGCAGCATGTTACTGTATTGAATAATATAGTCAATTGTAATACAATGGCAAATTTTTGTATATCTAAACATAGAAAAGCTATAATACAGATTTTTTTAAAAGGTATATCCAGAAGCTGCTCTGGGTGCATCAGCAAGTGGCGAGTGAAAGTGAAGGCCTAGGACATTATTGTACACTACTGTAGACTTCATAAACACCGTAAATTTAGACTACTCAATTTATTTTTAAAATATCTTCAATAATAAAATAAACTTAGCTTATTGTAACTTCACCACACCCAGCTAATTTTTTTTTTTTACAGAGATGGGGGTCTCACTATGTTGCCCAGGCTGGTCTCAAACTCCTGGCCTCAAGCAATCCTCCCATCTTGGCCTCCCAAACCACTGGAATTATTTATAGGTGTGAGTCATCATGCCTGGCCTATCTTTATCTTTTAAAAAAACTTTATTAAAACTAAGACACAACACACACATTAGCATAGGCCTACACAGAGTCAAGATCATCAATATGACTGTCCTTCACCTCCACATCTTGTCCCACTGGAAAGTCTTCAGGGCAATAACACACACGGAACTGCCATCTCTTATAACAATCCCTTCTTCTGGGATACCTCCTGAAGGACCTGCCTGAGGCTGTTTTACAAAATTTTTGTTTATAAGTAGAAGCAGTGTATTCTAAAACAACAATAAATAGTGTAGTAAATACATAAACCAGTAACAGAGTCATTATCAGGTATTATGTACTACACATAACTGGATTTGCTATAGTTTTATACAACTGGCAGTATGGTAGGTTTGTTTACACCAGCATCACTGCAAACATGTGAGTAACGTGTTGCGCTTACTATATTACAATGTCACTACATGACAGGAATTTTTCAGTTCCATTATAATCTTATAAGACCACTGTCCTATATGAGGTCTGTTGTTGACTGAAACATCATTATGCAGCACATGACTGTATTTCTATATACTAGCAATAAACAAATGGAAATTGAAATTTTAAAAACCACCCCATTTACAATATAGCATTGAAATACTTAGGAATAAATTGACAACAGAGGTGAGACATACACCAAAAACTAAAAACTACTGCTGAGAGAAATTAAAGACGACCAAAATAAACGCCATTATATGCCATGTTCATGAGTCAAAAGACTAAATATTGTTAAGATGTAAATTCTTCCCAAATTGGTCTATACAATCAATGTAATCCCAGCAGGCTGTGTGTGTGTGTGTGTGTAAATTGACAAGCTGATGTCAAAATTCATATGGAAATGCAAAACCCTTACCATAGCCAGACAACACTGAAAGAGAAGTATAAAGCCAAAGGGCTAACTCTACCATATTTCAAGACTTTAAAAACCTACAGTAGGCCAGGCACAGTGGCTCACGTCTGTAATTCCAGCACTTTGGGAGGCTGAGGCAGGCAGATCACTTGAGGTCAGGAATTTGAGACCAGCCTGGCCAACACAGTGAAATCCCATTTCTACTAAAAAATACAAAAATTAGCTAGTTATGGTGGCACGTGCCTATAATCCCAGCTATTCGGGAGGCTGAGGCAGGAGAATCGCTTGAACCTGGGAGGTGGAGGTTGCAGTGAGCCAAGATCGCACTGCTGCACTCCCTCCACTCTGGGCAAACAGAGCGATATGCTATCTAAAAACAAACAAACAAAAACCCTACAGTAATAAAACGAGTGTGGCACTGCCATCAGCATAGACAAAAAGATCAATGAAACAGGACAATATCTACACAAACCCATGAGTTTTTACAAAGTCATTGCTAACAAATAGTGTTGGAACAACTGAATATCCATACTCAAAACAACAGCAACAAAAACTCTTGAATTCATACTTCGAAACACATAAAAAATCAACTCAAAATGGAATGCAATCTAAATGTAAAATCCAAAACTATGAATTTTTTTTAAATTTGTTTTTGAGAGGGAGTCTTGCTCTGTCGCCCAAGCTGGAATGTAGTGGCGCATCTCACTGTAACCTCCACCTCCTGGGTTCAAGAGATTCTCCTGTCTCAGTCTGCCGAGACTGTGCCTGGCCAACTATGAAACTTTTAAAAGAAAACATGGGAGAAAATCTTTGTAACCTTGGGTTAAGCAAAGATTTCCTAGATATTACAATAATAGCAAAACCCACAAAATAATAATGAACTAGGCTTCATAAAATTAAAAACTTCATTGTTTTAATAGTGTCTTCTAAAGCGCAGCAAAGACAAGCCAGAAACTGGAAAATCTTTGCAAAGAACATATCTGATAAAGAACACGTAGCCATCTAGTGTACATTCTGTATGTCAATTAAAAAACAAACAAAAAGAACATGGGACCAGGCACAATGGGTCACATCTGTAATCCCAGCACTTTGGGAGGATGAGGCAGTAGTATCTCTTGAGGCTAAAAGTTTGAAACCAGCCTGGACAACAATGTGAGATCTATCTATGCAAAAAAAAAAAAAAAAAAAAAAAAAAAATTTAAATTAGCCTGGCGTGGTGGTATGTGCCTGTAGTCCCATCTACTCAGGAAGCTGAGGTAGAAGACTGCTTGAGGTCAGGAGCAGTGGCTCATGCCTGTAATCCCAGTATTTTGGGAGGCCGAGGTGGGCAGATCACCTGAGTCACGAGTTTGAGATCAGCCTGGCCAACATGGTAAAACCCCATCTCTACTAAAAATATAAAAATTAGCTGAGTGGGGTGGTGGGCGCCTATAATCCCCCGTGCTTGGGAGGCTGAGGCAGAAGAACTACTTAAACCTGGGAGGCAGAGGTTGCAGTGAGCTGAGATCGGGCCACTGCACTCCAGGCTGGGCAACAAGAGTGAGACTCTGTCTCAACAACAACAAAAAAGTACTGCTTGAGCCAGGAGTTGGAGTCTGCAATGAGCTATGATTGTGCCACTGTACTTTAACCTGGGTGACAAAGTGAGACACTGTCTCAAAAACAACAACATATATCTAGAAAATATAAAGAACTATGAAAGCTCAGCAACAGAAAAACCAACAACCAGATAAAACAGCAAAAGATGTGAACACACTTTAACAAAAAAGATAAATAGATGGCAAATAAGAACATGAAAATATTCTCAATATCATTAGTCATTAGGGAAATGCAAATTAAAACCACAAGGAGATGCCATTACACACTCACTGAACGACTAAAATTTATGACTGATCATTTCATATGTTAGCAAGGATGTGAAGGAACTGGAACTCTCATATACTGCTGGTGAATATGTAAAATGGTACAAAGATTTTGACAGACAGATCAGCAGTTTCATAAACTGTTAACGTATACCTACATTTGATTCAGCCATTCCACTCCTAAGTATTTACCCTAAAAAGGGGAGATATAAGTCCATACAAATGTTCACAGCACCATTATATGTAATAGCTAAGAAGTGTAAGCAATCAAAATGCCCATCAGCAGACGAATGGATAAGCAAATCATGGTATAACTATACAATGGAATACTTAGCAATAAAAAAAGAATTATAGATGCATGCAACAACACGGATGAATCTCAAAATAATTATGCTGAGTGAAAGAGGCCACATAAAATAGAATTCATACTGTATGATTCTATGTACAGAAAAGAATGCAAATAGTCTATAGTAACAGAAGGCAGATTAGTGAGTGCTTGGGGAAAAAAGGCTCTAGGAAAGCACAGAAGGTAGGGATTACAAAGGAGCAGGAGGATACATGCACTATCTTGATTTTGCTGATGGCTGCACAGCTACATACCTATACCAAGCTTTATCAAAATGTAAACATTTTGTTTATAACTAAACAGCAAACAATAGACAACTATTTTCCTATAAAGTTCTTTAGTATAGTCTTTTTTTTTTTTTTTTTTTTGAGACAGAGTCTCGCTCTGTCACCCAGGCTGGAGTGCAGTGGCTGGATCTTGGCTCACTGCAAGCTCTGCCTCCCGGGTTTACGCCATTCTCCTGCCTCAGCCTCCCGTGTAGCTGGGACTACAGGCGCCCGCTACCTCGCCCGGCTAGTTTTTTGTATTTTTTAGTAGAGACGGGATTTCACTGTGTTAGCCAGGATGGTCTTGATCTCCTGACCTCGTGATCCGCCCGTCTCGGCCTCCCAAAGTGCTGGGATTACAGGCTTGAGCCACCGCGCCCGGCCTAGTATAGTCTTAAAAACAATTTCTTCTCTTGATTTTAAGGATTTAAGTCAAATGGCATATAGATTTTGAAATAATGCTTGAAGTACATTTAGAGTAGTAGGCTGGGCGCAGTGGCTCACACCTATAATCCCAGCGCTTTGGGAGGCCGAGGCGGGCAGATCACCTGAGGTCAGGAGTTCGAGACCAGCCTGGACAACATGCTGAAACCCCGTCTCTACTAAAAATACAAAAATTAGCTGGGCATGGTGGTGGGTGCCTGTAATCCCAGCTACTCAGGAGGCTGAGGCAGGAGAATCACTTGAACCTAGGAGGCAGAGGTTGCAGTGAGCCGAGATTGGGCCATTGCATTCCAGCCTGGGCAACAAGAGCAAGACTCTGTCTCAAAAAAAACAAAATGAAAAAAAGTTAGAGTTCTGAAAGATATAGGATGAAGGGTGGATATAATATAGAGGAGCACACTAAGAGAAATTAAGATGTATCATCAATCAATATAGTACTTTGTCTCACTCTTTGTTTTGTGTTTTTTTTTTTTTTTTTTTTTTTTGAGATGGAGTCCCGCTTTCTTGCCCAGGCTGGAGTGCAGTGGAGCAATCTCGGCTCACTGCAACCACTGCCTCCTAGGTTCAAGTGATTCTCCTGCCTCAGCTTCCCAAATAGCTGGGATTACAGGTGCCCACCACCATGCCCGGCTAATTTTCTGTATTTTTAGGAGAGATGGGATTTCACCATGTTGGCCAGGCTGGTCTCAAACTCCTGACCTCACATGATCCACCTGCTTCGGCCTCCCAAAATGCTGGGATTACAGGCGTGAGCCACTGCACCCGGCCTGGGTTTTTTTTGTTTTTTTTTTTTGAGATGGAGTCTCACTCTGTCACCCAAGCTGGAGTGCAGTGGCACAATCTTGGCTCACTGCAACCTCTGCCTCCCTGGTTCAAGCAATTCTCCCACCTCAGCCTCCCAAGTAGCTGGGATTAGAGGTGCGCACCACAACGCCCAGCTAATTTTTTTGTATTTTAGTAGAGACAGGGTTTCACCATGTTGTCCAGGGTGGTTTCGAACTCCTGAGCTCAGGCAATCCACCTGCCTTGGCCTCCCAAAACATTGGGATTACAGGCATGAGCTACCGCGCCCGGCCATAGTCTCACTCTTGAAAGAAATTCAAATGTCAATTTGTTTCAATGAAATAATTCATGACAAAATTTGTTAGTGAAAATCATAGTACAAAGATAATCACTAAGATGTTTTTAGCAATAGCAAATATTTATTTATCATTTTGTACACTAACAGACACCATAAGAAGGTAAGTTTGACTCTATGGATACCAATAAGCCACATCAACAACATGCCGAAGAAAATTTTTGATGGAGCGTAATGATTTTCAGTTCTAGGCACAATGCAGGCAGGATACAAAAGACTTTTATTTTCTTTTGAGACAGGGTCGCACTCTATTGCTCAAGTGAGTGAAGTGGTGCAATCACAGGGCACTGCAGCCTCAACCTCCTGGGCTCAACGGATCCTCCCACCTCAGCCTCCTGAGTAGCCAGGAATACAAAATTAACCACGCCTGGCTAATTTTTGTATTTTTTTAATAAACGGGGTTTTGCCATGTTGCCCAGGCTGGTTTCGAACTCATGAGCTCAAGCCATCCTCCCGCCTCGGCCTCCCGAAGTGCTGGGATTACAAGCGTGAGCCACCATGCCTGGTCTGCAAGAAACTTCTTTACGTACTCCTCCATTCCCTTCTGTACGCCTTTCTCATACTTTGATATCTCCTATCATAATCCTTCCCTTCCCAGCCAAAGCATCTCCTGACATCATAACTATCATATTTCACCTTGGTTTTTATCTTCTCTAGGCAAAATAACCTAGTTCCTTCAGTAACTACTGAATAAAATAAACAAGCAAATACTGAAGGGAATACAAAAAACACAAGCAATCAAAGAAAATTTGATAAACTGGACTTAAAATTGTAAACCTTTATACCTCGAAAGACACTATCGAGAACACAGAACAACAACCCAGTCTAGAAAAAAATATCTGAAAATCTGTTATCCCAATAAATAGGGGGCTTGTGTTCAGAACAGATAAAGAATTCTTAAAACGTAATACTAAAATCACAATCTAAAGTGTGGAATGGATTTAAATAGACATCTGTCCAAGGAAGACAGATTGCCAATAAGTATATGAAAAGATGCTCAACATTCACTGGTCATTAGGCAAATGCAAATCAAAACCACAATTGGATACCACTTCACCCTGTTGCTAAACAATTGACTGATGGGAGCTGATAGATAAATACTCTCACCCCTTGGCTGGGATGACTCTCAGGGACATGACTCTAAACTGGCTCCCAGAGTTTCCCAGTGGGCTTAAGCTCCAGTTATCCATAATAATAACTTATTTGATAACATATTCTCTGTCTTCTTTCTCCTGTCTCATTTCCCCACTTTCCAGCTAGTGTTTCCTGGGATCACTTTCTGAAAAAAGGTACTTGCACTCAAATCTTTATCTCACAGTCTACTTCTGGGAGCAACCTGAAGACTTAAAATGGAAGAGAGTGAGATGTGGGACTGAGGTTGGAGGTTTTATAAATGGTCTGAGAGGGGAATCACCAACAGTTATCTCCTCTCTCTCCAGTTTTCAACTTCTCCCTCTCCAGAATCTCCATTCCCTCTTCAGAAATTCTCCTGTCTTTTATAACACTTTCTTGACATTACAACTTTCCTCTAGCTACTGCCATATATCTTACTATTTATTTATTTATGAATGAATGAAAGGGTCTTGCTCTGTCACCAAGGCTTAAGTGCAGTGGTGCGATCATGGCTCATTGTAGCCTTGACCTCCCAGGCTCAAGTGATCCTCCCACCTCAGCCTCCCAAGTAGCTGGCACTACAAGTGTGTACCACCACACCCAGTTAATTTTTACTTGTTTTTGTAGAGATGAGGTCTCACTGTGTTGCCCAGTTTGGACTCAAACTCTGGGCTCAAGTGATCCCCCACTTTGACCTCCCAAAGTGCTGGAATGATAGGAGTGAGCCACTACACCTGGCTGATCATATATTTTTAGTCAAGCTCTTAAAGAGTAAGCAATTCATACTGTGTCTTCAGATCTTAATTTTCCACTCAAATATAAACAGACTGCAATCTGGTTAAAATCTATTAAGTTTACCGTTAACATAACAAATCACATCCTAAATGCAAAATGCAGTGGAAAATTCAGTCCTCAGCTGTGACAGTTGACATTTTAGGCTCTTAAGCAACCTCTTTCTCATGAAGCATTCTCTTAAGGTTCTGATTTCAAAGATACCACATTCCTGACTCTCTTTTCACCTTTTTGAAATGTTTTTCTCAGACTTTTTTTAGGGGCTCTCTTCCTCAGCTAAAACCTTATATGACAGTGTGTATTAATGAACACTATTCTCCATCCTTTTCTCTCTGGTTAACCTCCTCCATGCCCATGGATTCAGTTTCCATCTTTCTGGGAACAATTCTGAAATCCGTACCTTCAGGCATCCTTTGATGGTGGTCTTCTCAGGTTCCCATTATTCTTGTATACACTGACATTAAATCAACTATCACGTGAAATTCTAATTGTCAATATGTCTTTTCCCATTAGAATGTCAGTTTCCTGAAGCCAGAAATTATGTGACAGGCACAGAGTAGTGCTCAATATTTATGTAAATGGCTGAATGATTCTTTCATTTCCTGAATCCTGTCAAATAATCTACAGTATATCCTACCAATACAAAACTCATTGCAGATATATGATTCAATTTCTCACCTTGTGTTTTCTTTGTGTCTTCACTTTCCATGCTTGTCTATATTCTTTTTCCTTATATTTCGTCTATAAGATAAAGGTATTTTCTCAATTTAAATCAATGTTTGAGAATAGCAAAGATATAAGTACAAATGGGTGGGAAAAATTGTTTTCCTGAAGCCAAAAGACCAGGGAATTACAACTTTTAAAATAATAATTAAATTTAATTAACTTAGTTAATAAGTTGAATCTGCAACTTATTAGATGTGTGCTATCAAGCAGGTTGATTAAATTCTTTGAGGCTTTGTATCCTCAGCTGTAAAATAGAAATGATATTCCTATTTCACAGAGTTGTTACAATAATTACATTTAAAAACATAAACATATCTGGCATTTTTAAGCACTATATGCATTCAAGAAATTTTATTAAGCAAATGAATGGGTGACTGGATCTAACTGGACCTCTTAACTGGTCCCATTCCCTTCCTTTTTTTTTTTTTTTTTTTTTTTTTTTTGAGACAGCAGGGTCTCACTCTGACGCCCAGGCTGGAGTGCAGTGGCTTGATAACGACTTACTGCAGCCTTGACCTCCCAGGCTCAGGTGATCCTCCCACGTCAGCTTCCAGAGTAGCTGAAACTACAGGCACATGCCACCACACTTGGCTAATTTTGTAGAGATGGGGTTTCGCCATGTTGCCCAGGCTAGTCACAAACTCCTGGTCTCAAGCAATCCACACACCTCAGCCTCCCAAAGTGCTAAGTTTACAGGTGTGAGCTCCCACACCCAGCCCCCACTTTCTTATTTTCTTCATGGAAATCTTCATCTCATAGTTTCAGATTAGGGACCCCTCTTACCTATGAGAGGTTTACAAAACACACACACATACACTTTAGACTGGCCTTTCTCTTCACATGCTAAATACTAAATTAACAACCCATGTTTATTTTTGACATGGTATGGTGAGATGGGATCTCACTATGCTGCCCAGGCTGGTCTCCTGAACTCAAGCAATCCACCCACCTCAGTCTCTCAAAGTGCTAGGATTACACACTTGAGCCACCATGCCCAGCCTAGAACTATTTTTAAAATAACCAGCAACTCTGATATGACCTCTCACATACCCTACTTTAAAATGCTAAACTGATTAGTTAGAAAAAATGCCTCAGAGTCCAGTTAACTTCTTAGAGCAACAAATCAGGATTCATAGAACTCTAAAATTCTTATTTATTCCAACACTATGTTGTTAAAGAGAGATATCCAATTATCCATTTATAGAACAAGGCCTTGTCTCAAAAAGAAAAAAGAAAAAGAAAATTCTTAAGCACAAAGAAATGTTTAAAGAAATAACAAATGTAAAAATCTTTTATAAAGTACTATACAAATGTACAGGTATATTATTTTTGCCTTTTTTTTTTTTTTTTTTTTTTTAAGAGACAGGGTCTCAATCTGTCACCCAGGCTGTAGTGCAGTGGCATGATCTTGGCTCACTGCAGCTTCAAACTCCTAGGCTCAAGTGATCCTCCTGCCTCAGCATTCCGAGTAGGTGAGTCTACAGGCACACACCACCACACCCAGCTAATTTTTAAATATTTTTGTAGAGACAGGGGTTTTGCTGTGTTGCCCAGTCTCGTCTTGAATTCCTGGCTTCAAGAGATCCTCCCGTCTTGGCCTCCCAAAGTGCTGAGATTAGAGGCATGAGTCACCATGCCTGGCCCATTTTTTAACCTAAATATTACATTAAAATAGAAGTAGGTATGTTATAAGTCCACAAGATAGGATATTATTACAAGAATATTCACATTTACTAGAAATGTTCAATAGCAAAGAAAAATGCTTATGTTACAAAGTTAACCAAAAATAGCAAGACTCAATTTAATCTACAGTATGATCCAAAATAGAGGTAAACATAAAATAAGACTGGCTAGAAAGATGACATATTAACACTTGTCTTTAGCTGGTGGTTCTATGGGTTTTATCCCACAATTTTCTATTTTTCACAATTTTTATAATAATAACAGCTTTTAAAATTCAGTAAATGCCTATTGAAGGTAGGCTCTGTTCTTTACACCTTATGAATATTCTTTTTCGTCTCCACAATAACCTTATGAGGGAATTATAAGGATGAAGATACATGAGGAGAGGGCAAATAATTTGACTAACTTCAAATTGCTAGTAAGTGCCAGAGTTAAAATGGGAACCAAGAAAATCAGGCCAGGGCCTACAGTCTTAACCACTCTTATACTGTCTCCCGTACATAAATACATATTGCTTTTCAACAAATGGGTTAAGATTTGGAAAAGATTACTAGATTTAAAAAAACGAACTCTTTAGAAAATGGAAAACTGTTATCATATATGGATGTTTTTGTTTCATGGACAACTTTAAGGACTATATCCTTAATTTTAATTATCCAATCTATTCTGCTTTTAATATAATTTTTAAGAGGGGTATGTATAATTTTTTTTTTTTTCCAGACAGTCTCACTCTGTTGCCCAGGCTGGAGTGCAGTGGTGTGATCTCAGCTCACTGCAACCTCCACCTCCCAGGTTCAAGCAATTCTCCTGTCTCCGCCTCCCGAGTGGCTGGAATTGCTGGAATTACAGGCACGCACCACCATGCCCGGCTAATTTTTGTAATTTTAGTAGAGACAGGGTTTCACGATGTTGGCCAGGCTGGTCTCGAACTCCTGACCTCAGGTGATCCACCCGCCTCGGCCTCCGAAAGTGCTGGGGTTACAGGCTGAGCCATCGTGCCCGGCCTATGAGGGGTAATGTATAACTTTTAAACCTAAATGCTTTGAAATTAAAACTGACCACTCACACTCTTTTCTCCCTTTGTTTTTATACTTTCTTCTTATAAATGGTTACTTTGCACAAAAAGAGTTTGCCAAGTACTTGGTAGCATTAACACAAGTCGTCTATTTACTTGAGAAGTGCTTACAAACACCCATAGCAAAGGAAAAGTTATAACTTTCAAGGGATTGATAATCACAAAATTATATTTAAAATTATAAACAAGTATATTCTCAAGAACAAAAGCATCTGCCATATAAAGCAGATTATGAAGTGCTTTTAGTAATTTAGTGAATATATGTACTGTCACAAACAAGATTTCAAAATTCTTTACTGTATTCTCACAGGAAAAAAAGGATTTTTTTCTGGATGACAGAACCTCCCCCACTTACACGTTTCACTCAGCCCACTCCCCAAAACAGTAAACTCAAATTTAAATTGCAGTAAGAAAAGTAGCTGAATATTACTCGTTTACTTGATTTACAAAATGTATACCAAAAGCTTTTGAGGGGCCGGGCGTGGTGGCTCGCGCCTGTAATCCCAGCACTTTGGGAGGCCGAGGTGGGCGGAAGACTTCAGGCCAGGAGTTGGAGACCAGCCTGGCCAACACTGTGAAACCCCATCTCTACCAAGGAAAAGTACGAAAAGTAGCTGGGCGTGGTCACGCACCTGTAATCCCAGCTATTTAGGAGGCTGAAGTGGGAAGATCCCTTGAGCCCAGGAGATGAAGGTTACAGTGAGCCGACATCATGCCACTGCACTCCAACCTGGATGATGGAGGGAGACCCTGTCTCAAAATAAATAAATAAATAAAGAGAAAGAATTTTTTTTTTTTTTTGAGACAGAGTCTGGCTCTGTCGCCCAGGCTGGAGTGCAATGGCGCCATCTCGGCTCACTGCGACCTCCGCCTCCCGGGTTCAAGCGACTCTCCTGCCTCAGCCTCCCGAGTAGCTGGGATTACAGGCGACTGCCACCACGCCAGGCCAAGAAAGCTTTTTGAAATCGAAATATTATCCCAATATATCAGAAAGATAAATGGCATCTTTTTGTGTAAGGCTGGCAAAGCTGATAATCCCACCACTAAATTGTTGTCAGCTGATACCCAGCTTGCAATTATATACAGCGAAAATACCCTCTAAAGAAGACGCAAGAGAGAAAGGGCAAATTTGTTTTCGATCGTTTAAACGGGTCAAGAGAACAGTCATTCAGGTCCCAGAAAACGCACTGTGGGTACCCGGAGTCAGCCGGCTCTGCAATATGATACCCCCGAGCCCAGAGCATAAATCCTCAAGGCCTCCTCCCGGGTTCCACAGGTAACAGACACGTAACCTTTCTAAGGCGGTGGCGCTCACCCCGCCCGGCTTCCTGCCCCTTCAGCCCGCGGCCGGCTCACCTACAGAGTTGGAGGAATTCCTTGTGCAGAGGTTAGGTGGCCCCTCCAGGCTCCTCTCTGACCACGGCTCGCAAGTCCTGCGCGGGAGCAGGGCACTGGTGAGCGGCGCGGGCCGCTCGAGAGCCATCAGCCCCCTCAGCAGGCCCTCCCCGTTCAGGTGCTGTGGGACATGCCGCCTGGCCCTGGCTCTGAGAAAAGACCTCAACGGTGGGTCCCACCCTCTCCACACATCAAAGTCACCAGGGGAGGCGCCTGGGGAGTCAGAAGTGAAATAGGGGCGAATACTGCCAGGCTCTACACGCCTCTAAATGGTTCGTGATAACTGTCTCTTCCCGCCAAAGGCTGTGGGGACTACAGCTGGGGCCTGGCACCTACTCATAAAGGCCCCGTTCCCCCAACTCGACTCTTCTCACGTGAGCTAAGAAGGACCTGACGGGACGGTAAGACATCCTGGCCGGCCCAACCCGCCTTCCACAGGCGCCAACATACGGAGTTTCCAAGCGCAGTAAGGCAGGGCCCCAACACGCGGGAGCGAAGGCCGTGGCGTCTACCCTCAAGCCGGGGCTTCCTCCCTTTCTTCATCACCGCCCACCTGCCACGACGCTCGCTAGGGTTTCCCGCCCAGCAGTCCAGGCCCACGTCCGTGGGAGGGACTTCCGGCCGGCACGCCCACTGCCCCTGCACGGAGCCTTAACGCTTCCGCGGGTGCCCCAGATTGCCAAGGGCAATAGGGTGGCCGGTGTCCTGGATGCAAGATTTTTAAGAAAGCTACAATTTGAAAGAGAAATCTAAGCTTACCGCCCCCGGTTTTTAGGGTTTTTACCTCAGAGGAGCATTAGCCCCAAAATTAGGGGACTGTGCACGTGGTTGACGAGGCCTGGCTATGGGACAGTAAACGCGAGGCACGGGGCGGCGAAGCCCCACCTCCCTTCCACCTGGCATCTGTGCTGTGCACTGTGCGTTCTCCCTTTTGTTGGGCACCTCGCTAATGGTCACTGCAGCCCACAGAGGCAGCCAGGCCACCACCTCACCGGGGGACTTCCGGAGTTCGGTCCAGGCGGACTTATCTGCAGCCGGACCAAAGGATCAGAGTGGGGCCGAGGCCTAGGCCTGTCCCTTGCCTCTTCCGCCGTAAAATGCAGCCCATGGGACTGCCAGGCGATGAAGGCGAGGGGAAGGTCCCCGATACAGTGAAGAACAGCCAAAGAATGGCTGACACATTAGGGTGTGGAAAACCAAGTCCCTGTAAGGTACCCTAGCATATCTAACAAGTTCTCAGGAGACGCTGGCCTCAGAGACAGCTGCAGCAGGTTAGTGGCCTTAGATATTAAGAGTCATGAACCACGGACCACGTTCCTCAGCCCTAAGTATTAATACATCAAGTCAAAAACCGGGCACTGCCCCTACTTCTGGATTCTGGATTTCCACTCCGTTTGCATCTACTACTTCCTTTTTTTGCCCTCTAAAATGCTGGTGAATGCTATTAATCCCATGTGACTAAATTTAAGAGTATATATGAGTGGAATGACCCCATAAAATTTCAAGAAGTAGGTTAGGCAGCCAAAACTTTAGTTAAGATAACACTACATACAAGGGGATGGTCTTGTTTTCTGGGAAAACTACATATCCAGAAATAATTTCTTTTTAAATTCTATTCGTTTTAACAAATGATGATGGTCCTAAAATGTCCATAGCTAACATCTGCACATGGCTTAAATTAATTATTGAAGATGGTAAGAAAAAAAAATTTTTTAACTATCTCTAATAAAACACAAGGATAATCTATGACAAGTAACTTTGAAATAGCAAGCCAATATTGATGCTCAATGAGAAATGGATAGGATTCATTTTCTAGGAAAATGACTGTCTCCTTTCCCCTCCCCACAAAGAACAAGACTACATTATTACAAATGAGAAAAATGTTTATTAAGAAAACAATTTAGCAGCTCTCCTTTAGAATTTTACAGACTAAAGCACAACCCGAAGGCAATTACAGTTTCAATCATTAACACACCACCTAAGGTGCTTACTCTACAACTGGAAAGTTGCTGAAGTTTGTGACATGCCACTGTAAATGTAAGTATTATTAAAAATTACAAATTGTTTGGTGATTATTTTGATGACCTCTTGAGCAGCAGCTCCTGAAAGGAAAAAGGAGAAAAGCAAATCTCTGAAAAGAGTAAACTTCAAGAGTTATATAAAAATACTCAATTCTGTAAAGAAACCTTCCCTTTTCAAAAGCAAAGGTTCATTTGAAAGTGATCCAAAACAGATGCAGTTAGCTTACTGAGTCATATCAACATAAAAGCCTGTAATTCTTTTTGTTATTAAAGGAAATCTAAGCAGTAGTGTGGTTGACCAAACTTTAAAGACTACACACAGGCATAAAAGATTCTCAAAGGACATCCTACTGCTGCATTTGAATTTTACCTTGTATCTGTTTTATAATAAAAAAGGAGAAAGGTGTATTTGTTCTGAATGCATTTGTAATTTAGGAAGGATCTATATTAAATATCGCCAGACTGCTATATTTACTCAAAACAAAAAAACTACTAAGAAAAAAGTTGTGCATCTTCTATAACCTGAAGATTCCTCTCTCCCAAATATTCATGGACTGGATAGAATTTTTCCTTTTTTTTTTTTTTAGACGAGTCTCACTCTGTCGCCCAGGCTGGAGTGCAGTGGCATGATCTTGGCTCGCTGCAATCTCCTCCCAGGTTCAAATGATTCTCTTGCCTCAGCCTCCTGAGTAGCTGGGATTACAGGCACCTGCCACCACACCTGGCTAATTATTTTTGCATTTTTAGTAGAGATGGGGTTTCACCATGTTGGCCAGGGTGGTTTCAAACTCCTGACCTCAAGTGATGCGCCCACTTCAGCCTCCCAAAGCGGAGGCCTTACAGGCATTAGCCACTGCACTCGGCCAACTGCATAGAATTTGAGACTACTGTGCACCAAATACTGTTCTAGGCAGTAGGGTTACAGTAAGGAAAAAAGACAGAAAGAGAGAGATAATTTACAAATAAATAGAATGTGTAGTATGTCAACTGACCATAGGTGCTAAGGAGAAAAAGCAAATAAGGGGGATATAAATACAAGAGGAGGAGTTCGTCTTTTAAATAGGGGAGTGAGTGATGGCATCACAGAGAAGACAGCATTTGAATAAAACCTGAAGGAAGTGAAGGGATATAATGGCACTGTGCAAAATGATTACAGAATGCATAGAAGTAAAAAACAAAAACAAAAACACAAAAAACCTTCAATTTATACTTTTTTCTGCTATTGGCAAGACATCCAGTCCATCTATCCGGCTATACCTCTTCTTAGATTCTGGACTGAATCTGAATAAATAATAATTTGCCCTTTTCTGTGAATTGGCAGTTAACTTTGCTATTTTGGCACAAGAGACTACTTGGTTTTAGTTTAAAATAAATTATTCCGAATCAAGCTTTATTTTGGATTTGCTTAGAAAATCGTTTTCTTAGGTCTATATGATTCATTCACATTTTGAACACTTCAAATATTAATCAAACCTAAATCTGCCTTTAAAACATTCAACATCTAGAAGGAAAATGCCACAAGCAAATAGCTCATATTTTTTTGAGGGGTGTTACAGACTGAATGGTTCGTTTCCCCCTCAAATTCATGTTGAAATCCTAACCCCCAGTGTAATTGTATGAGGATAGGGCTTTTGGTAGGTGATTAGGTCAAGAGCGTAAACCTTCATGAATAGGATTAGTGCCCTAATAAGAGACCCCAGAGACTTCTCTTGCCATTTTTTCTTCACCATGTGAGAACACAGAAGAGAGAGCTGTGAACCAGGAAATGGGTGCTCACCAGACCTGACCATGCTGGCACCCTGATCCCAGACTTCTAGCCTCCAGAACTCTGTGACACATTTTTGTTGTTTATAAGTCTATGATATTCTGTTACAGCAGCCCAAAGTGACTAAGACAAGGGGGAAGTAGAGTGAGGGAGGGAAGTAAGGGAGCTTCTATGAAAGACATGTCATTTTTGAGTTGGGTCTTGTGGAACATGTAGGTTTTGGACATGCAGAAAAACATATTTTTAAGGCAAATAGGTCCAGAGGAGCAAAGATCTAGGAGCAGGAAATCAAAGGGCATGCCTGGGGGGAAAGCAAGTAATATGATAAAATCAAGGCTAGAAAGGCTGAGTGGAACTAAAACACAGGGATTTTTAACATCAAGCCAAGGTCCCTGGACTTGCTTGAAGGACTGTCGTAGAGTGTATGTGTATTGGTGGGGCAGGCGGTTAGTAAAAGGACACAATCAGAGCTATGCTTTAGAGGGATTAATGACTCTTAAGGAGTTTAAGTTGGATGGCAGTGGGAGAGATGGAAGGCAGGGAGACCAGTATAGAGGCAACTGAATAAGTATCCTAACCTGGGCAACATAGTGGAGCCCTGTCTCTACAAAAAAATTGAAAAATTAGTCAGGCTCGCTGGCACATGCCTGTAGTCCCAGCTATTCAGGAGGCAGAGGCGAGAGATCACTTGAGCCCAGGAGTTGAGGTTGCAGCGAGCTATGATGGCATCAATACACTCCAACCTGGGCAAAAGAGTGAGACTGTGTCTCAAAAAAAAAAAAAAAAAAAAAAAGAAATATAACATCCTGCTTCACTGACCTCCCTAATTAAAATAGCTAGACGACACAACTTCGTATTAAAATAGTAACTGTACTACGTAACAACAGGTGAGTCTTCTCATATGTGGAACTCACCCCCCAAGAACGCAGCAATGGTATGTGGCTCAGCGGCTCCATATCGGCAACTAGAGGAGATCACAGAGACATGAATTTTGATTAGCCTTACGACAGGTGTGGAATCATCTCCTAGATACCCTAAAAAATACTCACAATTCATGGACATAATCATCTTTCACCATTACAGATAAACCATATTCCTGAAGGAAGCCAGTGAGACAAGACTTCAACTTTCCTATATCTTCTTCAACTTGATAGTTAGATACCCCTAAAAATAAAAGTTAGTTTTCATTAAAATAAATGTGATCAAAAATTAATGGCCAACTCCTTTATTTAATCTAGTTTCAGATATTCTAGTCAAAATATGTATGAAACTGAAGAACAAAAATAACAAAGTATGAGACCAGTATTTGCAAATATCACAAACCTATAATCAGAGACCAACTAAAACCTAGTAAAAATTTGAATTTAATTAAATCTTTGTTAATTGCATCATACTCACTGTCTAGAAGAGCATCTGGCACACACTGCTTAATAATTATTTGATAGAAGAACTTAATGAATGAGAAAGTAATGTCCTACTTATACGCTTTTAAAAGTTATTCTCCAATTCTAAAAGACTAAATGATAAATGACACTGAGGACATAAAGCTATTAATAATAGGTAACTTTTTTTTTTCTTTTGAGAGAGAGTCTTGCTGTCACCTAGGCTAAAGTGCAGTGGTGCAGTCTCGGCTCACCGCAACCTCTGCCTCCCGGGTTCAAATGATTCTCATGCCTCAGCCTCCCAAGAAGCTGGGACTACAGGAGTGCGCCACCACACAGCTAATTTTTTCTATTTTTAGTTTCAGTGTTTGCTACACTGGTCTCGAACTCCTGGCCTCAAGTGATCCACCCACCTTGGCCTCCCAAAGTGCTGGGATTACAGGCATGAGCCACCATGCCTCGCCAATAATAGGTCACATTTATTGAGCATTAACAGATGCTGGACACTGTTCGAAGGACCTTATATATATATATTAATTGAATGCTCAAAACAGTCCTATGAAGTAGATATCGTTATTTCCATTCATAGAAGAGAAAACTAAGGCACAGAAAGATTAAGTTACTTAGCGCGTAAGTGATGCTGTATGACTTCCAACCTAGGTCATAAAAAGCCCTGTAACTTCCACTTGGGTTTTTTCAAATGGTAACTGCAGAAGCCAACTGACATGCTAAAAGGAAGTCCAAGCTAGCCACCTGAAGAGAGATACCTGACCAGCCCCCAGCTATTCCCACTGTTCTGACTAAGGGGCTAGTTACATGAGTAAAAATGTCTTCTTGCATGTCTAACTCAGTCAGTTAAGGCTTCAGAATGACTCCACCCCCAGGCATCAAGCAACTGCATGCCTCCTCAAGGAGAACTGCCTGAAACCAGGCAATCCACAAAATCACAACACTATTTATTGTTTTAAACCACTAAGTTTTGAAGTGGTTTGTTATGCAATAGATAACTGAAATAAATTCTAATCAAATAATACAAATAAAGCAATACATATTTGGTGTTTATTCTTTTTTGTTTCTTCTAGTTACCTTGCTCATGAGGGCTATAAACTCTGGGCCAGGCACAGTGGCTCATGCCTGTAATCCCTGCACTTTGGGAGGCCAAGGCAGGAGGATCACTTGAGGTCAGGAGTTCAAGACCAGCCTGGCTAACATGTGAAACCCTGTCTCTACTAAAAATACAAAAATTAGCCAGGCGAGGTGGTGGGCGCCTATAATCCCAGCACTCAGGAGGCTGAGGCAGGAAAATTGTTTAAACCCAGGAGGCGGAGGTTGCAGTGAGCTGAGATCCCATCACTGCACTCCAGCCTGGGCAACAGAGAGAGACTCCATCTCAGGGAAAAAAAAAAAAAAAAAAGACTATAAACTCTGGAGACACACTGCATCAGATGGAGCGGCAGGTTTTATGATACTCCTAGAATGTGTTGCTATGCAATAATCCTGCACAATTAAAATTATCATCCCGAAGAGAAATATTCTGAGCAACCTCAGATCTTTGAGATTATGCCAATTCTCCAGTGACTACATTCACTGAAGAGACAAAGTAGATACTAAACAAACAAATTCCTACATCTTCAGAGTTCTTGAGTTCAGAAATTACTAGCATACTTTTTTTTTTTTTTGAGACAGAGTCTCACCACGGTCACCCAGGCTGGAGTGCAGTGGCACAATCACAACTCACTGTAGCCCCAACTTCCCAGGCTCAGGTGATCCTCCCACCTCACCCTCCCGAGTAGCTGAGTCTACAAGTGCACACCACCATGTCTGGCTAATTTTTTGTATCTTCAGTAGAGATGGGGTTCCACCATGTTGCCCATGCTGGTCTCCAACTCCTGGGCTCAAGCAATCCGCCTAAGATCAGTCTCCCAAAGTGCTGGCATTACAGGTGTAAGCCACCATACTATGCCTGGCCAGCATATTTCTCATGGCTTTCCTATTCCACTAAATTAAACTCAGTGCAAGTCTTAGTAGCAAACTATGGAGAATGACAGAAAAAAGTTTTCTTCTATATATATATTCAACCAACATCCCCCTATAATAGTTTAGAATCGAACACTATTTTGCAAATAAACTTAAAAAACAAAAGGTCGCCGGGCGCGGTGGCTCACGCCTGTAATCCCAGCACTTTGGGAGGCCAAGACGGGCGGATCACGAGGTCAGGAGATCGAGACCATCCTGGCTAACACGGTGAAACCCTGTCTCTACTAAAAAATACAAAAAACTAGCCGGGCGAGGTGGCGGGCGCCTATAGTCCCAGCTACTCGGGAGGCTGAGGCAGGAGAATGGCGTGAACCCGGGAGGCAGAGCTTGCAGTGAGCTGAGATCCGGCCACTGCACTCCAGCCTGGGTGACAGAGCGAGACTCCGTCTCAAAAAAAAAAAAAAAAAAAAAGGTATTTCCTCACTAGGGAACGTTTAGGGTGTAATCTGTTTACAATGTGAAATTCAAGCAACACTATTATAAATACCCTGAGAACACTTTCAATTTAAATGTTTTATTGAAGATTTATTATATCTGGTAATTCAATTGCTATTCTTACCTGGATATCTACCATGTTGTTTATGAAATCTATCAACAGCCCGTAACATTAAGTACAACACTATTTCATTATCTGGATTGTCCATGCTAGAAACTGAAAGGAAAAAAAATTCAGTTTAATTTGATTAATTTGCAATATAATAAATAATAAAGGGCTGAATTTACTATATACTTGAGTTTCAGGACTATTAGTTGGAGTCACACAATCTCTACTAAAGTAGTAACATACTGACTTTAACTCATACATATCATACAATGGACTCTGTGACCTAAATATGACTTTATACATACATTAAGTTTCATATAATATATACATAAATTATAATTACTTAGATAAGCTTAGAATAAAATTAGAATATGAATATTTACATTCTCTTTTATATCATCACCATATACTCAACACTTTACGCAAAATATTTATATCGTTTAATTAAAATTAACCTAGAATCAGAAGGCTATTATACTTACTAATTTCATCCTTGTTAATTGTATCCAAACCATATTCTTCTGCTAAGGATCGACATCTTACCACTCGAAGAAATGCAGAATTGCTGCCTGAACAGAAGAAAGATATTCTGGAAGTAATGACTGTGACAGGTGAATATTATGAATCACAGGTGACTTTAAGAACAGAGAATTATGTGTATACCTTTCTCAGACATGAGAATGTGAAGAAATGTTTTCTCCTTGGCTCTAATAGCAGAGAAAGCACTAGAACACAAATCACCTTAAATTCACATCCCTGGCACTACAACCAGTTCAGAAGCGAGTAAGGTGATGGCCTCTCTGAACCTCAGTTTTCAAGCGTAAAATGGGGATGATACTGTTTACCTTTGAGAATTGTTCTATAGATTAAATGTGACACCTTGTATAAAGTGCATCTCTAGCACAATGCCTGATATGGCTCTACCAATAATAGTTTTCATCATTATTATGGATAAGTAGTCCTAAAAGAGAGAGGTTTATGAATTGTACTCTTGATATATGTAATGACTTTTTTTAAGCTTTGTATTATTGAAATTTCCAAAAATGCCCCAAAGTAGAAGAGAATAATAAATGTTCAAGTACCTAGCATCAAACTTTCGATCTAGCAGTATATAATCTAATACAACAAATGCTAATTCAAGATTAGTCTAATAGAACAAACAAGGTGCAAGATTAGTTGTGGCAGAAAACATTAAAACTGAGCCTAAACAGACATTGTGGAGAAGTCATAAAATGGAAAGCTTGGATAAATCTATTTTAAGGATGGGGAGCTTGCAAAATATAAACTTCCACAGGACGTAGGAGCAGTAGCTACAGGGAGAAATCTTCAGATGGCATGCACAACAGATTGAGTATTTTGAAACTGACTCTTAAATAAAAGAAAATGCTTTTGGCCTACTGAGGAGTTACTGAGAGACTCCTACGAACCTAACCACTCTGAAACTAGATGGCAAAATTCTTAACTCCATTACAGTCATTTAACACAGATCAAAATGAGTATTTAAACCAATATTGTCAATGTACACGTGACTCAAGATTTCATACCCAAAGTCTTCAGACAAAAAAATTTCCTAAATTACTTAACATTTAAAACCTGAAAATACTGTATTAATGGCAATTTTCAATTAACTGACCATCATGCCTTTTTAGCATTGCCACAGATAAACATGCTCTACCTCTGATTCAGTCTTAAAATACTCTCCATTTATTATGGGAGGGAAAAAAAAAAAAAAAAACCTTACCCAGTAATTATCTATATCACTGAGGCCATGGAACACTTAAAATTTCAACCATTCAAAATACCTGGGAACATTCCCTGTGGCACATTTCCATCAAGCAAAATAAGGAAATTAATTCAAGGGGACTTACAGAGTAATTTTAATTCTTTCTCTGAAATGGACTCTGGTGCCTGTAAAGAGATAAATACAGATTCTGTTCCAGTTTAAAAGACAAGATTAACAAAGGGTGCGGCACAAAGCCAATCACTGTGAGATGGGGAGGCTTTCTCCAAGAGCTGGGAGAGCACTTTAAAAATATCTTGTTTCCTTATCACAAGCTCTCCCATTAGGCAGGCAAACGAGAGCTCCCCCTAAATAAGCAGAGCTAGTGCCACACCCTCTGTCTCTAAACCCTTTCTGGCTGGAGTTATGTGCTCAGGCCTGTATGGGCACAGTGTGCCCAGCAGCTTACCTGGCCAATGGACTGCAGCAATTTGGCAACATGATTACCCACAGCAGCAGCATCCTTCTTTGCTTTTTCACGGTAACTGAAAAAGAACAAAAAGCAATTATTAACAAATTTTTAAATTAGCAAAATTTAAATTGTTCCCATGAACAAAAAATTTATTTCCTTTTCATGAAAAAACACAGGCCTGACAATGTATGAAATGTGAAAATGCCAGGGAAATGCTATCAACAGCGTCTATGAGTAGCTGGGAATCTTTCCAGTGTTAGTGACAGACTCTCAGTGCCCACTAAAACCCAGGGTCCCTCTAACAGCACCCAACTTAAAAACTGCCCTCCTAGAGGGATCTATGATTTAGGCTGTGTGACAGAGGACCTAAAAAATACGTTACTGAAGAACATGACTTATCTCCTGGAAGTCAAGTCCAAGGAAAGTTAAATACATTAAAACTGTTCATCTCCAATGTAAAACTTTTGTTTTTGTTTTTTGAGACAGGCTGGAGTGCCGCCCAGGCTGGAGTGCAGTGGTGCAATCCTGGCTCAATGCAGCCTCAACTTCCCACACTCATATGATCCTCCCACCTCAGTCTCCCAAGTAGCTGGAAATTCAGGCGCACGCTACCACACCCGACTAATTTTTGTCTTTTTGTACAGACAGAGTTTCACCATGTTGCCCAGGCTGGTCTCGAACTCCTGGGTTCAAGTGATTTAAAAACTGAAAATACTGTATTCATGACAATTTTCAATTAACTGACCTTCATACTTTTTTAGCATTGCCACAGATAAACATGCTGTACCTCTGATTGTTTTAAAATACTCCCCATTTATTATGAGAGGAAAAAAAAAACCCTTATCCAATAATTATCTATACTACTGAGACCATGGAAAATGTAAAATTTCAATCATTTAAAATACCTATGAACATCCCCTGTGGCACATTTCACCATCTGCTTTGGCCTCCCAAAGTGCTGGGAATACAGGTGTGAGCCCCTGCACCCGGCCATAAAACTTCTTTAGGTCTATTTACCTTTCACCCTCTAAAAATCATTAGTGTTGAGGCTGACTACCTCTCATGTAGTCAGCCTGAACACTAATTTCTACCCTCAATTGACCTTCCCCAAGTTTTAAGTAGTTGAACTCTTAGGCTAGGACAACAAACCAAGATTCTTTCAATGGTGACATGATAAAGAGTGAAATCTGTCTGGGGAACAGAGATCATCTCTATGTGACATTACTTGGCCCCCAAAGAAACCAAGCCAGCAGACCTGGATTCTTTGCACCATGCCCTAACTATATGAGAGTAATATTCATTGAGATCCATCCCTATGATAGTCTATCTGGGTTCAGGCTAGTGATACCTGGATAGCAAGGTGTCTAGTTATAGACTATAAATTATGAAACATTAAGATAAAAAATTCATCAAACACGTCATGGTTTTAAGTTACAAATAGAAGGCAGTATAGGGCCATGGCTAAGAATACAGCTCTGGTACTGGGTTTTCTGGGGTTCAAATCTTGGTTCTGCCATTTACCAGCTATCTGATCTTGTATAAGTAACCTTTTCAATACCTTAGTTTCTTCAAGTGTAAAATGGGGACAATAACAGTATCTCTCTCTCTCATAAGGTTGTTGTGAACCTTGTGTGTATATTAAATTACTTAATACACATAGTTCATAGCACAGAGTTAAGTGACCAAATATTAAGTTTATCATGAGGTAGGGAAAAAAAACAACTCTGCCTCCTAGGGATATGTGGTAATTCTGTATTTCCCACTCAATTTTGCTTTGAGCCTAAAAAGAATCATCCCTAAGTTGTTTTTTTTTTTTTTGAGGTGGAATTTTGCTGTCGCCAGGCTGGAGTGCAGTGGTGCGATCTCGGCTCACTGCAACCTCCACCTCCTGGGTTCAAGCGATTCCCCTGCCTCAGCCTCCCGAATAGCTGGGACTACAGGCACGCACCACCACGCCTGGCTAATTTTTTGTATTTTTTTTTAGTAGAGACAGGGTTTCACCATGTTGGCCAGGATGGTCTTGATCTCCTGACCTCATGATCCGCCCGCCCGGCCTAAGTTTCTTTTTTTTTTTTTTGAGACAGAGTCTCACTTTGTTACCCAGGTTGGAGTGCAGTGACATGATCTCGGCTCACTGCAAGCTCCACCTCCCAGGTTCACGCTATTCTCCTGCCTCAGCCTCCCAAGTAGCTGGGACTACAGGCGCCCGCCACCACTCCCGGCTAATTTTTTTGGATTTTTAGTAGAGACGGGTTTTCCCGTGTTAGCCAGGATAGTCTTAATCTCCTGACCTTGTGATCCGCCCACCTCAGCCTCCCAAAGTGCTGGGATTACAGGCATGAGCCACTGCACCCAGCCTGGCCTAAGTTCTTTAGCTTATTTTTACTTATTTATTTATTTGAAACAGGGTCTTGCTCTGTCACCCAGGCTGAAGTGAAGTGGCATGATCATGGCTCACTGCAGCCTCAAACTCCTGAGCTCAAGAGATCCTTCTGCCTCAGCCTCCCGAGTAGTTGAGATTAAAGGCACATGCTACCATGCCCACCTAATTTTTCAATTTGTAGAGACGGAAGTCTCACTGTTGCCCAGGATGGTCTCAAACTCCTGGACTCAAGCAATTCTCCCACCTTGGCCTCCCAAAGTGTTGGGATTACAGGCATGAGCCACTACAGCTGGCCTAGTTTATTTATAAGCAATGAGGTTATAATAAACTTTCATTTGATTTCTGATAGGATGATAAAATGTTTATCTCTAATATAATCAGACTTTGTAAACTACATAGTTTAAAAACAGTGACATACACGTTTTGCAGTTTTATATATTTGCTTGAATCTGCAATCATATCAGGGATTGTGCCTCGAACAGGTAAATTTCCTTGACCCTCTTTGGCCACAAATTCCTTTAAGGCACGAGCTAAAATCCAAAATGATGGAGTCTAAAAGAATAAGAAAAAATTAACATTAAGCGGCATTTTACTTTGACCCAAAGGTTTAGACAGCAATGTTTTTACTTTTGTTGTTGTTACCTGTTTGGTGATATTTATGCAGCGATCATCATTAAATATATCTTCAATACTGCTTGGGATCTAACAAAGGAACATGAAACATTTACTTACACAGTATTAAGAATTTGCCCATCTTTATTTTCAGTGCTATTTCTTCAGATATATTCTTTGAATTCTCAAATTGTAATCAAATACAAACTTCTGATTTGTTTATAATTTTATTTAGAATCAGTACCATATGAAGATTTGATGGGGAAAGAAAGAATGGAAGAAAGACCTCTCCTGCCCACTGTTGCTAGCATTTAATACCTATTCTCTTATACCATAAATGGGGTAAAGAAGGGGCCCCAGTAAATGATTTTATATAGTTAAATCTGAAGACAAAACAGATTATAGACTTGTAGTATTCCATGATTTTCCATCTTGTCAAAAATTGGAAACCCTTGCACCCTAATTAGTGACCACTGAGACAACCACTCTGAAAAACACTAAAACTATAAAGTAATTTTATTGCTAGCAAGATCTTCATACATTAATCAAGAGTATAAAGCCAAGCACGATGGCTCGCACCTATAATCCCAGCATTTAGGAGGCCAAGGTGGGAGGGTCACTTGAGCCCAGGAGTTCGAGATCAACCTAAACAAAACAGGGAGACCCTGCCTATACAAATGTAAAAGTAAATTAGCTAGGCATGGTGGCACATGCTTGTGGTCCCAGCTACTTGGGAGGCTGAGGTGGGAGGATCACTTGAACCCAGGAGGTCAAGGCTGAAGTGAGCAGTCATTGCATCACTGCACTCTACCCTGGGCAACAATGTGAGACCCTGTCTCAAAAAAAAAAAAAAAGTATACAAATCATAGGCTTTAATTCTACTGTTGCGTGGAAAAATGAAATGTCTCAGTGGTACCTCCTAACTGGTCTCTCTGCTTCCATTCCCAGTCCCCTCAATTCTGTTCTCCTCACCAAAGCCAGAATGGTCTTTTAGAATATAAAGCAGCTCAATCCACTTCCCTGATCGAAATGCTTAAATAGCCTGCAAGACCTTTATGATCTGGTCCTTTCTGCCTCTCCAAACTCAAATCCTTCCTACCACTTTCCCCCCTTTTTCACTTCATTCCAATCACACTGACTTGCTTACTGATGCTTGAACAAAAGTCAAGCTTCCTCCCACTTCTTTGCACATGTGCTTCCTCCAACTGAAAAGCTCTTCCCCCAGACCTCTGCATGTCACTTCACTCAGGCTTCTGCTTAAACGTCTCTTGGAAAGTCTCCCTGGCTCCCTATCTAAAATTGTCTCTCAACCCCAGATTCCCTTGTCCCCAACATGCTCTCTGCCCCTTTGTTCTGCTGTAATTTTGTTCATAGCACCTGGTGCATTTTTATCTGTTTATTTAACTTACTGTCCCCCAACTATTGAACCTTTTCAACTGTGGTTTTATATTCAGTGAAATACAGAGATTTTAAATGTCCAACTCAATGCATTTTGATAACTATATATACATATTTTTAACCATAACCCCAATTAAAACAGAAAATTTTCATCAACCCAGAAAAGTGATTCACAAAGCACATACTTTTATGGACACAGGGTCTCATATCATTGCCTAGGCTGCAATGCAGTGGCACAATCATGGCTCACTGCAGCCTCAACCTCCAGGGCTCAAACGATCCTCCCACCATCTTAGGGTTCAGAGTAGCTGAGACTATAGGTGCATGCCACCACACCCATCTAATTTTTAAATTTTTTGTATAGACCGTATCTCCCTGTGTTGTTCAGGCTGGTCTTGAACTGGGCTCAAGCAATTTTTCTGCCCTGGCCTCCCAAAGTGTCGGGATTACAGGTGTGAGCCACCACACCTGGCCGGCAACCACTTTTTTTTTTTTTTTTTTTTTTTTTTTTTTTTTGAGACAGAGTCTCACTCTTGTTGCCCAGGCTGGAGTACACTGGCAAGATCTCAGCTCACTGCAACCTGTCTCCCAAGTAGCTGGGATTACAGGTGCCCACCACCATGCCCAGCTAATTTTTTGTATTTTTAGTAGAGATGGGGTTTCACTATGTTGGCCAGGCTGGTCTTGGACTCCTGACCTCATGTGATCTGCCCTCCTCGGCCTCCCAAACGTGTTGGGATTACAGGTGTGAGCCACCACGCCTGGCCCCAGCCAGCGCACACTTTTAATCACTAAGCAATGCTGCCTTGTTGTCTCCAAAAAGTTGGTAATAATATCTTACGTGCCTTCCTAACTTGAAAGGCAGCATATTTGCTGTTTTAAGTTGCAAGAAAATTCTAACTTAAACTACCAGGTGTTATTCCAAAGCTCCCCAAAAACTTCAATGGTCATACTTCAACAACTAAGCCATAACAAAACCAAAGGCACTTGAAGCGGAGTCTTACTCTGTTGCCCAGGCTGGAGTGCAGTGGTGTAATCTTGGCTCACTGTAACGTCTGCCTCCTGGGTTCAAGTGATTCTCCTGCCTCAGCCTCCCGAGTAGCTGTGGTTACAGGTATGTTCCACCATGCCCGGCTAATTTTTGTATTTTTAGTAGAGACGCGGTTTCGCTATGTTGGCCAGGCTCGTCTCAAACTCCTGATCTCAGGTGGTCCGCCCGCCTCAGCCTCCCAAAGTGCTAGGATGAACCACCATGCCCGGCCCTGTATTTATTTCTAACTATACATTTAGAAAATATGAACTTAAATCATTGTAATCAACCATTTAATAGTGAAGGACTCTAGAAAACACCTTGTTCATGTGAATTCCTCAGCAACTCTTTCATTACCTGAGTTGTATTTAGTGCTGTGTTCACATTTTTAATGGCTTCTTCAAAATTCTCTTCATCTTCTGGAGCCCCATTTTCATTCTTTAGAATTCCTATTTTAATGGGAAATTGTTAGCAAACAACAGCCCTTTTCTTTTCACTCTTCTGTTCCCCCATTATAAAAATAACCTTGTCAGATTCTGCAGAATATTGAATCTTAAGAAGAAATATGGCTTATCATTAGTCCTTAAAACTATACAAGGCGTGGCTTCTTAACTTCTCCAGAGGGAAAGTGAAATAAAAGCTCATGATGATATCATCTGACAAAGGTGTCAACAGAAATCCAATAAGCACTTGCCTCTAGCAATTTGCTTTTCAAGCTTTATATAGTATTTAATCATATCCCATAATATTACCTTGTCTAATCAAATCTCTGAAGTCTTCTTTTTCTTTATATGTTTTAGGTATTCGTCCATTTGTCTAAATTGGTTAAAAATTTTAAAAATCTAGTTATTAAAAACTCAAAATACAGAAATTGAAAGTCTACAGTGTCCCCCATTCTCTACCTAAGATTTCATCAACAAATATATTTCTCTGTGAAATCAGAGGCTCACTTGATAGAAAACAGACACTGTGACCATTTATCTACATTCTTTCCCCCTGCCAGTTTCATAATGACATTCATCAAATTTCATTTTGTTAATTAAAATTATCAGGATCAAAAGATGAACTGCTGGATTTAAATTTAAAAGCATCCATTTGCCCTACCATACAAGCCCATAAGGAAAAAAATTAATCTCCCATTCCCCATCAAGGAAATCCTTTATAAGAAACTGAAAATACAGTTGCATATGAAATTTTTTTTTAAAAGGACATACTTCACTATACCACTGTGCTAAATATTTAGCTATGATCACAATCCATGGAGTATGGCTGTGGTCCTAAAAATGAAAGACAAATAAAAGAAAATATTGGTATTATTAATTCTTCACTGTACCATCTCGTTTTCAACAAATTCAACAATATTTATGATCTCCTAATATATGCAGAGTAATGAATAGAGGAAAATGAACTGAGTTAATAAAAACTGCTTTACAAATTCTTCTAGAGGTAGATACCTAGTATGTCACATATATACTATGATTGTCCCCCTTATACCAGCAAAACAGTCTCAGAGACTGCCACCCAAAGACACAGCCCAAATCTCAATTTCAGACACCAATCCTAAAGAAAGGAGGATCTTTTCTGTTTTCTGATGAACCAAATAAACAACTGCACGTTAATTAATATGGAAGTAGGCAAAAATACATATACTCTTTAAATTATATTTTTATGTCATTATTTCTATTTGTTTAGAAAAAGGCCATAAAGAGGACTTCTTGGAATTTTTTTGTTTCTGTTTTCTGTTTGAAAATTTTTTATTTTCAATTTTTGTGGATACTTAGGTATATATATTTATGGGGTACATGCTTTGATACAGGTATGCAATGTGAAGCACATCATGGAGAGGGGTATCTGTATAGCATTTATCCCCTCAAGCGTTTATCCTTTATGTTACAAATAATCCAATTAAACTCTTAATTATTTTAAAACGTATAACTAAGTTGTCATTATTAACTATAGTCACCTTGTTGTGCTTTCAAGGAGTAAATCTTATTCATTCTTTCCAATTATTTTTTTGGTACCCATTAACCATCCCCATCTCCCCACCTGGAATAGGTTAATGTCTAATTTCTTGACCTGGGTAGTGATTACACAGATGTTCAGTATACATACTTTTCTTCAATAAAAAAGTTTTT
Organism: Macaca nemestrina; assembly: GCF_043159975.1. Classification (NCBI taxonomy): domain Eukaryota; kingdom Metazoa; phylum Chordata; class Mammalia; order Primates; family Cercopithecidae; genus Macaca; species Macaca nemestrina. Next base: position 65,847,368 of record NC_092142.1, read on the forward strand.
TAATTTTGGAGAAAAATTAATATGTTGAAAACAAGGTAAAATATTGTTATTGGGTAATCTGGATAACAGGAATATGGAGGTTTATAGGATTTTCCCACTTTGGTGTAATTCAAAAACCTTAGGTTAAAAAAAAAATGTTTTAGGTCTATCTGTAAATGTAAGGTCACACACACTACCAACCTTTTTTTCCATATGATCCAAATCATAGGACTGAAAATGTTCTCTCAGTTCAGGAAATGGCTTATCTAGTCGTAGATCCTCTAATGCATTATCTGGATGAGATTCTATTACTGTGAAACAAAGAATTCAAAAGGATAAATTTAATACTTAAAAAAAAAAGAGAGATAGGATCTTGCTGTATTACCCAGGCTAAAGTGCAGTGGCACAACCATAGCTCACTGCTGAAACTCCTGGGCTGAAGGGATCCTCCCACCTCAGCCTCCTGAGAAGGTGGGACTACAGTCTCGTGTCACTGTGCCCAACTAATTTTTTAATTTTTTTGTACAGATGGGGTCTCACTATGTCACCCAGGCTAGTCTCAAACTCCTGGATTCAAGGGCTCCTCCTGTCTCGGCCTTCCAAAGTTCTTGGATTACAGGTGTGAGCCACCGTGCCCAGCTCAAAAGATAAACTTAATTATTTGGCAATACTGATGACAATACACTGAATTATAGAAACTTACAAAATCTTTAATTTTTAAATGGGTACAGGGCCCACAGGTTTTTTCACTGTTTTATTAAGGTACGATTTACACACAGTAAAATGCACAAATCTTAAGTCAACTATAAAGTTTTACTAAAAGTAAAACAAGATTCCTTTAGAACAGAATTTGTTCTAACTGGAAAAGCTCAAAATTGACAAAACCTATGTACAGATAGCAACTAACAACCTATCCTCCCTCCTCTTGTGGTCTTTAATAGACAGCATCACCATCTACCTAGACTCTTCCCCAGAAACCTGATGGTCATCCTTCACTTCTTGCTTCCTTGGCCCCAATATCAGTAACTCCCCACTTCCTAATCTCACTCTGTACACTGCTGTCCACATGAGAAAGTACAGGAGAGTGTATAATTTCAGTGAGTGCTTAGAGGTAGGCCCAGTTTTGTCACTTGCTAACTATGTGACCTTAGGCAAAAAATTTAATATCTCATTGCCTCAGCATCATCTATAAAAAGCAGATATTAAAGTTCTATAGGCTGTATATCTCTCTTATCCAAAATGCTTGGGACCATAAGTGTTTTGGATTTTGCTGAGATTTTGGTATATTTGCAAATACATACTAGATGAGCTCTCTAACCCAAAAATCTGAAGAAATGTTCCAATGAGTGTTTTCTTTGAATATCATATCAGTGCTCAAAAAGTTTTGCATTTTGGAGCATTTCTGATTTTGGATTTTTGGATTAATGATGCTCAATCTGTACCTTATAAAGGTTTTGGAAAGAGTAAATGAAATAATTCTTATAAAGGCAGGCACACAACTAGCAATGCCAAACCTTTATTGTTATCTACCCCCTCTTCTTCTCTTCCCTAAACTGGAAAAAAGAACACACTGCCTCTTACTTAGGCCACTGGAAATTTCTAACAGCAATCCCTGCCTCCAATCTTTGCCCCTTTACATCCATTTACTTTCTACTCAACTTCAGAGTGACCCATTTAAAATAAAATGTTTACCCGGTCACTCTCCCACTTTCCACTCTTTTGTCCCCTCCCATCAGTTGACACCACTTTCAACTCTTAAATGGCTTACCACCAGCAGCCAGAGCTTATCCTGACAAGCACTCCCTAACTGCCCACACAGATATTACTCCTCAGTGACACTACCAATACCAATGGCTATCATCACATTAACAGAGTGCTTGGCTCATAGTAAAAATGCTTTCTTGAGTAAATAAAGAGCATTGTATGAATACTGGATGAAAATTTTATGATGATTAAAATTTTATAAGTAAAGGGCTTATATCAACCCTCAGCTGATGGAGGTCTGCCTATAAACGACTTTGGTCTCCTACAACAGTTTCCTTGGGAACAGTAGTTATGTAAATGTCTTTGTCGTGTGAAATTGCACCTGAATTGAGAGAACCTAAAGCCTGCATGAGGATGAAATAAAAGATTGGAGGGGCATGGTGCAGTGGCTCACACCTGTAATAACAGTACTTTGGGAGGCCAAGGCGGGTGGATCACCTGAGGTCAGGAGTTCTCGATCAGCCTGGCCAACATGGTGAAACCCTGTCTCTACTAAAAATGCAAAAAATTAGCTGGGCATGGTGGCGGGCGCCTGTAATCCCAGTTGGGAGGCTGAGGCAGGAGAATCAGTTGAACCCGGGAGGTGGAGGTTGCAGTAAGCCAAGATTGTGCCATTGTACTCCAGTCTGGGCAACAAGAGCGAAACTCTGTCTTAAAAAAAAAAAAAAAAAGACGGGAGAGGGGAAAGGTGGTGTAACTTCACGGGTCAGAGTGACCCACATTCCTTAGCTCTCCACAGCCATACATGCCTGATGTGGGTTGGGGGCAAAAGAAGCTGGGTACTTGCATAGTTGCTGGATCTCCTAATAAGATGAAGAAGCTGTACCTGTTATATGTCCTGCTTTGTATCCTTCTATAATGCTACATAAAGAGTAGATTGCAGCCTATTGAATCTGATTGCCACTTTGAATCTGCAACTAGAGATGTGCTGCTACAAATTTACTTTGTAATTTAAAACTGACTTTCTAAATTGTCAAGTTTCTAAAATTATAGCTAAAGCAACCAATAGTAAGCCCATATGCTCAACAATTTTACCTGGATGTTCTTTTATAATGATCCTCATATAACCAACTAGTCCATATGTCCTACAGATCAAAAGAGGAATCTGGGAATTCCAGAGGACATCTGCTAAGCGTAGTAAAGTGCTGTTTAAAAAAAAAAAAAAAAAAAAAAAGGCAAAATATGAACATAAGCAAATGGAAATATGCCAAACATGGGAACATGCAAAACATGAAAATGTCTTAAAATAAAGCAACTTTCTTACTAAATAATAAATGCAAAGGTACATAACTGCGTTTACATAAGCAGGTCAAGAATACACTGAAAAGCAAGCATTTCCATAGGTTGCAGTCTCAATGAAAGAAAGTACATCTTTTGGACAAGAGGGATGTGAAACCTTAGTCTGCCATATTAAGGAGAAACGTTAAAGAAAGATAATTCTAAACATTTCCATGACAGAGAAAAAATATAAAACCCACAAATACACCCCCAACAATTCCAATAACCAATTCTCTCTCTTTTTTTTTTTTTTTTAAAGATAGGGTCTCACTCTGTTGCCCAGGCTGGAGTGCAGTGGCATGATCATGGCTCACTACAGCCTTGACCTCCCGAGCTCAAGTGATTATCCCATTCCAGCCTTCTGAGTAGCTGAGACCACAGCATGCACACCATCTGGCTAAATTTTGTATTTTTTGTAGACACAAGGTTTTGCCATGTTGCCCAGGCTGGTCTTAAACTCCTGCGCTCAAGTGATCCGAACCTGTCTCAGCCTCTCAAACTGCTGGAATTACAGGCATGAGTCACTGCACCCAGCCTTCAATAATCAATTCTAACTAGTTTTTAATCACTAAAACAACAACAACAACAAAAAAAAACAACAAAAAAAAAGTTCAGTTTAATTGCTCTAAATATATTCCAAAAGTTTCACATCTAAGACTGGGCTTGGTGGCTCCACGCCTGTAATCCCAGGACTTTGGGAGGCTGAGGCGGGCAGATCACTTGAGGCCAGGAGTTTGAGATCAGCCTGGCCAACATGGTGAAACCTCATCTCTACTAAAAATACAAAAATTAGCTGGGCATGGTAGCACTTGCCTATAATCCCAGCTATTTGGGAGACTGAGGCACAAGAATTGTGCTAAGATTGAGCTAAGATTGTGCCACTGCACTCCAGCCTGAGCAACCGAGCAAGACTCTGTCTAAAGAATAATAATAAAAAAAAAAGTTTCAGTATTTTTATCTTCCCATCTTTTCAATGTTGGAAGATTTCTAAGAATTTTTTTTTAATTTATTTTATTTATTTATTTATTTTTGAGACAGAGTCTCACTCTGTCAGCAGGACTGGAGTGCAGTAGCATGATCTTGGCTCACTGCAAGCTCCGCCTCCCTGATTCAAGTGATTCTCCTGCCTCAGCTTCCCAAGTAGCTGGGACTACAGGCATGCGCCACCACGCCCAGCTAATTTTTGTATTTTTAGTATAGATGGGGTTTCACCATGTTGGCCAGGATGGTCTTGATCTCTTGACCTCATGATCTGCCCGCCTTGGCCTCCCAATTAAATTTACTTTTTTTGAGACCAGGTCTCACTTCGTCACCTAGGCTGAGTAGAGTGGCATGATCATGGCTTACTGCAGCCTCGACTCCCCAGGCTCCAGCAATCCTCCCATCTCAGCCTCCAGAGTAGCTGGGACCACAGACATGCGCCACCACTCCCAGCTAATTTTTGTATTTTTTGTTGAGATGGGGTTTTGCCATGTTGCCCAGGCTAGTCTCAAATTCCTGAGCTCAAGCAATCCACCCTCCTCAGCCTCCCAAAGTGTTGGGATTACAGGTGTGAGCCACCATGCCTGGTCAAGAGTTTCAAATTTATGGCTGGGCACAGTGGCTCACGCCTATAATCCCAGCACTTTAGGAGGCCGAGGCGGGCAGATCATGAGGTCAGGAGATCGAGAACATCCTGGCTAACACAATGAAACCCTGTCTCTAATAAAAATACAAAAAAGTAGACAGGAGTGGTGGCAGGCGCCTGTAGTCCCAGCTACTCAGGAGGCTGAGGCAGGAGAATGGTGTGAACTCGGGAGGCGGAGCTTGCAGTGAGCCAAGATCATGCCACTGTACTCCAGCCTAGAGGACAGAGTGAGACTCCATCTCAAAAAAAAAAAAAAAAAAAAAAGTTTCACATTTAAAGTTTCTGTAGAATTTAAAAATTTTAAAAACCGTATCATCATAGACTGTGCAAAGAAAATAAAACAATGCAAATCTAATAAGATTAAAATAAAAACATATTAACAAAAAAAATTTACCTTTCAGGAAGCTGAGTTGCAACCACAACAGTAAACCTACAGAAAAATGAAGGATCGTTGTCTAGAAGGTTTTCTGGACTCTAAATAGGGCAGCAAAGAAAAAAAAAATTTACGATCATATTAAACATGGCAGAGACAGTTAAGCTATTTTACAACAAATGAGGCAACAAACCCAATTCAACTAATCATAAAAGACACAAAGATTCAAAATTCTGGCCGAGCGCGGTGGCTCACGCCTGTAATCCCAGCACTTTGGGAGGCCGAGAAGGGCAGATCATGAGGTCAGGAGATGGAGACCATCCTGGCTAACCCAGTGAAACTCATATCTACTAAAAATACAAAAAATTAGCCAGGAGTGGTGGCTGGCGCCTATAGTCCCAGCTACTTGGGAGGCTGAGGCAGAAGAATGGCATGAACCCAGGAGGCGGAGCTTGCAGTAAGTCGAGATCGCAGCACTGCACTCCAGCCTGGGCTACAGAGCGAGATTCCGTCTCAAAAAAAAAAAAAAAAAAAACGATTCGGCCGGGCGCGGTGGCTCAAGCCTGTAATCCCAGCACTTTGGGAAGCCGAGACGGGCGGATCACAAGGTCAGGATATCGAGACCATCCTGGCTAACACAGTGAAACCCTGTCTCTACTAAAAAATGCAAAAAAACTAGCCGGGCGAGTTGGCGGGCGCCTGTAGTCCCAGCTACTCGGGAGGCTGAGGTAAGAGAATGGCGTAAACCCGGGAGGCGGAGCTTGCAGTGAGCTGAGATCAGGCCACTGCACTCCAGCCTGGGCGACAGAGTGAGACTCCGTCTCAAAAAAAAAAGAAAAGATTCAAAATTCTAAATTTCTAGGGCTTTTAATTATTTAAAAAATTGTATTTCAGCACAGACATAACAATGTGTGTACATATATACCTCTTCCACAAAACTTCCAGAGACATCGCTATTTAATTCTTGTAAGAATTCCATGGCAGCTTCAGCTCGGTTCTTTTTAAAAACAAAGCATTTAACTTGAATTAGAAAAAACTTGGTCACAATATAATCCCCCAATTTATGGAACAGGTAAATATACTGTAAAACTATCCAAATTTCATGCATAAGTATGACAACTCTGTTTCCCTTCTTTTTTCTTTTTAGAGACAGGCTTTTGTTCTGTTGTCCAGTTTGAAGCATAGTGGCCTGATCATAGCTCACTGCAGCCTTGAACTCCTAGGCTTAAGCAACCCTCCTGCCTCAGCCTCCCAAGTAGGTGGGACTACAGGCATGTGCTACCATGACCAGCTAATTTTTTTTTTTTTTTTTTGATATTTTGTAGAGACAGGGTCTTGACATGTTGTTGCCCAGGCTGGTCTTGAACTCCTGGCCTCAAGCAATCCTCCTGCCTTGACCTCCCAAAGTGCTGAGATTACAGGCGTGAGCCACTGCTCCCAGCCAATTCTGCTTCCCCTAGTGTTTAAGACTCAACAGAATATTACTTAAAACAAAGCAAAACCATCATCATCCAGAGTTCTCAAATGACATTATCTGTACTCTACTTTTTTGATTAGGCAAATGACCAAAAAACTCTGGGTAGCAGGCAGGGATATCCTGGATCAAGTTCAGACTCACTCTAATCCCCCACATCTATAATCCTGTACAAGAGTGGTTAATCACTAAGCTAACGGTCATTTCACTAAGTTGCCTATTATGGTTTGGTAAGATTTTTTTAGGCCGGGCATGGTGGCTCACGCTTGTAATCCCAGCACTTTGGGAGGCTGAAGCAGGCGGATCACGAGGTCAGGAGATCAAGACAATCCTGGCTAACACGGTGAAACCCCATCTCTACTAAAAATACAAAAAATTAGCCAGGCATGTTGGTGGGCGCCTGTAGTCCCAGCTACTCAGGAGACTAAGGCAGGAGAATGGCGTGAATCCGGGAGGCAGAGCTTGCACTGAGCCGAGATTGCGCCACTGCACTCCAGCCTGGGTGACTGACAGAGCAAGACTCCGTCTCAAAAAAAAAAAAAAAAATTTGTTAACCAGAATCCATCCTCTGAATATTAACATTACTCAAGATTTAGCTTTAATACAGGATACAACGTATAAACACAGACAGTACTTCTAAGTTTTTAAACTACCAAACATATGAAGATTTACAAGATGAGAAAAATTAGTTAACTTTTTTTTCAGAGAAATAATACACATTTTTAAAGTCAAAGCTTTTCAAGCAATCAAAACATAGTGGCATCGTTAGATGCTCACATGCAACTATATTCTCTAACAAATTGTTTACCTTGCCAATACTGCTTCTTTGAAGGAAGAAACTAAAGTGAACAAAACAAAGGAAAAAAAAGTAAAGTTTACTGACTATAAAGGAAAAGTTGTTATTGTAATAGCATGTATATTTCATTCATAGTATAAAACAAACTATATTGTGATTACAGATTATAATAGCCTTCCTGGTGGAAGAAAATCAGATGAAACTTATAAAGAAAGATAGGCTAATAAATTAATGTTTCTTTCCCAAAGTGTGTACCACAGAATGTGAATTTCACAAGATCCTCTGAGAGAAAAGGGTTCCTTGGCTAAAAAACGTTTGGGAAACACTGGCGGGTACAGTAGCTCATGCCTGTAATCCCAGCACTTTGGGAGGCCGAGGCGGGCAGATCATGAAGTCAGGAGATGGAGACCATCCTGGCTAACACAGTGAAACCCCGTCTCTATTAAAAATAGAAAACATTAGCTGGGCGTGGTGGCGGGCGCCTGTAGTCCCAGCTACTCAGAAGGCTGAGGTAGCAGAATGGTGTGAACCCAGGAGGCGGAGCTTGCAGTGAGCCAAGATCGCGCCACTGCACTCCAGCCTGAGTGACAGAGCAAGGCTCCGTCTCCAAAAAAAAAAAAAAACAGTTTGAGAAACACCATATACTATATTTCCTTCTTGGAAATTCATAATACACACAATACATGTGATACTAAAATCTTATGGTAAAGAAATTTTAACTTCATTTGATCCATTTCCCAAACTAATTTGACCGTGGAACCCATTGGCCCATTGAACAGCTCTTAACGATCCTAGAACCAGTGTTCCATAGACCACTCTCGGTGTATTGAACCATTTGTTTTTGCACGTAACTGTAACAGACTTGTTCAGACTTCCTCCCACACATACCCTTGATGTGTCTCAAGGCCCAGATATGAGGCTGCTGATCAGAGTCAGGATGCCACTTTTTGGTATAAGCTCACTGGCTCCATAAGGAGAAACCTTATTTTTATCATATTCTACTCTAACCAACCAAGTAAGCAAAGATAACAAGACTTCTTTGTATATATCAATAAAAAAGCTGTGCTGTGCCTAGCAGAAACTGGCACTACCATCCAAAGAAAAGGCATCAAAACTAAATATGAACTAATTGCTGGTTTTCCTTATATTTACTCACTGTTGTTGTTACTGACAAATACAATGAGAGATACCAGACTTCAAGTCCCTGAAAAGGTGAGCTTTAAATCCAAATTTGGGCATGCTCTGAAAGTCTAAATATAATCTTTAAAGAATACACAGGCCATCTTTAAAACAGCATTTTTGTAGACACAGTGTAAAGAGAGAGACACCTAGACTAAGCCTAGAAGACATCACAAACAACAGGTATTATTGTTAATCATATGCTAACACCTATGAATCAATGCAAGAGCTTAGGAAGTGCCCATATTCCATGAATAAAGGAATAATGACTACTCCTTTATATTAATAACAATAAAGACAGTAATGATAGGTACCATTTATTAATGCCCTATTTGCCAGATGCTATACTAGCACTTTACATATATTATCTCACTTCCTCCTCACCATAATCCCAAACATAAGGATGATTTCCACTGAAAGTTGAGTCACCCTGACTGAAGAGGTGAAGCTAAGATTCAGGCCTTGCCTTCCTTAACATGTATATATTTGAAAAGAATAGAACATACTTGTTTCCAGCATCTTCTCCGCTGACCTGATTTCCATCAATAATTGTAAACGAACCAATACCTGACAGCCAAAACAGAGTCAGTCAGGAATATATAGTTCTAGGTCATAATCTTAAAGAAGTATATTTAGAACACAACCACAAAACTGCATTACCTGGTAGTACCAAGTTTTTAAGAATTTCAGTTCCTGTGGCCGTTGCATTTATTAGGCAAACATGAGCAGATTCTAAAGCCTCTTGCCCATGATCACCCCACAACCTATAAAACAGACACAAATTTGACGTTTTTAAAACTTCCATGAAAATACAGCTTTATTTGAATGGTGATCCTTAAACTGTCCTTGCATAGACTGATGTGATAACCACCGAAAACAGGTAAGACAGGAACAGATATTACTATAGTGATTATACAGTAATCTAGAACTCAGGTTGATGCCTTGAATGGTTAGGGGGAAAGAGGGAGAGGGTCAAATCAGAAACAGAAACTTGGTCTTCCAGCTCCTTATCAGCCTGGGCACAAGAGTGACACTGTGTCTCAAAACAAACAAACAAACAAACAAACATTTAAAAAGTGTCTTTGGACTTAACCTCATCTGTTTTCTATTTCATTTATTCTTTTTTTTTTTTTTGAGATAGAGTCTTGCTCTGTCACCCAGGGTGGAGTATAGTGGTGTGAGCTCAGCTCACTTGGCCTCCCAAAGTGCTGGGATTATGGGTATGAGCCACCATGCCCAGCCCTATTTCATTTATTCTTAAATTATGTTAGATGCGCCAGGCACAGTGGCTCACGCCTGTAATCCCAGCATTTTGGGAGCCAAGGCGGGCAGATCACAAGGTCAGGAGATCGACAGACCATCCTGACTTAACATGGTGAAACCCCGTCCCTACTAAAAAATAGAAAAAATTAGCCGGACGTGGTGGCAGGAACCTGTAGTCCCAGCTACTCGGGAGGCTGAGGCAGGAGAATGGTGTGAACCCGGGGGGGGGAGCTTGCAGTGAGCCGAGATCGCGCCACTGCACTCCAGCCCCGGCAACAGAGCAAGACTCCATCTCAAAAAAAAAAAAAAAAAATTTTGTTAGATGCATTTAAGATCTCGATACAGGGCTTATTACTGTGACTTCTGCAAAAGCTTTACCAAGAAAACTGAATTACCATCTGAAAAGCCTCACATCAACTTCTACAGGAGTGCTTTAAAGTATATTACCCAGTGTACATTCTAATAGAATGATTAATGTGCCTTCCCTGTTACCTGATCTAAAGCAGATTACCCCTTGTTATGTAGCCAGTATGTCCTCCAGAGCGTATGTCAAGCAACTGTGTTTTCTGTTTGTTTGTTTTTGATACAGGGTCTTACTATGTTGTCCAGACTGGTCTTGAACTCCTGAGTTCAAGCATTCCTCTCGCCTCAGCCTCTAGAGTTGCTGGGACTACAGGCACAAGCTACTGCACCTGGCTTCATTTGTTTTTGTTTGCTGAGCATCCATCTTTCCACTTCGTAAGGGCCCAGACAGCTGTCAAATGTATGGAGGAATCGTCTAGAAGAACCAGATGGACTGTAAATGCCTGTTTTCTCCATCAAAGTATGGCATGTAGAAGACACCTGAGATACATGGTTGACAGATGCTTGGATCATTGGAGAGTAAATTTAAGAATACTGGTGCATCTTGGCCAGGCGCGGTGGCTCGCACCTGTAATCTCAGCACTTTGGGAGGCCGAGGCAGGCAGATCACCTGAGGTCAGGAGTTTGAGACCAGGCTGGCCTACTAAAAATACAAAAATTAGACAGGCGCAGTGGCGCGCACCTGTAATCCCAGCTACTCGGGAGGCTGAGGCATGAGAATCACATGAATGCAGGAGGCAGAGATTGCAGTGAGCCAAGACCACACCACTGCACTCCAGCCTGCGCAACAGAGTGAGACTCCGTTTCAAGAAAAAAAATACTGGTGCATCTCAAGCAGGGTGAGACAGTGTGTGTCTGTAATCCCAGCTGCTTGGGAGACTGATGCAGGAGGATCACTCCAGCCCATGAGATCAAGGCTGTGGTGTGCCAATAATCAGACCTGCGAACAGCCACTGCACTCCAGCCTGGGTAACATACTGAGACCCACCTCAAAAATAAAACAAAAAGAATACTGAGGCCAGGCGCTGTGGCTCATGCCTGTAATCCTAGCACTTTGGGAGGCTGAGGCAGGAGGATCACTTGAGTGCAGGGGTTCGAGACCAGCCTGGGCAAACCCCCATCTCTAAAAAAGTTAGCCAAGCATGGTGGCACATGCCTGTAGTCCCAGCTACTGAAGAGGCTGAGGCAGGAGGATCGTTGGAGCCCAGGAAATTGAGGCTGCAGTGAACAGAGTTCCTGCCACTGCACTCTAGCCATTGTACTCTAGCCTGGGTCAAAGAGTGAGACCTTGCCCCTGGAGAAAAAAAAAAAAAAAGAATCCTAGTGTGTCTCTAAGTAACATGCTTCAAGAAGAGGCCAAGTGAATCAGTCCTCTCTACTATCTTGCTGGCCCAACTATGGTGAAGTCAGGCGGAGCTTATTGACTGCTGGATTTTGCTTCTAAATGCTTCCCTTTGACACTTCAAAACCAGTTCTCACAATGAAAGGTAAAGTTTGGGACTTAAATGGAATGCCCTCAGCAAAAATCCTCTTTTGTTAGAGTTGCTTAGTAACCTCAACTATCTTCTCAGCTCTGTCATGCACAGTTATACCCGCATTAGAAACACAAGAACTCCAAGAATTTACAAGAAAACCTAAGTTGGTTATAAGGACTGTTACCTTGTTTCTTTTCCTAAAAGCCTGGAAGCAGGATGTAACTGAGTACCTCCAAACAAGCCAGAAGAGCCTGAGTTTACCTCCTGGCTCAAAGATATGGGGAATTCTGGGCAAGTTACCTAACTTCTCCAAGACTCAGTTTCTCCAACTGTAAGGCACAGGAAATGGCTGCTTTCAAGGGTGCTCTCAGAATTAAGTGCCCAAAGCCTCTAATACAGCACTAGGCTAGTGGCGCAAATAGAAGCTCCAGTCCTTGGGGACATATAACTTCTGTTATCTCAGAGGCTCCAGGAAGGAGGAAAGCCAAGCCGCTTTACCTCCACAGCCTCAAGACATAGAAGACGCTCAATAAACAAGGAATGGGGAGTGCAAGGAGAAAAGGCAAGGGTGGGGAAGTACCCAAGGACCCTTCTGATGACTTAGGCCTGCACTGTCCATTAAGGTAGCTGCTAGCCACATGTACTACTGAGCACAAGCAGCAAGGCTAGTGTTAACTGAGATGTGCTGTTAAGTGTAAAATACAGTATTTCTAAGACAGTTTTGGGGGGGCTTTTTTTGACAGAGTCTCGCTCTGTCACCCAGGCTGGAGTGCAGTGGCACGATCTCGGCTCACTGAAACCTACACCTCCTGGATTCAAGCGATTCTCCAGCCTCAGCTTCCAGAGTAACTAGGATTACAGGCGCGCACCACCACGCCCAGCTAATTTTTGAATTTTTAAATAGAAACAGGGTTTCACCATGTTGCCCAGGCTGGTATCGAACTCCTGACCTCAGGTGATCCGCCTGCCTCGGCCTCCCAAAGTGCTGATTACAGGCATGAGTCACTGTGCCGGTCCTCTAAGGCAGTTTTAAAAAGGAAAATACCCATGACCAGCTTGGGCGAGGTGGCGAAAACCTCGTTTCTACCCCCCAAAAAAAAAAAAAAAAAATTGAAATAAAAATTTAAGTAAAATATCTCAATAACTTTTTATATTGATAGTGTTGAAACAGTAATGTTTTGGACATATTGGATTAAACGGTATTTAAAAATCAATTTCACCTGTTTCATTTTACCTTTAGTGTGGTTACTAGAAAATTTATAATTACATTTGCGGCTCACATGAGACTAGCATTTTATTTCCATCGGACAGCCCCGGCTGAGAACAAAACCTAACCCTCTGTGCCGCCCTCGCGGCCGGGATGGGGTGCGCTCCGGGCCTCCCCATTCGGAAAACGAGGAGCCCGGGCGCAGCGAGGCGGGGCTGGCAGCCGCCTTAGCGACCCGGCTGGCGCTGGGGACCGCGGCCCCCCGAACCGCACACCGCGTGGCGGGGGAAGGGGTCCCAGCCTTCGCGGAGGACCTCTGGCCCAGGGTGGGAGCCCCGGGCGCCGGCTTCCCGCGCCCCGCACAGCCCGGACCAGCCTGGAAGAAGGCCTGAGGGAGGCCCGACCACGCCGCCCGCGCCCTCAGGCCCGGCCCGGCCGCTGGGAAGCCCGCCGGCCCACCCTCGGCTCGGTGAGCCTCGGCTCACCTCAGCTGCCGGTCGTACTTCTGCTCCTTGAGCAGCTTCCCCGGCTGCGCCATGGCCGCGCCCGCAGCGCGGAGAACAGCGGAGCCCCAGCGGACCGCCGCCACCAGCTCCACAAGCGCGCAGGCGCACTGAGCGCCCCTCAGCCGCTACCGCCCCCTGCGCGCCGCCTGCAGGGGGCGCCGCACTGCACTGCGCACGCGTCGCCGGTACGCCGGGGCGAAGGCGGTCCCGGTACCCGAGGGTGTGGGGCTCTCGAGCCCCGTCGGCCGGAAGAGCAGCCCCGCTAGCTTGCCAGTTCGCCCTCTGTCCGTGCAGTAATTGGGGGAAACTGGGGCCTTGGAATCAGGCATACTTGTATTTTGACCACTTAACTGGTTGTGAGATCTACTCTTTACCTCTCAAATCCTCAGTTTGCTCACCTGTGCAGTGGGGATAAATGGGTCCCAAGTGTCTTTTGACCTTAAATGAGATTTTGAATACAGGAGACCAGACTCCCCCCAAATCTTACATGAATAAAAACTTTCATTATTATAATCATTATTTTTCACCCATTTCTTCCTCTCATGAAAAGCCCACAAGCCTATTTTGGTTTTTTTTGTTTTTTTGTTTTGTTTTTTTGTTTTTTTGTTTTTGAGACGGAGTCTTGCTGTCTCTCCCAGTCCGGAGTGCAGTGGCGCGATCTCGGCTCACTGCAAGCTCCGCCTCCCGGGTTCACGCCATTCTCCTGCCTCAGCTTCCCGAGTAGCTGGGACTACAGGCGCCCGCCACCACGCCCGGCTAATTTTTTGTATTTTTAGCAGAGACGGGGTTTCACCGTGTTAGCCAGGATGGTCTCGATCTCCTGACCTCGTGATCCGCCCGTCTCGGCCTCCCAAAGTGCTGGGATTACAGGCGTGAGCCACCACACCCGGCCTACAAGCCTATTTTGAATCAAAGCTAGGGGCTCCCTTCTGCAGATGCAGACAAGTCCAGGGCTCTATTCTTGGAGAGTTTAGTCTCATGAAGGAAGAGAGACAGTAAACAAGCACTTACCAGACAATGTGGCCTTCCTCCAGATAGAGGGAAGCAGGGTGCTCAGGGGTGCACAGAAGAACCTCCCCACTCCCCCTCTCCAAGAATGTTTCATGTGGTGTGGAGATGGAGGAGTGTTTTGTTTTGTTTTGTTTTGTTTGAGACAGGGTCTCGTGCTGTTGCTCAGGCTGGAGTTCAGTGGTGTGATCTCAATTCGCTGCAGCCTCAACCTCCCAGGCAGCAATCCTCCCACTTCAGCCTCCCAAGTAGCTGGGACTACAGGCATGCACCACCACACCCAGCTAATTTTGGTACTTTTTTTGTAGAGATGGGGTTTCGCCATGGCCCAGGCTGGTCTCAAACTCCTGGGCTCAAGCGATCTGCCTACCTTGGCCTCCCAATGTGCTGAAATTACAGGCATGAGCCACCATGCGCAGCTGGAAGGATGTTTCAAGCATAAAGAACAGCAGGTGCCATCTCTAGGAAGCCAAGAACGCATAATGAGCTGTAGGTGCTAGAGTAAGTTTGGTCAGGAGAAGGATAGGGAGTGGTTGAGAAGGTTTGAGAGACAGTTGGGACGGGCTGGGTTCTAAGAACTGTGAACCTAGATCCAAGGAGGAATTTAAAGTCCTCCACTTCCTGAAAAGACCCTCCTTTCAGGAAGAGAATGGCTGTCCTGTGGGGATGGGAGGCCAAGGAAGGAGGTTATCCCATGAGGACAATTGGGAGGGGGTGGTGGTGCTGAAGACAAGGTGACCATCTGTGAGGGAGATGAAGACTCCTTCCCCTCTATCTCACAGACCCTACAGGCAACTTGAGGTTAATAACTGCCTGAAATAAGGTGAACACGAGCACAGATCCCCACCCCCAATCCCCTAGGATGGGGACCAGAGAGGTGGCACAGTTTGATGGTAATGATGTAGTGATGATGGATTGCACTTTCCCCTGGGCGCGGTCTCCTGAACAAGGGTGAGAGTACACCCTCCCATACCTTCCCTTGCCCTTACCCAGCTCCCATGGAACACACTAATGGGAAACAGAGGCATGAGGCTTTCCCAGCTCATCATGTGTTTGTGCTGTCACATTTCCTTCTCCAAGTGGACAGGTAAAATATAAGGGATAATAAAATACACTCCGGGAAAGTAGGAAGGTCAAAAGGCAGCAGATGAGAGTTCACTGCTTAGTTTCTCATGCCCATGGACTTCATCAAAGGAAACATCCTCAAATTTGGTAGAAGGCGAGTCATAGTGCCCGTGAAGAAGTAAATGATTTTGAAAAGGTTTGTGTTGGTGTTGTCTGTAAAATGATACCTCAGGGTATCCGTTTCCTAGGAATGTCATAACAAAGAACCACAAACTGGGTGACTTAAAATAAGAGAAATGTATTGTCTCAAGGTTCTGGAGGCTGGAAGTCTGCAATCAAAGCATGGGCGTGACTATGCTCCTTCTGAAACCTGTAGGGGAGAATCCGTCCTTGCTGCTTCTTGGCTTCTGGGGGTTTGCTGGCAATCTTTGGCTAGCAGCCACAGAACTTCAATCTCTGCCTCCATCGTCACATGGCATTCTCCCCTCATGTGTCTGTGTCTCCTCTCTTGAGGACACAAGTCACATTGGATCAGGACTCACGCTGATGACTTCATCTTAATTGGATTACACTTGCAGAGACCCTGTTTCCAAATAAGATCACCTTCACGGGTACTGGCAGGTTAGGACTTCAGTAACTTTTGGGGAGGACATAATTCAGCCCATACCCAGAAGCTTTGTATTAATATTATCATTATTTTTTAGAGGTGGAGTCTCACTATATTGCCCAGACTTGTCTCAAACTCCTGGGTTCAAGCAGTCCTCCTGCCTCAGCCCCTCAAAATTAAAAACCCATTTCTAATAGAGTTATTTGTTTTATTGTTATTGAGTGGTCTGAGTTTGTATATTTTGGATATTAGTCCCTGATCTAATGTATATTTTGTAAATATTTTTTCTCAATCTGTGGGTTGTCTCTTTACTCTGTCATTTCCTTTGCCATGCAGAAGCTTTTTAATTTGGTATAAACCCATTTGTCTTATTTTTGCTTTTGTTGCCTATGCTTTTGGAGTCCGGTTACTATTTTTGGGGGGAGTGGGGGACAAGATCTCATTCTTTCACCTGGGCTGGAGTGCAGTGGTATAATCATGACTCACTGTAGCCTTGACCTCCTAGGTTCAAGCAATCCTCCCACTTCAGCCTTCTGAGCAGCTGAGACTACAGGCACCCACCACCACGCCTGGCTAATTTTTAGATTATTTTCTGTAGAGATGAAACTGAAAATAATAATAATAATTCAACCCATAAAACCATGTAAAGGTGTCTACGCTGGAGCAGAGGAGGCTGATCAGACACAGTTCTTTTGATGGCCCTGCATGAAAGAACTCAGGGCCCACTGGTGAGTTATCCATGTTGTGGAGGGTGGAAACCAGATATATCAGACCAGGAAGCCATGGTGTAATTTATTTAAGCAATTGGTTTTCAAAGTGTGGTCCTGGACCAGCAGCATCAACATCACTTTGGAAACTTGTTAGAAAGGCAAATTTTTGGCTGGGTACAGTGGCTCGTGCCTGTAATTCCAGCACTTTGGAAGGCTAAGGCAGGAGGATTCCTTGAGGCCAGGAGTTCGAGACTAGCCTGGGCAACATAGCAAGACCCTGTCTCTACAAAAAGAAAAAAAAAAATTTAAAAATTATCCAGGCATGGTGGTGTATGCTGGTAGTCCCAGCTACTTGGGAAACTAAGGTGGAAGGATCACTTGAGCCCAGGAGTTTGGGGTTGCAGTGAGCTATTATCTTGCCACTGCACTCCAACCTGGGCAACAGAGTGAGATATCCCTATCTTAAAACAAATAAATAAATAAGTGTGAAAAAAAAAAGAAGGCCAGGTAAGATGACTCACTCTGGTAATTCCAACACTTAGGAGGCTGAGGCAGGAGGATTGTTTGAGCCCAGGAGCTCGAAACCAGGCTGGGTGACATGGCGAGACCTTGTCTCTGAAAAAAAAGAAGTACAAATTCTTGGACCTTATCCATACTTGCTGAATCAGAAACTGTAGAGTGAGGCTCAGGAAACAAGTCATCCAGGTGATTCTGATACATGCTTGATCCTATCCTGGCTTTCTCAGCACTTACTATGATGCCAGGCAGGCCCCTGACATGCATCACCTCATGAGCTCACAACCACCCAATGCAATAGATATTGCTGCTAACCCTGATTTACAGACAGAGGGCAGATGTTTGGAGAGAAGAGTGAAGTAACAAAGAATAAGAGGTGGTGCAGGGGTTAGAAACAAATATCCCAGTCTGGTGCAGTGGCTCACACCTGTAATCACACCTGTAATCCCACACCTGTAGTACTTTGGGAGGCCAAGGCAGGAGGATCACTTGAGGCCAGGAGTTTGAGACCAGCCTGGGCAACATTACAAGACCCCGTCTCTACAAAAAATAAAAAATGTCGTCGGGTGCGGTGGCTCACATCTGTAATCCCAGCACTTTGGGAGGCCAAAGTGGGCAGATCACGAGGTCAGAAGTTCAAGACCAGCCTGGCCAACATGGTGAAACCTTGTCTCTATTAAAAATGCAAAAATTTGCCTGGCGTGGCGGTGGGCACCTGTAATCCCAGCTACTCAGGAGGCTGAGGCACGAGAATCACTTGAAAACGGAAGGCAGAGGTTACAGTGAGCCAAGATCATGCCACTGCACTCCAGCATGGGTGAAAGAGCGAAACTCTGTCTCAAAAAAAAAAAAAAAATTAGCCAGGCATAGTGGCACACCTGTAGTCCCAGCTACTTGGTGGGAGGATCACTTGAGCCCAGGAGTTGGAGGCTGCAGTGAGCTATGACTGCACCACTGCACTCTAGTCTGGGTGACAGAGTGAGACCTTATCTCAAACAAAAAGAAACAAATGCCCCCAACAGATCTGACCAGACCCCAGCGCAAGTCTGTTATTTTATCAGTCCATTTGGTCTCAATGAGGGCAGACTGGATCTTTGGACTGTCAGGAAGTTGGAGGCTAGCTCTGTGCTGGCAGAGATTATAGTCTGCGGGAGACCAGCCAGGAAGAATGAGTCATAACCCAGGACATCCTCCCGGGCCACTAGCCCTCCCTGCCTGTCCTTGTGCATCCTATCCCTTCTCACCCTGGTCGTCATTGGCTGATCTCTTGCCTCGCTCCCCAACCCCATAAGCTCCTTGAGGCAGCTATGAGTCTATAATGTTCACAGTTGTATCACCTGTGCCTAGCCCAGCAGTTGACATCTAATAAGTCTTCAGTAAATGTTTATTGAATTAAAGAATAAATTTCTGAAACTATTGCCATCATACTTTGTACATTTTAAAATATGTTCCAAGGCCGGGCGCAGTGGCTCAAGCCTGTAATCCCAGCACTTTGGGAGGCCGAGACGGGCGGATTACAAGGTCAGGAGATCGAGACCATCCTGGCTAACATGGTGAAACCCCGTCTCTACTAAAAATACAAAAAAACTAGCTGGGCGAGGTGGCGGGCGCCTGTAGTCCCAGCTACTCGGGAGGCTGAGGCAGGAGAATGGCATAAACCCGGGAGGCGGAGCTTGCAGTGAGCTGAGATCCGGCCACTGCACTCCAGCCTGGGCGACAGAGCGAGACTCCGTCTCAAAAAAAAAAAAAAAATATGTTCCTAGCAATGTATATATCATTTGATTTGATGATTCTACCTCTATCAATTTATTCCAAGGAAATCATCAGACACATATAAAGATGTATAAGTAAGGAGACTAGGCACGTTGGTTCACACCTGTAATCCCAGTACTTTGGGAGACTGACGTGGAAGTATTGCTCGAGGCCAGGAATTTGAGATAGATCAGCCTGAGCAACACAGTGAGACCCTTTTTCTTTTCTGAGACGGAGTTTCACTCTGTTGCCCAGGTTGGAGTGCAGTGGCACAATCTTGGCTCACTGCAAGCTCTGCCTCCTGGTTCACACCATTCTTCTGCCTCAGCCTCCCGAGTAGCCGGGACTACAGGCACCCGCCACCACGCTTGGCTAATTTTTTTTTTGTAATTTTAGTAGAGATGGGGTTTCACCATGTTAGCCAGGATGGTCTCAATCTCCTGAACTCATGATCCACCCGCCTCCCAAAGTGCCGGGATTACAGGTGTGAGCCACCGCACCCGGCCGACCCCATCTCTTAAAAAAAAAAAAATACTAAAAAAAAAAAATCATACGGGCTCTCAAAAAAAAAAAAATACTAAACATGTACAAATAAGGATGTTCACTGCAGTGATATTTGCAACACTGAAAACTAGAAATAACAAAATCACAGCAGTGTGTGAATGAATATTATGTGTCAAGTTCTCCAAGGCCGATCAAGTAAGGAAACACTTACCACAGGGCACTGGGTGGGAAAAAACTGGTCACAAAGCCATCCTATGATCCTGATTGCTCAATGGTTTTCTGGTTTTTTTTGTTTTGTTTTTTTAAAGATGGGGTCTCTCTATGTTACCCAGGCTGGAGAGCAGTGGCTATTCATATGTGTGATTATAGCATACTACAGTCTCAAACCCCTGGACTTAAGGGATCCTCCCACCTCAGCCTCCTGAGTAGCTGGGATTATAGGCACACCACCATACCTGGCCTTGACTATTTATGTACTACTAATACATAGTCTCTATATAATCTTTAAGAAAAAGAAAAAGAATAAAGGAAGTGAAAGCTGGAGGCCAAAGTCGTTGGATGAATGAGGCTTGGCTTTACAGGCTGCTCATGCCCTCCTCCCCCAGGCCTCCATCACAGCCCTCACATCCCCCATTTTCCCCTCCCATATAAATAGCAAAAACCAGGAGCCACTGACACCAGTGAGACCAAAGAGAAAACTCTCAAGCAGAGAAATCAACTCGGCTTTAAAAACAGCATGTAATTGAGACTGGAGGCACCTGAATGGAGGCACAGGCTCCCCAAAGTTGACCTGAGTGGGCTGCTGGGGCAACTGGCACTTCACCTTAGAAGGGCAGTCTCCACTGGCTCCTCTCACCTGCCTGAGTTCCCAGTACCCAGAGAAAATGCTGAAGATAGGCTGCAGGAAGGAAAGAACTGAATCAACTTTTATTTGGTTGTTAAAGAGGTAATACATGCTTTAATTCATTCAAAAGATACAAAGGAGTACCAGTAAAGAGTGCCCTTCCCACGCCATACCACACCCTTCCACAACCTCCCACAACCTTCCGGCATCCAGTCTCCTCCCTGTAGGTAAACATTGTCCCTAGCTTCTCTTAAGTCCTTTTGGAGGGACTTGCATATACACACAAATGAGAGTCAAATTTAAAATCCACTTCCTCCCTTTCCAGTGATTTTGGACAATATTGAATAAGGGACCCAGCAGCCCTGGGTTTTCATCTTTGTTCAGTCACTCACTGCACATCTTTGAGCCCATCACTCATCTTCTCTGAGTCTCGCTTTTCTCATCTGTAAAATGGGGTAAAAAATCCCCCCAGGGTTACTATGTAGATGAAGTTGGATGAAAAAATATATGAAGAATTCCAATTGTAATTTTTTTTTTTTTTTTTTTGGACACAGAATCTCACTCTGTAGCCCAAGCTGGAGTGCAGTGATGTGACCTTGGCTCACTGCAACCTCTGCCTCCTGGACTCAAGCAATTCTCATGCCTCAGCCTCTTGAGTAGCTGAGACTACAGGCACCTGCCACCATACCTGGCTAATTTTTTGTACTTTAGTGGAGACAGGGTGTCACCATGTTGCCCAGGATGGTCTTGAACTCCTGAGCTCAGGTAATCCACCCACCTCGGCCTCCCAAAGTGCTGGGATTACAGGCGTGAGCTACTGTGCCTGGCCCAATTGTATCTTTTAAGAACTACAAATAAATATGAAAAAGACCTGAGTTCCTCTGAAGAGGAAATGGGCCAATGGAGTTTGGGCTATCCCCAGAGCTCTCTCCCAGGTAAAGGGTGCTGGCAGCTCTCCCAGGTAAAGGATGGCTGGCTTCTCTGGGAGATAGAAGGTCCAGGCCTCATCCAGAAGCACGCCTTTGTCTTCTTGATCTGTAGATGCCATTTCTGGCTTGGAGACCTGAGGCCTTAACAATGGTGGATTCTCTGTCACATCTGGTCTTGGGGGCTACTTGTCTCTGTCATAAGTCCCCTGCCCCACCCTAGGGTCATATTTATATTAAGGATCCCTTCCTGCTCCTGGATCAGAGAGGGGCATCTTTGCAGGCCTGGGCAGTCACTGACATTGGCCCAGCCAACCAGTTGTCAATTAATCTCCATAGCTCTATCTGAGGATCTGGGGTCAGGGCCTGGGAGAGGGAAACTGAGACAGACACAGAGATGTAGGGGAGCCAGGCAGACAAGATGGCAGATTCCTGCACAAGGTCAGCCAAGAGCAGGGCCTGAAAGAGTGTCTCTGTTCAAGATCTGGCCAGCAGACATTGTACTAGTGGCTGTTCAACTCTGCTGAGTACAGGACCCTGGGTGGGATCATTTCTCTGTCCTTCCATCCACCCATCTGTTTGTCTTTCCAAAACTGCCTGCTGAGGACTAGCCAGAGACAAGCCCTATCCCTGGCACAAGGCCACATCCTAAGATGAATCAGATTGGGCTGGCTGGAGCCAGTGGGTGGAGGACAGAGGATGCACCAGGTGGAGGGCACCACAAGGACCACGGCTTGTGGGTGGGAAAATCCTGGGCCAAGGCAGGCGCTGGGGTTGAGTGCAGGGTGGAGGGTCTGAGCTCCCAGTGGGTGTACTGAAGGTTATGGGGAGGTCAGGAGAGGAGGGACTAACAGCAGGCTATGGAGGGACAAGCAGAGTCCCTGAAGAAAGGAGGAAGCAGCAGAGAAAATAACAGGGATGGTGGAAGTCAGAGCCTCAGACTGAGCTCTAAGGGGAAGCCACCTGGTGTCTGCCTGTCCTCAGGCCCATTGGTTGATGCCACTCCTCCTCACTCCCCCTTGGAGCTCTGGTTCTACCTGGGCCAAGGGTTCAGATTGCCAGTCCTGTCCCTGCATCTACCCCAGGGTTCCTGGATCCCCACACTCACAGTACACCCTTGTACCCAGCACCAAGGAGAAATGGTAAAGACCCCAGTGTCAGGCCAGGAGTGGTGGCTCACGCCTGTAATCCCAATACTTTGGGAAGCCAAGGCGGGTGGATTACTTGAGGCCAGAAGTTTGAGACCAGCCTAGACAACATGGTGAAACCCCATCTCTACAAATAAATACAAAAATTAGCTGGGTGTGGTGGCCCACACCTGTAATCCCAGCTACTTGGAAGGCTGAGGCAGAAGAATCACTTGAACCAAGGAGGTGGAGGTTGCAGTGAGCTGAGATAGTGCCAGCCTGGGTGATAGAGCAAGACTCTGTCTAAAAACAAACAAGCAAGCAAACAAACAAAAAATCCCACAAAACTCCGAGTGTCTGGAGTAAGAACCCCAGGGAATGAACCCCCTACCCCCTGGCTAGATGACCTTGGGCAAGTCACTTCAGTTCTCCCGGCCTCAGTCCCCTCCTCTGTCAGACAGGGCTAATGGAAACACCCAACCTTGTAGGGTAATTGAGAGGGTTACACTATAGGAAAGACCCAAAGCTTGGCCCAGCACCTGCAACAGCCTCTGGCAAACAGTGGAAGTTCCAATTCTGGACACTTGATGGTCAGTGTAGTTTGCAGTTTAAAGGGGACTTTCCAACCCCAAAGGATTCAGGACCCAGAGCTCAGGTCCCTGGTGGTGGTATTTGCAGGTCTGGGACAAGCCTGGGGAAGGGACGACATGTGCGGCATGGGCATCTAGTGTCCCAGAGTCCGCACAGGTTGCTGGGGGAAAAAGAGAGAGAGTAGTCCAGGCAGGGCAGGGGTGGGAGTTGTGGGGAGAGGGTTACTTCCTCCTACCCTGAATCTGTGCTCGGGGTTCAACTGGCTCGCCGGCGGGTGAGGGCGGGGCAGGCCGGCCCCTCTGGCCCTGCTGGGGGGTGGGGGGCGGGTCCCCCGGGAACTGCTCCTCCCGACAGCCGCTGCTTTAAGAGGCTGCTCCGCGGTAGCGAGCGGGGCCGGAGCCGCAGCCGGAACGAGCGGACCGAGCTGACCGGGCAGGTGCACGGCTGCGGTGACGGCATCGGCATGACCGGCCACCACGGCTGGGGCTACGGCCAGGACGACGGTAGGCGCAGACCTCCCCCACCGCCCCCGGCTCAGACCCCGACCCAACTGCACTCGCTCCAACCCTCTTGCCCAGCTGGTTTCCCGGACCAGCAAGCTCCCACTCTCCAGGCTGGGCCAGGACCCCTCTTCCCATCCCGGTCCCCGAACTCGGCCCAAGCCTTGGTCCCCTGCGCCAGACGCAAAGTCCGCGCTGCGCCCCAGGTGGCACCCGCCGCCAGCTAGCGACCCGGTGGCTGTGTTCTGCCGCCTCCTCCGCGAAGCAAGCCCCTGACTGCCCAGCCCGCTCAGACCCAGGCCCCGACTCTCACTCACTCGCCTGGGGCGTGCGCAGCGCGTGGGGGTGGCCCAGGGCAGCGGGCGGCAGGCGCGGCGGAGCGCTGTGCGCGGGTGTCTGTGCGGGGAGCGCGCACGGCAAGTGTGCGGGGACCTTGGGGGATCGGGGCTCCGCGTGGCAAGGGCGCAGTGTCCCCCGCAGAGTTTCCCCGCAGAAGTGGCCGAGCTGCCTTCTCGGCTGGTATGTGAGGGAAGGGGGCACTTGGGGGCGCAAGCATGTGTCTGGGTGTCTACACTGAGCAAGGGTGTTTGTGCACGTCCGGGTGTGAGTCGTGGGAGCTCGTGGCCCACACCAGCCTCCTGGGCTGACGCGGAAGAGAGCTCCTTCATCCTACCTCAGTTTCCTTAGGACTCAGAGAAAGGGAGAAGAGGCAGAAGATGAGAGCCAGACGGCTGGAGTGTGGGTCTGGGGCAGTCAATTCCTTTTGGGGCCATTTCTTACCAAGAAGGGGTGGGGGTGTGGGGTAAGGGGTTCCCTGTTTCGCTGGGGAACCAGTGCAGGACAGGTGGGGTGCGGAGAAGAAAAAGTAATGGTGGGAGGAACATCCCCCAGCCCCACTCCTGTGCGGAGAGGCAGTCACTTCTTGAGGTTGGGTGGGGGACTACAATCTGGGAAGCCAGAAAGTTGCAGTAGACCAGAGGGAGTCTCTGGCCCCCTCTGGGGCTCCAAGAACAAAGGAGCATATTTTAGAAGAGAACCCCCCAGATCTGGGTATGCAAGAGCTGGAAAGAGACATTCAGAAAAAGATGATATAGACAAGCAGAGAGGGAGAGACAGGCAGACATGGGGCAGACGGACAGGACACATAGAGATCATCTTCTCCCAGCACCTGCCCTGAGCCACCTTTTGGGTACTTCCCCCAGAGCCAGAGTCCCCTGCCTCCAGCCCTTCTTGTTAGTCATGCCCACCATCTCTGAGCACCCAGTGTCCTGTGTAGCCTGCTCCATGGGCCTGCTCCTCCTAGGCAGCCACCCCATCACCCAGGCAGAGCTGGATTGTCCAGTCAAGGAAGAGAAGTACAGAGGACAGAGGTGCCGGCATGCGGCAGTGTTCACAGAGCTTCAAAAATAACCCAGAGGGGCCGGGCCACGATTCTGAGTCATCCATTGGGGACACGGCTCTGTCGGCACCTGCTGCTGTTTTCTCAGGAAAACTTAAGAAGCCAAAAAGGGGGAGAAGCACCAGCCGGCAGTAGCTCTAAAAATAGGCTGCATCTCAGGATGTTCCCCAGGGAGATGCTGAGCCTCTCGGCTGCAGATGGATCCTCTGGGAGGCAGGTGGTGGGCGCCTGTGGGTGTGTATGCAGGTGTGTGTGTGTGCGTGTGTGTGTGCGCGCATGGGCATGTGTTTTGCTGTGGTCCCTTTATGCAAACTTGGGTCTCCAACAGAGGGGTTTGTGTGTGAGACAGCATATGCGTGTGTCAGATGTAGTCTGCAGGGCTGTGTGTTTGTACACATGAATATTCTGGGCCTGGATGCTCTGAGCCTACAGAGCCCAGGTCATTGTGCACATGTGCGTACAATGGAAGATCATAGAAAGATTAATGTGTTCATAGGAAGATCTCTATGGACCCATAGGCACACATGTGGAGAGGGCAGCTGGGGGCAGTGCATGCACATGTTGTATATTTATATTAATACTTATGCATGCACAAATGTGTGAGTGGCCCTCAGTTCCCTCATCTATGAAATGTGGATCTTGCTGGTTTCTACTTCACAAGGTGGTTGTGAGAGGCAAATACATGTCACAGAGTCAAAGCTAGGTTGATGTGAGTTTTTGTTGTTATTTATCACAAACACCAACACCAAATTGCCCAAGGTGCAGAAAGAGGTGAGATGCTGATGGGGTCGGGTCAGAGACTTCAGATGCCTGGAGATCTCCCTGCTGGGGAGACTTATTACTCTGAGCCACCCCTGAGCCTGTAGCTGTTATGTTCCCTTCCATACAGTACCTCTCTGGGCCTCCTATCAGCGCTGGAAGGTGAGTTTTAGTGAGACCATTTCACAGACAAAGAAATGGAGGCTGAAAGGGGAAATGGCAAAGCTGGCATTGGAACTCCAAGCCGTGCAGGTCCAACGCAGGGGCCCACCTCTGAAGGAATGCTGAAGAGACCATCCCCCATGGGTGTCCTCAGCCTAAAGCCCAGAGATCCTGGCTGGTCTGAGTCCTTGCCCTCTTCCCCACCTGCAGGCCCCTCGCATTGGCACAAACTGTATCCCATTGCCCAAGGAGATCGCCAATCACCCATCAATATCATCTCCAGCCAGGCTGTGTACTCGCCCAGCCTGCAACCACTGGAGCTTTCTTATGAGGCCTGCATGTCCCTCAGCATCACCAACAATGGCCACTCTGTCCAGGTAGACTTCAATGACAGTGATGACCGAACCGGTAAGTGGCCCCTGCCAAAGCCTGGCACCTGGCCCCTGGCCCCTTAGGGTCCTAATCTTGTGTTGGGCAGTCTCAGGAAGCATGCTATGGTGGGTAAGAAAGGCTCCTCCACTCACTAGCTGTGAAGCCTTGGGCTGATCTTCAGTTTCCTTATGTATAAAATGGGAGCAATAAGACCTACCATCTTAGGTCAGAGGGGAAAAATGAAAAAAACCAAGTAAGGTCGATAGAGCTGGCATACAGCAGATGCTCAAGAAATGCTAATTTCTTTCTTTCCCTTCCTTCCCTTCCGTGTGGTGCTACAGATCAGGTTTGTTTTCACTCTCTGCCCCATCACTGACCTGCCAAGCCCTCCTCCCTGTGTGATCTGGCCAAGCCCAGCAGGGAGAGAGAAGGGAGCTAAAATTTATGTATGCCAAGCCCCCTGCTAAGGTTGTAAGTCACTCATTTATTCTTTTCAAGAACCCATCTCTCAGATGGGCAAATAGAGGCTTGATGAGCTGCGGAGGGCCAGAAGCAGCCTGGTCCAACCCAAAGGTCTCTCTCTCTCTCCAGTTCACCTACGACTTCAAGGTCCAACCATCTTGGGCCAGAAAGAGGCCAGTGGGAACTCGTGGCAGCTCCTTCCAAGGCCTCTTTGCCCTGGGATTAGAGCCCAGGTTCTTTCACGATAAATTCCTAGGCAGAGGCCTCAGGAGTGCTGTTCATTGAAGGGATTTTCATCCTTATGACTGGGCCTGTGGTGGGTAGGGTGGTGGAATGGGGTGAGGAAGAAATCTGCTAGAGTTTATTATGTAAAGAAGTATTAATAACTGCTTCCTTCCCCCTTCTTCTCCCCTCCCCACAAATACAATAAAAGCCCTCAAAGGAACTTAAGTTTCAAATAGAAAATTAAAAGGCAAAGAAGATGAAGGAAGCCAGACCTTTCACCAGAAGAATGATCTTACTTAGTTCTAAGCTCCCTGGTAGGCTAGGAAAAAACAGAAAGGTTGGTTATAGTTCTTGCTGCGAGTCTAGCAGATCCTCAGGAGAAAGACAAAGCATTTATTTTCTCATAGTGAATTCTAAGAAAACCCTCTTACTCAGAGCTGTGGGGAGGGGACATGGGGCTCTAGCTGACCCTAGATGATAGCTTGGCAAGAAACAGTTTTCACATGACTGTCCCTTCTAATAGCCTTCAGAGGGCACTGGGGGCTCAACTAAGAAATCAGTAGCTCAATGAAGTCCACTGGGGTGGGAGAAGACACGGGGGACATGCCTGTGGATCACTGATCTGGGCTGTTGCCTTCAGACCTGGCTGGGGCTCCCTCCCCTGCCCAGAATGCCCAGGCCTGAGGGTGCAGGAAGCCAGGGAAAAGAGGAATGAGATGGTGGGGCTCTGCCACTCACCCACTGTGGGTCAGTCGGGAGGTCAGATGGGTTGATGCCAGCAGAGTGCCAAACACACAATGAGTGCCCCGTGAATGTGCTAAACACACATTGAGTGCCTCGTGAATGGCAGCACATTCTGTGTGTGAACTGGGGGAGGAGGCTAAGGGGTCCAAGGTCAAGGGGTGTTAAGGAGGGAGCTCCCTCTCCAGGAGCCCATAGTATGGGGTCCCAGGTGAGGCATGCTTGGAGGGTGGCATCTGCAGACCTATCCGATTGCTCAGACTGCGGGCTCAGCCGCTCCTGCTGCCAGGGATTGGGCAGCCTGATTGAGGCCCCACCCACAGCTACCACCCCCAGACTCCTAACCAGTGCCCAGGACATGTCTTGCCTCTTTGATAAGACCAGGCAAGAAGGAGGGACTTCTGGACTGTCCTGTCCTCTTGCTTGTGGAGGCCACAGGGCCAAAGCCCTACCCTGGTCACCCATCATGGAGGGGCCTAGTGGAACTCTGAGCCTGGGGTGTTATCTGATCCAGGAGTTCACATTCAAGCCTAGCTGGGGCTCCTTCCACCTCCAGATCCCTTTCAGCGAGAAATTCTATCAGTCCCAGGAGGCCTCGTGCATGGCCCCAGCTCACCGGGTATCAAGGCAAGAAAGTCACAAAACCAGCACAAGTGGGGCCCTCAGAAGAATCCATTTCTGGGGGAGATGGCACGGGGGGCACCTGGGCCTGTCCAGGAAGGTAGAGAGCCTCAGGAGCTACCTTCCTCTTCTGGAAAAGCACAAAGTTTAAAGAAGGCTCAAGGTTTTAGGGAGGCAGTGTTACCTGGTGATTAGTGGCTTGGGCTTTGGACATAAGAGATACAAGTTCATACCCTAGTTCAGTGCCTTGCTGTGTGACCCTGAGCAAATGCCTTGCCATCACTGTGCCTCAGCTTCCCCCTTTATAGAATATGGATAATAGTAAGTTCTGTCCCTCATGGGATACTATGCAGGCTAAACAAAATAGTCTTTTCAACCTAGCCCTGGATCAGGGTTTCAGACATGGGAGGCCTAATTGTTAGTGGTAATGGGGGTCTTGGGAGGCAGGGTCCCACCCTCCATGGGAAATCGGGCAGGGGTAGGGAGGACAGCTAGATAGAGAGCTGTCCTCTGTCAGTCCCAGACTCCTCTGTCACCTGTGGGCTGTCGGGATTTCTGCCTTGGCCCAGCTCAAGGGACAGGGGTCTAGAGGGCAGTGGGGACCAACCCAAGCCCAGTCAGCCCAGTGAATTTTCCAAATGAAAAATGTATCCCACACTTTGGAAGGCCGAGGTGGGCAGATCACCTAAGGTCGGGAGTTCGAGGCCAGCCTGGCCAACATGGTGAAACCCCTTTTCTACTAAAAATACAAAAAGTTAGCCAGATGTGGCGGCGGGTGCCTGTAATCCCAGATACTTGGGAGGCTGAGGCAGGAGAAATGCTTGAACCTGGGAGGTAGAGGTTGCAGTGAGCCAAGATTGTGCCACCACTTTACTCCAGCCTGGGCGACAGAGTGAGACTCCATCTCAAAACAAACAAATAAACAAACAAAAACACACACACACAAAAAGTAAAAATGTATCTCAGCTGGCACAGTGGCTCATGCCTGTAATCCCAGCATTTTGGGAGGCCAAGGCAGGACGATTGCTTGAGTGCTGGAGCCCATGAGTTCAAGACAAGCCTGGCCAACATAGAGAGACCCCATCTCTACAAAAAATAAAAAAAATTAGCTGGGCGTGGTGCCACATGCCTATAGTCCCAGCTACCCTGGAGGCCAAGGCAGGAGGATGGCTTGAGGCCAGGAGGTTGAGGTTATAATAAGCCATGGCATTCCAGCCTGGATGACAGAGTGAGACCCTGACTCAAAAAAAAAATATATATATATATATATTTATATATATGTCCCTTCCTGGGCTGCTGCCCTGGCCCTGGCACTGGGCCGTCGGTCCTCTCCTACTCATTGCCACTCGCCCCACTTCTACCCACAGTGGTGACTGGGGGCCCCCTGGAAGGGCCCTACCGCCTCAAGCAGTTTCACTTCCACTGGGGCAAGAAGCACGATGTGGGTTCTGAGCACACGGTGGATGGCAAGTCCTTCCCCAGCGAGGTATGGGCCCTCC
Source organism: Macaca nemestrina (assembly GCF_043159975.1). NCBI lineage: Eukaryota > Metazoa > Chordata > Mammalia > Primates > Cercopithecidae > Macaca > Macaca nemestrina. The sequence goes on from NC_092142.1 coordinate 65,877,042, forward strand.
TCCACTTGAATCCCTCTGCTACATGGGAAGGAACGCAGGCCTGGGTAGTCAGGGGCTTAAGGATGCCTGGGGTGGGGCCTTGGAGAGGGGGAAGAGGAGCACCCGGGGCCTTTGGGAGAGATACTTTCTTTCTTTTTTTTTTTTTTTTTTTTTTGAGATGGAGTCTCGCTGTGTCGCCCAGGCTGGGGTGCAGTGGCGCGATCTCGGCTCACTGCAAGCTCCACCTCCCGGGTTCATGCCATTCTCCTGCCTCAGCCTCCAAGTAGCTGGGACTGCAGGCGCCCGCCACCACGCCCGGCTAGTTTTTTTGTATTTTTAGTAGAGACGGGGTTTCACCATGTTAGCCAGGGATGGTCTCGATCTCCTGACCTCGTGATCCACCCGCCTCGGCCTCCCAAAGTGCTGGGATTACAGGCTTGAGCCACCGCGCCCGGCGGGAGAGATACTTTCTACCCACCCCCAGCACAGGGTCTTCCATCTGAACCCGGCCACTGCTGTCCTTTCTGGTCTGTACATCCTGGAGTTTTCTGAAGGGCTATCCAGTCCCACTGCAGCCTTGCTGACAGCCCTTCAAGGCTTGAGCCCGGTATTCAAGGCTGTGCATGAGCTAACCTTGCCTGGCCTCATCTTTCCCCTCATCTCTTCATACACTGAGCTGCATGACAAATCCCCTGTCCCTGTCCACACCTGGCTCCTTCATACCACCAAGCTTTGCCTGTGCTGTTCTCTCTGCCTGGAATGCCCTTCCCCAAGGCTTCCCTCTGATAACCCCCTGCTTATTCTCTGGACTCAGCTGTAGGCACCACCTCCTCAAGGAGGTGTCACGCTGGATGTTCATGATCGATTTCACAACTCGTTCCCTGCAAAGCAGGGCCTGGGCCAGATTCCTCTCTGGGTCCCCTGGAGTTCAGAAAAGAATTGGGCCCAGAGCTGGGTGGATGCTACCTGTGACCCTCTGGGGCTCCCCTGGGCCCCCAGCATCCTAATCCTTGGAGGCTTGACAGCTTCCCTTTCCTGCAAAGAGGCCAGGAGTCTGGTGGGAGTGAGGGGAGCCTGGCTCAGAGTTCCCATTGCCCCTGGGAGGCACAAAGCATTGTCCTGTTGTTGCCCCATAGCTTCATCTGGTTCACTGGAATGCCAAGAAGTACAGCACTTTTGGGGAGGCAGCCTCAGCGCCTGATGGCCTGGCTGTGGTTGGTGTTTTCTTGGAGGTGAGTGGTGGTTTGCTGGGGCCAAGAGCAGCATGGGAGGCCTGGCACTGCCCCTAGTTCTGGAACACAATGGGTGCTGGACTCATACTACCCTCTCCCTGACAGACAGGAGACGAGCACCCCAGCATGAATCGTCTGACAGATGCGCTCTACATGGTCCGGTTCAAGGTAAAGTCCATGCCCCTGACCCGAGCAGCTGATGGGGAGAGATGAAGAGGCTGGCTCACAAGTTGGGCCCATCCACTCCTTCATTCTGGGAGTAAACCCTTGCTGAGACCAAGGAGGAGGGCAGCACCAGCAGGGCCCTGCACCTGATTCCTCATTGGGGTCAGCAGCCCCCTTGGGTGCCCAGTATGAAGCCTGGCTGGGTATAGAATTGATAAGATGCTTGTCACATTAATGGTGGTCTAATAGGCAATGTCACTGAGGGCAGCTGAAGGCAAGGGAGGGAACATCATGGCCAAATACCTCCAGGAGCCACAGCTTTTACACACAAGCAAACAGATGGAGAGGGCCCGGCTTAAGCTGGAAGACAGTATCTGGGATTACAGACATTTGCCCACAGTTTGCATCAATGGACATAGAGAGGCCTAAATCCTGCTGATAGAAATGGGTGAAGGCCGGGCATGGTGGCTCATGCCTGTAATCCTAGCACTTTGGGAGGCCGAGGTGGGCGGATCACTTGAGGTCAGGAGTTCAAGACCAGCCTGGCTAACGTGTTTGTGAAACCCTGTCTCTACTAAACATACAAAAATTAGCTGGGCGTGGTGGTGCATGCCTATAATCTCAGCTACTCGGGAGGCTGAGAGAGGAGAATTGCTTGAACCCAAGAAGCAAAGGTTGCAGTGAGCCGAGATCGTGCCACTGCACTCCAGCCTGGGCAACAGAGTGAGACTCTGCCTCAAAAAAAAAAAAGAAAAAGAAAAGAAAGAAAGAGAGAGAGAGGAAGGAAGGAAGGAGAGAGAGAGGAAGGAAGGAAGGAAGGAAAGAGAGAGAGGGAAAGAAGGAAGGAAAGGAAGGAAGGAAGGAAGGAAGGAAGGAAGGAAGGAAGGAAGGAAGGAAGGAAGGAAGGAAAGAAGGAAGGAAAAAAGAAAGAAAAAGAGAAAGAGAAAGAAAGAAATGGGTGGAGAAGTTGCTGGTTTGGTCCCAGTGGGAGGTCTGTGCTGATTCCCGGGTTCCCCCACCTTGCTCCAGGGCACCAAAGCCCAGTTCAGCTGCTTCAACCCCAAGTGCCTCCTGCCTGCCAGCCGGCACTACTGGACCTACCCAGGCTCTCTGACGACTCCCCCACTCAGCGAGAGTGTCACCTGGATTGTGCTCCGGGAGCCCATCTGCATCTCTGAAAGGCAGGTGAGTCCTCTCAGAGGGCCAGATGGAGGGACGTGGCACTCAGGGCTCACCCCAGGCAGTGTGACTCTCCAGCTAGCACCCCACAGCCTGTGATCCCACCTTCAAGGTTCCTCCCCATTTTTTACTAATAAATGTATAGATTCTTGGTTGGGAGTTAGCTTGATTGTTAATCACCAGAACCTAGACACTGGCTGGTGGGGGGGGATACCTGGATCCTGGGACCCGCCCCCCGGCTACTGTGTTGGAATCTGAATGCTACATTTGCTGATAAGTCTTAGCTAGATGGGCTTGGAACTAGAACTAGGTGAAGCAGAGCCCAGGCTCTTTAGTGAGTAAGTAAATTAGGGTCCCACAGAGAAGAATGAGTGGGGAAGAGTAGGGACAGACCCTAAGGGAAGGAGGAGGGAAGGGTAGAGCTGGCTGGGCAGGTATGCCAGATGATGCATCGGGGTCATAGAGGTCCACAGCACCCCCAATCTGCCCTGAGCATCCCTTCTGCTTCCTCAAGATGGGGAAGTTCCGGAGCCTGCTTTTTACCTCAGAGGACGATGAGAGGATCCACATGGTGAACAACTTCCGGCCACCACAGCCACTGAAGGGCCGCGTAGTGAAGGCCTCCTTCCGGGCCTGAGCTGCCCACCTGCCTAGCCGGCCACTAGGGCACCATCTTCCCAAGGGCTTCCACGTCAGCAGACACCAAACCATCTGAGGCTCCCTCCCTGGGGGGTGCTGGGGACCCTCCTTCAGCCAGTTTGCTCCTTGGTCACCCTGGAGGCTTCTGGATGGGACCCTGGAGTCTGGGGCACCCTTCAGCTGCCCTGGGGACAGGAAGGACAGGAGCTAAGCAGGGTCCAAGCCTGGGGCTGCCTCTGCTCTCCAAGACCCAAAGACCCCTGGGAACCTCCTCTGGTCTTCCCCACTGGCAGTGGCAGCAGCCCCACCTGGAGCGCACACTGTGATGGAGGAGACTGAGCTCCCTGGGGCAGGTAGCTGACACTACCAGAGAGACTCAAGCAATAATTAGAGGTGGGCAGAGCTGCCCTCTCGGCATTACCTCTTCTGCAGGCTCTGCCATGCACGCACCTCACTGCCAGGCCATTAAAATCAGCACCCAGCATGCTGGAGGTGATGTGGCCTTCTCCCTCCAGCCACCTGCTGCCACAGGCAGGCCCTGGCTATAGCTTATACAGTATCTCCCCTTGTCCCCACCCAGTCACCAAAGCCACCTACATGACAATCCATCCCTGTTGAATTAATAAATTCATGTATCCATGCAACAAATACCAATTCAGTGCTTGTGCTGTCTCTAGTACCGTCCTAGGCTTTGGGGAGCAATGGTGGTGAGTTAAGCACTACGCGTTGGGAGGGATATGGGTGGTGAACAGGTGAGAGTTACACAAAGGGCAGGGAAGGGGCTATGGGAGCAGAGGAGAAGGGGAGACCATCTCACTCAGCAAGGAAATGAAATTCTGGCCAGGCGTGGTGGCTCACACCCACAGTCCCAGAACTTTGGAAAGCCAAAGCAGGTGGATCACTTGAGCTCAGGAGTTTGAGACCAGCCTGGCCAACATGGTGAAACCCCGTCTCCACTAAAAATACAAAAATTAGCTGGGTGGTAGTGGTGCACACCTGTAATCCCAGCTACTCAGGAGGCTGGGGCAGGAGAATCGCTTGAACCCAGGAGGCAGAGGTTGCAGTGAGCCAAGGTCGCACCACTATACCCCAGGCTGGGCAACAGAGCAAGACCCTCTCAAAAAGAAAGAAAGGAAGAAATGAAATTCCAACTAGTATTCCAAATCAGATAGAAGGGAACAGCATATTTGAGGAAGGGCAAGTGTTCAGGCTCAGAGGTGAGAGAAAGCCCAGTGTGGTTGTGGGGCTCAAAGGGCTCAGAGGGGCTAGAGCCCTGGGGCAAACCTGGGACCCCACCCCCAGGCTGACAGGGAGCTACCAAGGGCTTGAGTAGAGGAGGGGCAGGCCAGGCCTGCAAATGGGGAAGATCCCTGAGGAATGCGGATGGGCAGGCAGGAATGGTGGCAGGGAGCAAGGGGTGGCCTGTGTCCAGGAGGGAGGGGGCAGGGTGGAGGGAGGTGGAAGACACAGGACTGGATGAGAGAGATTTAGGAGGTGGTGCCCAAAATACAGTGTTTGGCTGTCCAGGAAAGAGAGGAGTCCAGGGCATATCCCTGAGCAGAAAGTGGAGCCTTCACTTGCTCTGGGAACACTATAGGGAAGCTGGCCACATTGGACATGCAGCATTGTGGGGTCCTGGAAGGAAAATCTAAGGGGGCATGTGCCTTCAGGCCCAGGCCCTGCACACGCACAACTCCAAGAGGGGTTTGTTTGTTTGTGTGTTTATTTTTGAGATGGAGTCTTGCTCTGTAGCCCAGGCTGGAGTGAGTGGTATGATCTTGGCTCACTGCAACATCCGCCTTCCAGGTTCAAGCAATTCTCCTGCCTCAGCCTCCGAGTAACTGGGATTGCAGGTGTGTGCCACCACACCCAGCCAATTTTTTTTTTTTTTTTTTTTGAGACGGAGTCTCTCTCTGTTGCCCAGGCTGGAGTGCAGTGGCGTGATCTCCGCTCACTGCAAGCTCCGCCTTCCAGGTTCACGCCATTCTCCTGCCTCAGCCTCCCAAGTAGCTGGGACTACAGGCGCCCGCCACCACGCCTGGCTAATTTTTTGTATTTTTTAGTAGAGATGGGGTTTCACTGTGTTAGCCAGGATGGTCTCGATCTCCTGCCCTCGTGATCCGCCCACCTCGGCCTCCCAAAGTGCTGGGATTACAGGTGTGAGCCACCGCGCCCAGCCCTGCAGTGCTTTTTTAAATGTGCATCCTCACCTTAGTCCCTAGTCCAAGTCCAGAGAGTGCCCAAAGGCAAGTTCACAGTTGGGCCTAGAGACCAAGTGTTGATCGTGACCCAGATGAGACAGGGGCAGGAGTAGGAGGCAGACACTGGGGTTGCTAGGGAGTGAGGGGAGGTGAGAAACTGGGACCTCACATGTACAAGTTTAGTCGTGAAAGGGGAGAAAGGGACAGTGGGGCAGGCTGTGGGGAGACGGGAATGTCCAAACACCCTTGGGAAAGAGGCCCCACTGCAGGGCCAGGAGGGGCTGGTGATGCATGTCATCTGCTCACTTTGTCCACAGTCCTGTCATTGTCACTATACCAGAAGGGAACTCCCAGGCCACAGGGCACTTTTGGGTCTTAGATTTCTAACTTCGACCTCAGTGATGTGAGGAAGAGAAAGGCTTGCTCTATGGAGCCCCCTCCCACTCCCACGCTTAGGGCAAACCTGTCTCCAGAGTGGAGAGGAGTAGGGTGTACAGGAGGAGCGGGCCAAATAGAGAGTTACCCTGCAAGCACCCCTGGTCTGATCTAGGTAGGGGCCATTTTCTCCCTCCACTTTTGAGGAGATGGTGAGGAGCGGGAGAGAGGTGTCTGGAGGACAGCATTTTCTCAGCTTGGAGGCAGGCAGCTGTGGCAACTGGGAAGCAACACCAGTAATGTTCCTGTTAAAGCAGGCAAAGGGCCTGAGGCAGACGTCCAGCTCTCCCTGCGATCCAAGAACTGTTGTTACACCCATTTTACAGATGAGGATGATGAGGCTCAGGGAGGTTAGGTAGGCAGGTCACAGAGCAGGATTTGAACCAGGATCTGTCCAAACTCTTCTACTCTATACTAGAGCAACTGGGCTCAAAGGAGGGTGGGATGGGTATGGTGGTGGCCATCTGGAGGTGGCATAATAGCCCCAATGCTGCTAACTGTGCCAGGGACCCTGTCCCACCCTTCCCAGGGATGGTGGCAACACAGGCCTGGTGCTGCAGAGGACTTGGAAAATGGGAGCTGGTTTTATAATAATTATCCTGAGGCTGCCAAGAATCCTCACTCCCTAAGTCCTTTCCCTTAATTCACCTTTTAAATTTAAAACTATTTTAAAGCTGAAAGTGGCCTCCTTATGTTATAATTACAGCCCCAGATTTGACCCTATTATATCCAAATGGGCTGTCCCAGCTGGATGCCAGCATACCTGGCCTCAGGGGACCCAGGACTGGGTCCTAAGTCCTCATCCAGGACAAGATTTTCTCCTGGAGGTGATGCTGGGGACATTTGGGACACCCAAGACAAGATGAGCTCTACTTGCTCCCAGGACCCCAGAGGGGCCCTCCCTGGGCAGCCAGGGGTGGCCCTTGGATTGATCCAGGCAGGGCTGTGGGTCTGTGCCCAGGCGAGGGTCACAGTCTTCCCTCCAGTGCAGGCTGTGGGCCCCAGAGCAGGGCCCTTCTATGGGGCGGGCCTCAGGAGGGGGGATGGCTGTGAAGATCTGATCCCCCTGAAGCTCCTTCTGCAGAGGGCTGTCTTCCAACCCCATGGTCACCCTATAGCTGCTGCTGCTGCAGAGGCTTGGGAGTGTCCCCTCACGGCTAGCCCTGGACACACATCCACTGTCGTGCTCATCTGTGGGAAGAGTGATCTGTGACCTGAGCAACAGCTGGAGACAGGGACAGAAACAGGTCTGAGGTGGAGTTGCAAGATAACCTGACAGTTGATGCCTGGGAGGGAGCCACAGCTGATGTCCAAGCTAAGAGGGGTTGGAGCAGGGCAGAAGGCTTTCGGATGCAGTTGGAGCTGGCCTGGGATTGGGAAGAGAGGTCAGACAATGGCCTGAGCATCTTGGGGATCCTCTCACGCCCATGGGTCACAACACCAACTCTGAGGCCACCCTCAAAGGCCAAATGTACTGCTGGTTGGTCAAGACTCGGGGGAGGAGGAGATGTGACTCTTTGAACATGAAATGTTCTGGCATTTGTCCCCTAGCCAGAGGCAAGACCTGGGGAATGTATCTCGTTTGAAGTCTTATCTGCTCACAAATCCAAGGGCCCACTTACCCTGGTCATACCTGGGTTTTGCACCACATGTCACTCAAACCCTCTGAAGCTTATTTCCTCCTCTGTAAAATGGAAATGACATGTGAGCCATATCTGTAATTTAAAATTTTCTAATAGTGATATCAAATGTATAGAAAGAGACATAAGACTGGGTGCAGTGGCTCACATCTGTAATCCTAGCACTTTGGGAGGCTGAGGCAGGAGAATCACTTAAGCCCAGGAGTTCCAGACAACATCCTGGGCAACATAGCAAGATCCTGTCTCAAGAAAAATGTAGCCAGGCATCGTGGCTCACGTGTGTAACCCCAGCACTTTGGGAGGCCGAGGCGGGAGGATTACCTGAGGTCAGAAGTTCGAGACCACTCTGGCCAACATGGTGAAACCCCATCTCTACTAAAAATACAAAAATTAGCTGGGTGTGGTGGTGTGCACCTGTAATCCCAGGTACTCCGGAAGCTGAGACAGGAGAATCGCTTGAACCCAGGAGGCAGAGGTTGCAGTGAGCCAAGATTGTGCACGGGTGACAGAGCAAGACTCTGTCTCAAAAAAAAGAAAAGAAAAATGCAAAAAGAAACAAGTCATTTAAATAATGTACTTAGGCCGGGCGCGGTGGCTCAAGCCTGTAATCCCAGCACTTTGGGAGGCCGAGACGGGCGGATCACGAGGCCAGGAGATCGAGACCATCCTGGCTAACACAGTGAAACCCCGTCTCTACTAAAAAAATACAAAAAACTAGCCGGGCGAGGTGGCGGGCGCCTATAGTCCCAGCTACTCGGGAGGCTGAGGCAGGAGAATGATGTAAACCCGGGAGGCGGAGCTTGCAGTGAGCTGAGATCCGGCCACTGCACTCCAGCCCGGGCGACAGAGTGAGACTCCGTCTCAAAAAAAAAAAATAAAAAATAAAAAAAAATAAAATAAAAATAAAAAAATAAATAATGTACTTAATTTAACCCAACTATATCCAAAATATATACATTTTAATCTGTCACTAATATTAATAGAAAAAAACTAATGAAATATTTTACATTCTTTTTTTGTGCTAAGTCTTTCAAATCTAGTGTGTGTTTTATGCTTACAGTACATCTCTATGGAGGACAGCCCCATTTCATATGCTCAAAGCCTTATTTGTCAGTATATAGTTACACATCATTTTTTTCTTTTTCTTTTTTTTTTTTGAGACAGAGTTTCGCTCTTGTTGCCCAGGCTGAAGTGCAATGGTGCTATCTCGGCTCACTGCAACCTCTGCCTCCCAGGTTTAAGCAATTCTCCTGCCTCAGCCTCCGGAGTAGCTGGGATTACAGATGCCCGCCTCCACGCCCGGTTAATTTTTTATATTTTTAGTAGAGACATGGTTTCACTATATTGGCCAGGCTGGTCTTGAACTCCTGACCTCAGGTGAACCACCTGCCTTAGCCTCCCAAAGTGCTGGGATTGCAGGCGTGAGCCACTGCGCCTGGCCTGCACATCTTAAAAAAAAACATAAAACAGAAAAAAAAGAAAGAAAAAAAGAAAAAAGCCATATGTGGCCCAGTACGGCGGCACGTGCCTATAGTCCCAGCTATTCAAGAGGCTGAGGCAAGAGGATTACTTGAGGCCAGGAGTTCAAGGGTATATTGCATGATGATCACTTCTGTGCATAATCACTGCACTCCAACCTGGGCAACACAGTAAGACCCCACTGCTAATTTTAAAAAATAAGAAAAAGGAAAAAAAAGCCATATGTGGCCATTGGCTACCAAATTAAACAGTACAGTCCTAAATGGATGTCACTCTGCTGGACAGGTGTCTGAGAAAGCCCTCTGGCTGGGCGTGCAGCCAGGCAAAGCGGCAGGAATGAGTCAGATCTGCTCCCAGCCTCTGTCCTCCACAAGAACAGCCTCAGAACATTTGATGCCAAGTTGGCTCCCTCTGCCAGGGCCTTCCTCCCCCAGGAAACCTCTCTAACCTCACTTCACTCCAGCCTGGCTGGCTCTGCCCCAGGCCACCCTGAAGGGCCTTTCCTGTTCCACTGAGAGAAAGGCCAAGACCCTCAGCAAGGAACTGACTGCAGAGGAGTGCTGGGAGTCAGGGGAGGTGGTAGTCCTGGCTTAGTTGAGCTTTGATTAGTCTGGGAGAGTTTCCTGCAGGAGGGGCCCAGAGCAAAGAAGCTGGCATCCCAGGAGAGGGGCGGAAGCCTCAGCTGCAGAGAGCATTTACAGACAGAAAAAGAAGGCCTGGCTCTTGCCCAGCCTGTATCAACACAAAGAAGAAGCGGGGCTGAGGAGACAGGGGCTCCCAGGCTGCAGACTTCAAATGCCAGGCAGAGGTTTACCCTAACATCCACAGGCCATGGGAGTCATTGAGGTCTAAAGCAGGGGCTGAGGACCTCCTGGGCTGGAGGAAGAGGACACTTGCTGAGGCTTAGAGAGCACCAGGCATCACTTGGTTTGAATTCACCTTCTAACCCAGGGCTTGAGTGCAAATTCTGGCAAGTGCAATTCATCAACTTCTGCTGCTGCCTCTCCTCAGCCCTGCGGGATGGAATCATGCCTGGACCCTGGCAGCTTCCAGTTTGGCAGTCTGTGAGTATAACCTACACTCCTCCAGCTGCAACTCAAGTGCTTTTGTCTTCCGGGACATAGGAGGGTGAGCACATGGTTCCTTTATTCCTACCAAGAGGCCCTCTTAGACTGGCACTGTGAGAAAGGCATGGGGGCACGTGAGTCCCTGGGGTCACCTGGGCTCCCAGGTGTCCCTCAGGTTTTTGGGAAAAACTTGAACCTCTTTTTCCTCCTCCTCTCTCAGCTCCTGCTCTCAGCATGGATGTCCAGACACGGGAAGCACCAGAGGGCACACAGCCTGTCTCTCCAGTTACCTAGGCCCCCCAGGGACCTGGAGAGTAGTCCCTTGCTACTACTGATCTTGAGTGTTTAGGAGCAGGGTTTGGAGGTACAACTTCTTCAGCCAGAGGAAGCCATGATAGGGTCAGTATGCCATCTAGGAGCTGGGTGCGGTGGCTCACACCTGTAATCCCAGCACTTTGGGAGGCCAAGACAGGCAGATTCCTTGAGCCCAGGAGTTCAAGACCAGCTTGGGGAATGAAGAGCAAGGCAATAGCAACGACTCTATAAAAAATACCAAAAAATTAGCCAGGCATGGTGACGTGTCCCTGTAGTCCCAGCTCCTCAGGGGGCTGAGGCAGGAGGATTGCTTGAGTCTGGGAGGTCGAGGCTACAGTGAGCTATGATTCTGTCGCTCTACTCCAGCCTGGGCAACAGAGCAAGACCCTGTCTCAAACAACAACAAAAACAACAACACACAAGCCACCTAGGGAATCCTAGGGCATCTGAGCTAATCCCCTTATATAGATACAATAGCTGAGGCCCAAAGAGGAAACAGAATCTGTCAAAGTGAGTTGGCAGGACAGCCAAGATTTATGACTCTTCACTCTATCCACAGAGCATTATGTAACAGAAAGACCCCTACCATTTGGCCGGGCTCAGTGGCTCACACTGGTAATCCCAGTGCTTTGGGAGGCCAGGGTGGGAGGATCACTTACACCCAGGAATTCAAGACCAGCCTGGCAACATAGCAAGACTCTGTCCCTACCAAAAAATAAATAAATAAAAAAAATTAAAATTAGCTGACAGTAGCTGTCCATGCATCTGGTCTTAGCTACTCAAGAGGCTGAGGTGGGAGGATAGCTTGAGCTCAGGAGCTCTGAGCTCTGATCACACCATTTCATTCCAGCTGGGGTGACAGAACAAGATGAAAGAAAGAAAGAAAGAGAGAAAGAGAGACAGAGAGGGAGGGAAGGAAGGAAGGAAGGAAGGAAGGAAGGAAGGAAGGAAGGAAGGAAGGAAGGAAGGAGGGAAGGAAGGAAGGAAGGAAGGAAGGAAAAAGAAAGAGAAAGAAAGAGAGAAAGAGAGAAAGAGAGAAAGAAAGAAAAGAAAGAAAAAGAAAGGAAGGAAGGAAGGAAGGAAGGAAGAAAGAAAAAAAGAAAGAAAGAAAGAAAGAAAGAAAGAAAGAAAGAAAGAAAGAAAGAAAGAAAGAAAGAAAGAAAGAAAGAAAGAGAGAGAAAGAAAGACCCCCCTCTCCAAATAACTCCCTGGCAGCCTGTCATAATGGCTGAAATCCTGCCATTGGAGCTGCATTGCTCGCAGTTAAGGCATGGTTGCCTGAAGAATGCAAGTGCCGCTGCGAAGGCCACAGTCAGTAACACCTTGTCGGGGAACGATGTTACCACCTCCTTTTCAGTCTGCTGTGTGATCGCTTTGCCAGGCCTCAGTTTCCCCATTTGTAAAATGTGTCCATGGGAGTCCTAGAAGGCCTCAGGTAGAACTTGAAGGAGGACAGAAAGTGGATTCCCTCCGCAGAAGTAGAGTCAGACTTGTGGCCGAGCTGGGGGCAAAACGCACCAGATCTTAGGCTGTGGGTCAACCCATGTGCCTCCTAAACTGAAAGGGGCCATGGGGCTGGGGCAAAATCAGCAAGGGCTAATAACTGGAGGAGCCCCCAAGCTCAGGAGGTTGAGGCTGCACTGAGCCAAGACCATACCATTGCACTCCAGCCTGGGTAACAGAGGGATACCTTGTCTCAAAAAAACAGAAGGGGAGAGGAAGGGAGGGGACAGGAAGGGAGGGGAGGGGAGGAGAGGAAAGGGAAGAGCTAGTTAGTTAGGTAGTAGGATATCCTCAAATTGGGTTTGTTTGACGTTTTCGCATGAAAAGATTGAGGTTATTTTGTTGGAATATAAATAAAAATGATCCATTTTCAGTGTCATATCAATTTCAATAGGCACTTGATTTGTACATTTTTTTGAGATGTAAATTTTGATTTTAATTTTTTTATTGAAATGTAATATATGTACAGAAAAGTACATACCCTCCTTCTTTATAGTGTTTTTTCTTTTTTTTTTTTTTTGTTTTTTCTTTTTTTTTTGAGACGGAGTTTCACTCTTGTTGCCCAGGCTGGAGTGCAGTAGCGTGATCTTGGCTCACTGCAACCTCCACCTCCTGGGTTCAAGCAATTCTCCTGCCTTAGCTTCCTGAGTAGCTGGGACTACAGGTGCCCACCACCACACCCAGCTAATTGTATTTTTAGTAGGGATGGGGTTTCACCATGTTGACCAGACTGGTCTCGAACTCCTGACCTCAGGTGATTCACCTGCCTCAGCCTCCCAAAGTGCTGGGATTTCAGGCATGAGCCACCGAGCCTGGCCAGTATATACCCTTGATGCACTTTCACAACCTGAACACATCTGTGTAAGTAGGATCCAGATCAACAAAAGTGTATTTCCTGCACCCCAAGCCCCACATGTCCCCACCGAGTTATTACCTCCTCAAAGTAACCATCATCCGGACTTCTAAGAGTATAAATGATATTTGCCTGACTTTGAACTTCCAATAAAGGAAGTCATTCTTTTCAGAAACCTCTTTTATTTCTGGATTTTTTGCTTATGTTTGTGAGATTCTCAGAACCTACTTGTATATTGATAAATTCAATGTCTCCCATTATGAGGCTGAAATGAAATTCAAACTAATCTATGCACGCAATTTCTTTTTTTTTTTTTTTTTTTTTGAGACTGAGTCTGGCTCTGTCGCCCAGGCTGGAGTGCAGTGGCCGGATCTCAGCTCACTGCAAGCTCCGCCTCCCGGGTTTACGCCATTCTCCTGCCTCAGCCTCCGGAGTAGCTGGGACCACAGGCGCCCGCCACCTCGCCCGGCTAGTTTTTTGTATTTTTTAGTAGAGACGGGGTTTCACCGTGTTAGCCAGCATGGTCTCGATCTCCTGACCTTGTGATCCGCCCGTCTCAGCCTCCCAAAGTGCTGGGATTACAGGCTTGAGCCACCGTGCCCGGCTGCACGCAATTTCAAAAAATCAATTCGATGCCTTAATTGTAATATAAAGGACAGTAATTTATAACATATAATAAAATATATGTTTTTAAATGTATATAACTAAAATTGTATTTATATATACAAATCATGTAATTTTTAATGAAAATAGTATTTATGTCAGTATGTAAAGTGGGGGCACAATGACACTAAATATGTGATGAAGTCTTCTGATGTTTGTACCCATATTGTTTTTCTTCCTTTTTTTTTTTTAGAGACAGGGTCTCACTCTGTCATCCAGGCTGGAGTCTGGTGGTGTGATCACAGTTTATTGCAACCTTGACCTCCTGGGCTCAAGCGATCCTCCTGCCTCAGCCTCCCCAGTAGCTGGGGCTAAAGGTGTGCACTACCACGCCTGGCTAATTTTTGTATTTTTTTGTAGAGACAGGGTTTCACCATGTTGCTCAGGCTGGTCTTGAACTCCTGGCCTCAAGTAATTCTCCCACAAGTGCTGAGATTACAGACATGAGCCACCACACCCAGCCTGTACCCATATTTTGAAGCTCCATAAATAGCGGCTTCAGATGCATACCAGGCAGAAGAAAGTGAGTATCTTTGCCCCCATGCTGTGAGTTTCCTAGATGATGGTAACTCCTGGTAAAATTCTCAACACAAAGTACCATCTTCCCTCCTTTCACATGATAATTGCATTCTTGGAAAATATTCTACATATTAAAACTATGCAAAAATTCCTTTGTGTTTCCAAATAAAACAGAGCAAGGTTGTAGGTTCAAATGATGATAAACAGATTGTTCATCAGATACCTGCAGAGACCTGTTTAAAAAACAAAACAAAACAAGACTGGACATGGTGGTTCACGCCTGTAATCCTAGCACTTCGGGAGGCCGAGGTGGGCGGATCACCTGAGGTTAGGAGTTTGAGACCAGCCCGGCCAACATGGTAAAAACCCGTCTTTACAAAAAATACAAAAATTAGCTGGGTGTACTGGTGGACATCTGTAATCCCAGCTACTAGGGAGGCTGAGGCAGAAGAATCGCTTGAACCCAGGAGGCGGAGGTTGCAGTGAGCCAAGATTGCGCCACTGCACTCCAGCCTGGGCGACAGAGTGAGTCTGTTTCAAAAAACAAAACAAAACAGATTGTTCACCTGTCTGAACATCCAGGTGGGACACTCGAAGGTCAGGAAGGATTCAAACAATCCCTTGTTGTGTGGAACTGGGGAGGACTCCTGGCACCTCTGACCACCCCAAATGCCAGGGGTCTCCCCAACCATACAACAACCCCTTCCCCCAGAGGCTCTCCAGGATGGTACAACAAGTCTAGGCGATGGGAGGAGAGGCCATGCTTTGGGGAAGAGCACCTCAGGAGGGCAGTGAATAAAGTGTTGGTGTTGGTCTGAAGGAGGTGGAGGCCCAGGTAGGAACACTGATAGGGGACTCTGAGGTGCAGCATCCCCATAGCAAATCCTGGGGGAGCAGGCTGGTCTCTGGGGGTGGAAGGTGGGGAGGCCCTACATGGGCCTTGCTGCCCAAGACCCCAGGCCTTCTGCATAGGATCCAGCAGAACTTATACTTCTCTGGGTCCTGCATGGACCTCTCTGTTCAACTGCTCTGGGCCCTCCATGAACTGCACCCCTGAACAGACAGTGGGGGCCCTGTCATCTATAGCCCCTGTGGAGACCTCCGTGGGCTGAAAACCCACCTAAGTCACACACGAAGAGGATGATGGGGTCCTCAAGTATGTCACTAAATAGAAAAATAGTCCAAAATGATACCAAACTGACAAGTAACTAGAGGGAAGGTAAACATAATTGTGATTTCCCTCATGCTGCTTTTGTTTTAATAAACTGTTAAGTAACAAATTATTTTAAAGCACCTTCCTTTGGTGTCTTTGAGAACATGCTCCATGTGCCTGTTGAATGGCCCATCAGTGAACAGTCCATGAACTGACTCATTTAATCAGACCCGAGACCTTTTAAAAAAATAAATAAATAATTTTCTGAGAGAAGGTCTCACTGTGTCATCCAGGATGGAGTGCAGGGGCGCAGTCATGGCTCACTGCAGCCTTAACCTCTTGGGCTCAAGTGATCCTCCCAATTCAGCCTCCAGAGTAGCCACCACTCCTGGCTAATTTTTTTTTTTTTTTTTTTTTTTTTTTTTGAGACGGAGTCTCGCCCTGTCGCCCAGGCTGGAGTGCAGTGGCCGGATCTCAGCTCGCTGCAAGCTCCGCCTCCTGGGTTTGCGCCATTCTCCTGCCTCAGCCTCCCGAGTAGCTGGGACTACAGGCGCCCGCCACTTCGCCCGGCTATTTTTTGTATTTTTTAGTAGAGACGGGGTTTCACTGTGTTACCCAGGATGGTCTCGATCTCCTGACCTCGTGATCCGCCCGTCTCGGCCTCCCAAAGTGCTGGGATTACAGGCTTGAGCCACCGCGCCCGGCTCCTGGCTAATTTTTTAAATTTTTAGTAGAAATGGAGTCTCCCCATGCTGCCCAGGCTGGTCATCTTGAGCTCCTGAGCTCAAGCAATCCTCCCACCTCGGCCTCCCAAAGTGCTGGGATTACATGCATGAGCTACCAGGCCCAACCAAGACCCCAAACCTTCTGAGATAGTTAGTATTCTTACTCTCATTTTGGTTTGTTTGTTTGTTTGTTTGTTTGTTTGTTTGTTTCAGACAGAGTATTGTTCTGTCACTCCAGGCTGGAGTGCAGTGGCAGGATCTCAGCTCACTGTAACCTCCACCTCCCAGATTCAAATGATTCTCCTGCCTCAGCCTCCCGAGTAGCTGGAATTAAAGGCGCCTGCCACTACGCCCAGCTAATTTTTGTATTTTTAGTAGAGACGGGTTTCACCATGTTGGCCATAATTGGCTAGGCTGGTCTCGAACTCCTGACCTCAGGTGATCCTCCTGCCTCAGCCTCCCAAAATGTTGGGATTACAGGCGTGAGCCACTGCGCCCGGCCTTATTCCTATTTTGCAACTGAGATGTTGAGGATCAAATTGATTAAGACATTTGCTCTGAGTCACACAGCCAGGAGTTACGGGGGCCAGGAGTGATCTATCTTAGAACAAAGTCTGAGCAAGCTCTAGGCCCCTGAAAAGGAGTGAAGCCCCCCGCCCCACACTAGGCCCCTGAAAAGGAGTGAAGACAGACACACACACACACACACACACTCACTCTCTCTACACACTCTTCCTCCCTCCACTCTGGGAAATGAGAAGCTCTAGTGCTTCCCGCAATCTCTTCTCGCCCCCTGGTGGCCATGTTTAAAGCTGCGGCTGTGTCTTTAGTGCATCCTAGCCGGGGATCCACCACCTGGGGCCTGAGCCTGGCTGTGCTGGAAAAGAGCTTTGCCTGGCAAGTTGCTACTTGTCAAACTATATAAAATATTGTTGCTGTTGTTTATGCCCCTGTTTCACTGATGCCCTAAGCTCTTCCTTCTTCTGCTGGCTAGAAGCTCCGGCACTGGACGGAGCAGACAGCTGGCCAGCGCCGCGACCGCTGGACTCCTGGGGAAGACGTGCACTGCTCCCTGAAACTATGCAGGATAGAAGAGGGTAGAGGGCCCGGTCCGGTGGCTCACGCCTGTAATCCCAGCACACGGTAGCTCACGCCTGTAATCTCAGCACTTTGGGAGGCCGAGGAGGGCAGATCACAAGGTCAGGAGTTAGAGACCAGCCTGGGCAACACAGTGAAACCCCATCTCTGCTAAAAATACAAAAAAAAAAAAAAAAAAAAAGTCAGGCGTGGTGGCACATGCCTGTAATCCCAGCTACTGGGGAAGCTGAGGCAGGAAAATTGCTTGAACCCAGGAGCTGGAAGTCGCAGTGAGCTGTGAGCTGAGATCCAGCTACTGCACTCCAGCCTGGGCGACAGAGCAAGACTTCATCTCAAAAAAAAAAAAAAAAAAAAAAAAAAAAAAAAAGAAGAAGAAAAGAAGAAGGAGGAGGAAGAAGGAAGAAGAAGAAGGCATTCCAGGCAGGGAACAGCAGGGGCAAGGGCCTGGAGGCAGTTACATGGAACTGAAGGTGGGTGTCAGAAAAAGCCAAATTAAAGTTGATACAGGCCAGGCATGGTAACTCATGCCTGTAATTCCAGCACTTTGGGAGGCCAAGGTGGGTGGATGACTTGAGGTCAGGAGTTCGAGACCAGCCTGGCTAACATGGTGAAACCCCGTCTCTACTAAAAAAAAAAAAAACACAAAATTAGCCAGGTGTGGTGGTGGGTGCCTGTATTCCCAGCTACCTCGGAGGCTGAGGCAGGAGAATCGTTTGAACCTAGGGGGCGCAGGTTGCAGTGAGCCAAGACTGTGCCATTGCACTCCAGCCTGGTCAACAAGAGCTGAACTCCATCTCAAAAAAAAAAAAACTTGACCAAGGTGGGGCGCGGTGGCTCACACCTGTAATCCCAGCACTTTGGGAGGCCCATCACTTGATCTACTTGGGTGGATCACTTGAAGTCAGGAGATCGAGACCAGCCCAGCCAACATCTCTACTAAACCCTATCTCTACTAAAAATACAAAAATTAGCCAGGCGTGGTGGCATGCACCTGTAATCTCAGCTACTTGGGAGGATGAGGCACGAGAAGCTTGAACCCAGGAGGCGGAGGATGCAGTGAGTCAAAATTGCACCAGTGCACTCCAGTCTGGGTGACAGAGCAAGACTCTGTCTCAAAAAAACATTTAAAAAAATTAAAAAATAAAATAAAGTTGACCCAGTCTTCAGCGTAGCCTGGAGATGGGGGTGCCCTGATTACAGTGACAGGTCCTAGTTCTTCAGACAGAAATAGCTCTTGAGCCAAGGAAAGGAGGGCAGCTGTGCTCCAGCACTCTGCATACTTCTCCCTGCCCCCCATTCTGCAGTGAACACACAGCTGGGAGAGGTCTGTCCCCACAATATACATGGGAACGGCTGCCCTCATTCAGCAGATGGAGAAACTGAGGCTCCAAATGCAGTTGAGGTTGCTTGCACAAGTCACTCATTCGACCAATGGCAGTGTTGGGATTCTTGTGTCTGCCTGACCCAAGGCCCAGCCTCTTAAACCGCCACATCACATGGGGAACCCTGTGCCAGGGGAGGCTCTTGTCTTTGGGGAAAGTAGAGGTAAAAAATGGTCATGGGCTGTGCACTTCCTACACAAGCCTCCAGGCCAAAGTGCCCTCCTGGTCCTCAACAGGGAAGAAAACATACTCAATCTGGATTATCAGCCTTCTATGGAGACCTGGGTTGTTCAGGTGAAGGTTTGTAGGGTTTGATTGTTGCTAATGGCTGATTAAAGAGTGCTTGACTTTCTATGAGTGTTTGAAACTGTATTTCCCACGGAGGCAGTGGGGGTCGGGGGCAGGCTCAGAAATACCCATACATTGTTAGCACCCTGGAAATGAAGGCAATGCATGGGTATATTTAAATTATTAAGGAAGGAGACCACTACTACTCCTGCTGCCCTCCTCCCCCTGCCTTGCCTAGTTCACAAGACAGGAGGAAAGAGAGAAAGAAACAAAAGATAAATAGCCAGATAACCTTGGCACCACCACCCGGCCCTAGGAATTAAACAAAGTAATAATAATAACACCAACCCCTGGTCTAAACTACTTGTGTTATCTGTAAATTCCAGACACTGTATGAAAAAAGCATTGTAAAACTTTCTGTTCTGTTAGCTGATGCATGTAGCCCCAGTCACGTTTCCCACGCTTGCTTAATTTATCACGACCCTTTCACGTGGACCCCTTAAAGTTGTAAGCCTTTAAAAAGGCCAAGTATTTCTTTTTCAGGGAGCTCGGCTCTTAAGACACGAGTCTGCTGACGTTCCCGGCCGAATAAAAAACCTCTTCCTTCTTTAATCTGGTGTCGGCCGGGCGCAGCGGCTCACGCCTGTAATCCTAGCACTTTGGGAGGCCGAGGCAGGCGGATCACGAGGTCAGGAGATCGAGACCATCCGGGCTAACACGGTGAAACCCCGTCTCTACTAAAAATACAAACAAATTCGCTGGGCGCGGTGGCGGGCACCTGTAGTCCCAGCTACTCGGGTGGCTGAGGCAGGAGAATGGCGTGAACCCGGGAGGTGGAGCTTGCAGTGAGCGGAGATTGCACCACTGCACTCCAGCCTGGGCGACAGAGCGAGACTCCGTCTCAAAAAAAAAAAAAAAAAAAAAATCTGATGTCTGAGGAGTTTTGTCTGCGGCTTATCCTGCTACATTATAGTCTTTCTTTACCAATAATTTTGCAAAGGAAAAAGAGGCTGGGTGCAGTGCCTCATGCCTGTAATCCCAGCATTTTGGGAGGCCAAGGCTGGCAGGTCACCTGAGGTCAGGAGTTCAAGACTAGCCTGGCCAACATGGTGAAACCCCATCTCTACAAAAATACAAAAACTACACAGGCATGATGGTGGCTGCTTGTAATCCCAGCCACTTGGGAGGCTGAGCAGGAAAATCACTTGAACTCGGGAGGCAGAGGTTGCAGTGAGCCGAGATCGCACCACTGCATTCCAGCCTGGGCGACAGAGTGAGAGTCTGTCTCAAAAAAAAAAGAAAGAAAAAAGAAAAAGAAGCATAGGCCAGGCATGGTGGCTCACGCCTGTAATCCCACACTTTGGGAGGCTGAGGCGGGCAGATCACCTGAAGTCAGGAGTTCAAGACCATCCTGGCCAACATGGTGAAACCCCGTCTCTACGAAAAATACAAAAATTAGCTGGGTGTGGTGGTGCATGCCTGTAATCCCAGCTACTTGGGAGGCTAAGGCAGGAGAATCATCTGAGCCCGGGAGATGGAGGTTGCAGTGGGCCAAGATCTCACCACTGCACTCAAGCCTGGGTGACAGAGCAAGACTCCATCTCAAAAAAAAAAAAAAAAAAAAAAGCGTAAAATAAAAAATTAAAATTAAGTTATAGTCATTATCTAAAGATAAATAAAAACCACAGCATGGGGCTGGAGACGCTAACTGTCTTCCCTGGAGGAGCATGCAGGAGCTCTCTCTCTGACTTTGGAGATGTCCAACCTGGCTCCTTCAACTACTAAATGTGGGAAGCTTCCAGAAAGGTGGCTTGATGGGAGTCCAGAGAATGGGGTCCAGGCCCATCTCAGCCAGGAGCTTAAAGTAGGATTCTAGAGAACTTGCAGAAGTCAGTTTAGGTCTCTGTACTTTATTTTACATCTTAAAGAATAGATGGCCTGGGCAAGGTGGCTCACATCTGCAATCTCAGCACTTTGGAAGGCCAAGGCAGGAGGATTGCTTGTACTCAGGAGGTTGAGACCAGCCTGGGCAACATAGTGAGTCCCATCTCTACAAAAAATAAAAATTGGCCGGGTGCGGTGGCTCAAGCCTGTAATCCCAGCACTTTGGGAGGCCGAGACGGGCGGATCACTAGGTCAGGAGATCGAGACCATCCTGGCTAACACGGTGAAACCCCGTCTCTACTAAAAAATACAAAAAAAAAAACTAGCCGGGCGAGGTGGCGGGCGCCTGTAGTCCCAGCTACTCAGGAGGCTGAGACAGGAGAATGGCCCGAACCCGGGAGGCGGAGCTTGCAGTGAGCTGAGATCCGGCCACTGCACTCCAGCCTGGGTGACAGAGTGAGACTCCGTCTCAAAAAAATAAATAAATAAATAAATAAATAAATAAATAAATAAATAAAATAAAAATTAGCTGGGCATGGTGGCACATGCCTGTAGTCCCAGCTACTCAGGAGGCTGAGGCAGGAGGATTGCCTGAGCCCAGGAGGTCAAAGCTGCAGTGAGTTGTAATCATGTCACTGTACTCCAGCCTGGGCAACAGAGCAAGACTCTGTCTTAAAAAAAAGGGATAGAAGGGTGTCTCACAAAGTACATGAGTCCAGTCAGATGTGACTAGTTTCTACAGCAAAGAGGAGGTTCATGGGGAAGCATTTGGCATTGCTGCAATAAAACTGGATGGATTCCTCTTACTGCAGAATTTTACAGTCTTGACTATATACACTGGGCATTCTGAATCTCTTCCAAGGGTGGGTAGGGGGCTATGACTCTTTTCTCTCAGATCATTTTGTGGGATCATGTTCCAGGGAGCACGCTTTAGGAAAGCAGGAGGGAGATGCCCTCTCAAGTCCTTTCCAGCCCTGGCCCAAGGGTTGGAGATGGGGCAGGCAGCCCTGGCCATAAAATCCAAGCCCTTCCTTTGGCCCACAAGGCCAGGACCTTTGCCCCTGCTGCTTTCTCTCCATGGAATGCTGTCTCTCAAATTCTATGAGGATTCATCCCCTAACTTCCTTTAGATCTCTCTTGAAAGCCTTCCTGGACTTGCCATCTACAAGGTTGGTGCCTCCAGTCCTCACCTACAGGGCAGGTGCAGCTGCGCCCTGGCCTCCTCCCTGTTGCCTTTGTGCCCCAGAAAGTGGGTGTGCTGTGTCTTCTTCCCTCCCACTCCTATGTGTAAGTGTGTAAGCCAGACTTTAATGAATTGTTCCTGATTACTAAATATATGTTCCATGTTTAAAAATAAGAAAAGTAGGCCGGGCGCGGTGGCTCATGCTTGTGATCCTAGCACTTTCAGAGGCTGAGGTGGGAGGATTGCTTGAGTCCAGGAGTTTGAGACCAACCCCGGGTAACAGAGTGAGACTCTGTCTCTATTAAAAAAAAAAGGATAAATGAGTAGGGCCGGAGTGGTGGCTCACACCTGTAATCCCAGCACTTTGGATGACTGGAGAGGATTGCTTGAGCCTAGGAGTTTAAAACCAGCCCTGGCAACATAGCAAGACCATGTCTCTATTAAATAAATTAGTAAAAATAATAATAATAATTTAAAAGATATAAGAAAAGTAAATAATGAAATAAATGGAAAAATAAAGAATGTGAGAGTTCCAGCTGGGCTGTGGTAGTGCACACCTGTAGTCCCAGCTACTTAGGAAGCTGAGGCAGGAGGATCTGTTGAGCCCAGGAGTTCAAATGCAGTGAGCTATAATTGTGCCACTGCACTGCAGCCTGACCGGAGACTGTCTCAAAAATAAATAAAGAAATAAAGAAATAGACCCATAGTTTTATGACCCAGAGATAAGCATTGGTAACTGCTGGCTTGTGTGTCCTACTAAACTTTTCTCTGCATATAAACAGGCGTGCACACGGGGAGGAGAAGGGGAAAGAGAAGAAATACAGAAATAAATTATTGTTGTTATTATCAAAACGCCTTCTCTTCTTTGTTGTAAACGTGTTTTTCCACTTGATGTTCTGTCCTGGCCAATTCCAACCGCGCGCCTGCTCAGGCCGAGGTGGGATCCCTGCAGCCCCCACCTGGGGTGCTGACGCCCTGCACACCACCCTTGTGCGCAGACCCCGGGCCTGGCATACTTTTTGAATAGACTTGCTCACCGGCTCGCTCCGACCAGGGCTTCCCCGGAAAAGCTGGGGAGGGGCTTCTAGGCACTCGCGGTTTCCTGGAGATCCACCGTCTCCCGGGGTAGCTCAGGCCGGTGCTTCAAGGCCATTGCCTGCTGACGCAGCAGACTCTGCAGTCTCCCACAGCGGGCGCCTCCTGGGCGCAAGCTCGCCGGGCCGCGCCCCCTGCTGGTCGTGTCCCCTGAAGCCTCGGCCGCAAATGCGTGCTGCTTGAGCGCCTGAGTCTCCTCTCCCAGTTTCCTCTTCTCAGTCCACGCACACCAGACTTTTAGGCCGTTCTACTCTCCAAACTACCTTTCTTGAAAGGATGTGAGTCATTTGCACATTGGAGTGCAAACGACAACCACAAAGCCCACACAAAATGCCCTTCCATGTAGTTTTACTGAGGCTAAGAGAGAGGAAGTGACTGGCCCCCAGGGTCACACAGCAAGTAGGTGGCAGAGCTGGGCCTCAGCCCTGAGACCCACAGGGTGATGGAAAATTCTTCTCTCTCCTTCCTCACCCTCCCCCTCCCCTCCCCTCCCCTCCCCCCCTTCTCCTCCTCCCTCTCTTCCTCCTCCCCCATCCTCCCTCCTCCCCCTCTCCTCCTCCCCCCTCCTCCCTGCTTCTTCTCCCCCTCCCCCTCCTCCCCCTCCCCCTCCTCCTCCTCCCCCTCTTCTTCCCTCATCCTCCTGCCCCCTTTTCCCCCCTCCTCCCCTCCTCCTCCCCCCTCCTCCTCCCCCTCCTCCCTCCTCCTCCCCCTCCTCCTCCTCCCCCATCCTCCTTCCCCATCCTCCTCCCCCATCCTCCCTCCTCCCCCTCTCCTCCTCCCCCTCCTCCCTGCTTCTTCTCCTCCTCCTCCTCCTCCTCCTCCTCATTTTTCTTTTCTCTCCTCCTCCTTCCTCTCCTTCTCCTTCTTCTGTTGGCCTGTCTCTGTTGCCCGGGCTGGTCTCAAACTCTTGGCCTCAAGGTATCCACCTGCCTTGGCCTCCCAAAGCACTGGGACTACAGGCATGAGCCACCACCCCTGACCAAGGTGATAGAAAATTATGAGCCTACTCCTGAATAAGGCCTAATTGGGGATGAGTGTGAGTTGGTGGTGGCAAAGAGAGTGGTTGTTTTGCCCCTAGGGCACAGATCACTGCAGTCTCGTGTGCAGCTGCTCTTTCTGGTGAGTGAAAGGAATTGCCCCTGTTTGGAAAAGAAGCTGAAAAACACAGGTCATATTTCCCCCAGAGAGTCTGCCCATCCTCCTCTATAGAAGAGCAAGCCTTAGCATTGGCTTTAGCTTGAAGCCCTTAAAACAACAATTTTTATGTCTGCAGACAACCTGGTAAACTTGTTGGTATTGTTACTTCAGAGGAGATTTGAATAAAGGACTGAAGAAGGACTTGTATTTTTCAAAAATTCTCAAGCATTTTTCACTGGCACAGCCTCAAGACTTGCTAAACCATCCCTGAGCTAGCTGCCCCACAGGGAGGGGTAGCCATTCCCTCTGAAGAAAAGGGGGCCCTGGGGGTGTGTTTGTGTGGGCCCACATGTGTGGTTAATTTGGGAGGGGACAGTGCCAAGAAAATTCACCTGGTAAGCTAAAAGATGGTGAGGTGGCCGGCCGCGGTGGCTCATGCCTGTAATCCCAGCACTTTGGGAGGCTGAGGTGGGTTGATCACGAGGTCAGGAGATCAAGACCATCCTGGCTAACACGGTGAAACCCCGTCTCTACTAAAAGTGCAAAAAATTAGCCGGGCGCAGTGGCGGGCCCCTGTAGTCCCAGCTACTCAGGAGGCTGAGGCAGGAGAATGGCATGAACCTGGGAAGCGGAGCTTGCAGTGAGTAGAGATCACGCCACTGCACTCCAGCTTGGGCGACAGAGCAAGATTCTGTCTCAAAAAAAAAAAAAAAGATGGTGAGGTTAAATCACTTGATTTGGGATGACACAGGTCTCTGGGAGAATTTTCTCAGGGCAAAAATATACTCAGATCCACAAGAAGGCTCTTCTGGCTTTATTCAGATGCTCTGGGGAGTGAGAATGCCACAGAACTGCTGCAAGGACAAGCTTTTCTGCCAGCTGGCAAAGAACAAAGACGCTTGAGATTTTTGCAAATTATCCTAGATATCAGCGTGGATGCTACAGCTTTTTTTTTTTTTTTTTTTTAAAGACAGATTTTTG
Organism: Macaca nemestrina; assembly: GCF_043159975.1. NCBI lineage: Eukaryota > Metazoa > Chordata > Mammalia > Primates > Cercopithecidae > Macaca > Macaca nemestrina. The sequence goes on from NC_092142.1 coordinate 65,901,837, forward strand.
CTCTGTTGCCCAGGCTGGAATGCAGTGGCATGATCTCTGCTCTCTGCAGCCTCCACCTCCCGGGTTCAATCAGTTCTTGTGCTTCAGCCTCCTAAGTAGCTGGGACTATAGGCATGTACCACCACACTCACTTGGCTAATTTTTGTGTTTTTGTAGAGCCTGGGTTTCACCATGTTGGTGAGGCTGGTCTCAAACTCCTGGTCTCAAGTGATCCGCCCACCTCAGCCTCCCAAAGTGCTAAGATTATAGGCATGAGCCACTGTGCGTGGCCAGATGCTACAGCTTTAACAGTGAGAGAGAAACTGGCTGCCACCATCTCCGGTCTTCCTGACACAAGATCATCCTCAAATCCAGCTTTCCTAACATTCCATAGAACTCTTTTCTGTAGCCAGGCACAGTGGCTTATGCCTGTAAGCTCAGCACTTTGGGAGGCCAAGGTGAGCAATCAGTTGAGCTCAGGAGTTCAAGATCACCTGGGCATCACAGTGGGAGTCTCTCTACAAAAAAAAAAAAAAAAAAAAAAAAAAATTAGCCAGGTGTGGTGGTGTTTGCCTGTAGTCCCAGTTACTTGTGGGTCTTGAGGTGGGCGGATCGCTTGAGCCTGGGAGGTTGAAGCTGCAGTGAGCTGTGATTGCGCCACTGCACTCCAGTATGGGTGACAGAGCAAGACCCTGTCTCAAAAAAAAAAAAAAAAGTCTTGTCTGCATAGGTGAGGAATCAGGGGACTTTGCAAGAATCATCCAAGAGGTCCATTTCGCTACCCCTGTGACTCACCTGGGTGGTTTTGTTTTTGTTTTGTTTTGTTTTTGACACAGAGTCTTGCTCTGTCATCCAGGCTGGAGTGATCTCAGCTCACTGCAACCTCTGCCTCCCGTATTCAAGCGATTCTCATGCACCTGGCTGTTTTAAAAATAGTTTCGCGCCCAGGCGCGGTGGCTCACGCCTGTAATCCTAGCACTTTGGGAGGCCAAGACAGGTGGATTGTCTGAGCTCAGGAGTTCGAGACCAGCCTGGGCAACATGGTGAAACCCTGTCTTTACTTAAAAAAAAAAAAAAAAAAAAAATAGCCGGGCTTGGCAGCGTGTGTCTGTAGTCCCAGCTACTCAGGAGGCTGAGGCAGGAGAATTGCTTGAACCCGGGAGGCGGAGGTTGCAGTGAGCCAAGATTGCACCACTGTACTCCAGCCTGGGCAGCAGAGCAAGATTCTCTCTCAATAAATAAATAATAAAATAAAAATAGTTTTGCTTTTTTTTCCCCCTCACTATACAAGTTATGCTAGATGGAGTAATGTATATTTACTGTAGAAAATTTGTAATGTTCACCTTTGTCTCTTTAGGATAAATTGAAAGAAGTAGAATTAGTGGATCAAAGATATAAGGTAAACCCATTGAGTAGCCTCCATGTACGCTCTGTATTAGTCCATTTTCATGCTGCTATAAAGAATACCTGAGACTGCATAAATTATAAAGGAAAGAGGTTTAATTGACTCACAGTTCCGCATGGCTGGGGAGGCCATAGGAAACTTACAATTATGGCAGAAGACAAATGGGGAAGTAAGACACTTTTTAAATGGTGACGGGCAAGCAAGAGCACAGGGGAAACTGTCACTTATAAACAATCAGATCTCCACGAGGTCAGGAGATCGAGACCATCCTGGCTAACACGGTGAAACCCCATCTCTACTAAAAATACAAAAAATTAGCTGGGGGTGGTGGTGGGCACCTGTAATCCCAGCTACTTGGGAGGCTGAGGCAGGAGAATCGCTTGAACTTGGAAGGCGGAAGTTGCAGTGAGCTGAGATCTCGCCAGTGTACTCCAACCTGGGCGACAAGAGCGAGACTCTGTCTCAAAAAATAAATAAATAAATAAATAACATCTCGTGAGAACTCACTCACTATTATGAAAACAGCAAGGGGGAACCGCTCCCATGATCCAATCACCTCCCATCATATCCCTCCCTTGACACATGAGAATTACAATTTGAGATGAGTTTTGGGTGGGGACAAAGAGCCAAACCATATCACACTCCCTGCTAAGATGGCAATGCTCTCTTGCCAACATTATGTATTTAAACCATGTTTTAATATTTACCAGGTTGACTGACAAAAATCAATGGTTGAAGGGGTGGCCTGCCCCTCCACACCTGTGGGCGTTTCTCGTTAGGTGGAAGGAGAGACTTGAGAAAAGAAATGAACGCCTGTAATCCCAGCACTTTGGGAGGCCGAGACGGGCGGATCATGAGGTCAGGAGATCGAGACCATCCTGGCTAATATGGTGAAACCCCGTCTCTACTAAAAAAATACAAAAATTAGCCGAGCGCGGTGGCGGGCGCCTGTAGTCCCAGCTATACGGGAGGCTGAGGCAGGAGAATGGCTTGAACCTGGTAGGCGGAGCTTGCAATGAGTGGAGATTGTGCCACTGCACTCCAGCCTGGGTGACAGAGTGAAACTCCATCTCAAAAAAAAGAAATGAGACATAGAGACAAAGTATAGAGAAAGAAAAAGTGGGCCCAGGGGACTGGCGCTCAGCATACAGAGGACCGGCGCCGGCACCAGTCTCTGAGTTCCCTCAGTATTTACTGATCATTATCTTTACCATCTTAGAAAAAGGGAAGTGGCAGGATAATACGATCATCATAGGGAGAAGGTCAGCAGTAAAACATATGAATAAAGATCTCTGTGACATGAATAAGTTTAAGGAAAAGTGTTGTGCCTTGATATGCACATGCAAACATCTCGATAAACCTTTTCAGCGCATAAAGAGTGGCATTGCCGCTAGCATGTCCCACCTTCAGTCCTAAGGCGGTTTTCTCCTTTCTCAGTAAACAGAACATACAATCGGGTTTTACACCGAGATGTTCCATTGCCCAGGGACGGGTAGGAGACAGATGCTTTTCTCTATCTCAACTGCCAAGAGGCCTTCTTTCTGCTTATACTAGTCCTGCTCAGCACAGACCCTTCACGGGTGTCAGGCTGGGGAACAATCAGATCTTTCCCTTCCCACAAGGCCATATTTCAGACTATCACGTGGGGAGAAACCTTGGACAATACCTAGCTTTCCTAGGCAGAGGTCCCTGCGAACTTTGGCAGTGTACGTGTCCCTGGGTACTTGAGATTAAGAGAACGGTGATGACTTTTCACAAGCATACTGCCTTCAGGCACTTGTTTAACAAAGCACACCCTGCACAGCCCAAAATCCGTTAAACCTTGAGTCACCACAGCACATGTCTCTTGCAAGGACAAGGTTGGGGGTAGGGTCACAGATTAACAGCATTTCAAATACAGAACAAAATGAAGTCGCTTATGTCTACTTCTTTCTATATAGACACAGTAACAGTCTGATCTCTCTTTCTTTTCCCCACAATGGTTCATTTAATTACCATTTCTTTTTCTTTTTTTCTTTATTATTATTATTATTATTTTGAGACAGGGTCTGGCTCTCTTGCCCAAGCTGGAGTGTAGTGGCACAATCTCGGCTCACTGCAACCTCTGCCTCCCAGGCTCAAGCCATCCTCCCATACTCCCACCTCAGTCTCCTAAGTAGCTGGGACTATAGATGTGTACCACCACGCCCAGCTAATTTTTTTTTTTTTTTTGAGACGGAGTCTTACTCTGTCATCCAAGCCGGAGTGCAACCTCTGCTTACCAGGTTCAAGCAATTATCCTGCCTCAGCCTCATGTAGCTGGAATTACAGGCATGAACTACCATGCTTGGGTAATTTTTTGTATTTTTAGTAGAGAAGGGGTTTCACTCTGTTGGCCAGGCTGGTCTCGAACTCCCAACCTCAAGTGATCTGCCCACCTTGACCTCCCAAAGTGCTGGGATTACAGGCGTGAGCCACCGTGCCCAGCTTAATTTTTGTATTTTTTGTAGAGAGGGGGGTTTCATCATGTTGCCCAGGATGGTCTCGAACTCCTGAGCTCAAGTGATCTACCTGCCTCGGCCTCCCAAATTGTTGGGATTACAGGCATGAGCCACCATGCCTGGCCATTTCTTTGGTTTTGAGTGAGGCTGAATATTTTTACATCTTTTCTCTAAAAATGCCAAATGAACGGCTGGGCATGGTGGCTCACGCCTGTAATCCCAGCACTTTGGGAGGCCAAGGCGGGTGGATCATGAGGTCAGGAGTTCGAGACCAGCCTGGCCAATGTAGTGAAACCCCCTCTCTACTAAAAATACAAATATTAGCCAGGTATGGAGGCACATGCCTGTAGTCCCAGCTCCTTGGGAGGCTGAGCTGGGAGAATTACTTGAACCAGGGAGGCAGAGGTTGCAGTGAGCTAAGACCACACCATTGCACTCCAGCCTGGGTAACAGAGTGTGACTCCGTCTCAAAACAAAACAAAACAACAAAAAAAAACAAAAACCTGCCAATTAAGCTATGCTTTCCCTTTCTTGAAGGAGAGATAAGTAATCCTTTTCCTTCGTATTTGCTTATAAGACCTTGGGACAAGGAAGCTTGAGAGATCCAGTGAGGGACTTGGGCTGGCCATCCTATATAGGGTGACTGAACTGGTTATAGCCTTGAAATGAAAGTTTCAGTGCACATAAAATCCTCCAGGGTGCATTTTTACTTTGGAAGTGGGTGTGTGTGGTAACTTAGAAAAACTCAGTGGTTTCAGACTTGGTGGAATGATGTAATTTTTCTCAGGAAAGTGGTGGGGGCAGCCATCTGCGTGTCTCAGCAGTCAGTCCAGGGCCTGACACCTTGTGGGCACCCATAACGCCTGCAGATTGAATAATTAAACACTGCTGCCTCTGTCCGGAAGGGTAACCCATTGTGACCCTATATGACCTATCTGCGGGGAGGCGGGGAGGGCGGAAGTGTGCTTTCGCATTCTCTTGCACTCATTTATTAGAAACCCTTAGACTTACTTTTAGTTTGAGTCTGAAACAGTCCTCTTATTATGCAGGAAGACAGATATTGCAAATCCTGACTTTGAACTTCTGGAAAGGGCTAAGGGTGAGTGGAACTATAAATATACAAGGGCAAGTCTGACAGGAGCCGTTTTATTGCAATCACGTCCTTGGGTCCAGAAGGCTGGCCAGGCTCCCCAGGTAAGCCAGTGTGTCCTCCTTCTGGAAGACCACGTTCTCAGGACTCCAAGTGGCTTTTTCTAGTTGTCTTCCATTTTTCTCTGTCTCCAGGGAAGGACTCCATCTGACTTATCATAGTTACAAGAGTTCTGTTAAAATAATTTATAAGGAAGCAGGTGATCACGAGAATTCCACAATGTTAGGACCAGAAGGGATGGAGGGATTATCTGGTGTCAGGGTTCTCTGTCTCTCTCAACCTACCAGCCACCAGCCATACTGGGTTAATTGTCAGTAGTAGGCCAATATAATGGTCAGTTCAAAGCTTAATGGTTTGTGGGAAACCACTAAAGACATCAGGGCAGGAATTTGAGGGGTTTTTTGGTTTGTTTTTTTTTTGAGACGGACTCTCACTCTGTCTCCCAGGCTGGAGTGCAGTGGCATGATCTCGCCTCAGTGTAACTTCCACCTCCCTGGTTCAAATGATTCTCGTGCCTCAGCGTCCTGAGCAGCTGGGACTACAAGCATGCGCCACCACTCCCAGCTAATTTTTGTGTTTTTAGTAGAGACAGGGTTTTGTCATGTTGGCCAGGCTGGTCTCAAACTCTTGACTTCAGGTGATCCGCCCAACTTGGCCTCGGAAAGTGCTGGGATTACAGGCGGAAGCCGCCGTGCTCGGCCTTGGAATTTGAGTTTTAGAAGTGTCATTCTGCCAGGCGTGATGGCTCACGTCTGTAATCCCAGCACTTTGGGGAGGCTGAGGTGGGAGGATCGCTTGAGCCCGGCAGTTTGAGACCAGCCTGGGCAACATTGAAAGACCTTGTCTCGGCCGGGCGCGGTGGCTCAAGCCTGTAATCCCAGCACTTTGGGAGGCCGAGACGGGCGGATCACAAGGTCAGGAGATCGAGACCATCCTGGCTGACACGGTGAAACCCCGTCTCTACTAAAAAATACAAAAATACTAGCCGGGCGAGGTGGCGGGCGCCTGTAGTCCCAGCTACTCAGGAGGCTGAGACAGGAGAATGGCGTGAACCCGGGAGGCGGAGCTTGCAGTGAGCCAAGATCACGCCACTGCACTCCAGCCTGGGCGGCAGAGCGAGACTCTGTCTCAAAAAAAAAAAAAAAAAAAAAAAAAAAAAGAAAGACCTTGTCTCTACCCTCCAACCACGAAAAAAAGGGTCAGGGGCGTCATTCTGGCTGTTCTGCTCTGGGGTTAGGACCAAGTCAAAGGTGGAGGAGGGAAAACCGGAAAACCAAGTGAGAGGCTTGGAATAGGGTGGCTGCGTCGCTGGATGGATGAGGGGAGAGAAATTTAGAAGATCGGATTTACAGGATTAGATAATTGAAAAGAGAGGGTGAGGGAGAGAAAGGAGTCAAGACCCGAGTCAGGGGTTTGGCTTGGGTCTCTGAGCAGATGGTGGGTCCATTACTGGGTTAGGAGAGAAGAGAAAAAGCAAGTTTGGCAGAAGCTGAGTTTGGGGGAAGTTATGTTTGAGGCGCCTAGGGGCCTCCAGAGGCAGGTGTCCAGGTGGTTGGATACCAGGGTGTGGCTCTTAGGAGAGGGTTCTGGAGTGGTCGACACCGAAATGGAGAGGAAGCAGTGGGGTGTTCTAACAGCGGTGAGGAATTGGGGAGGCCGCTGGGTTCGGGGTGTGCAGATCGGCCACGTAGCTGGCGATCTCAGGCACGTGATTGCCTGGTCCCGTAGCCCCGCTCTCGAACACTTTCAGCACCCAGGCAGCGGTAAGAGGCGGTGTTGGCCCCTCCCGGGTCCCGCCTTTCTGCCTGCCTCTCATCCTCTTTAACCATTGGGCAATAACTCTGTCCATCAAGGGCCCGCCTCCGCTATTGAGCCAACCAGGGCTGGCGGGAGGGCGCTTCCTTCTGGAGCTGGGTCCTGACTAGGGACTGCCTGGGTGAGGTGAGGACCTGGTGGCCGCAGTTGTGGCACTGTGCGCAGGCGCGGGACTGACCCGACCGAGCAGGCGGCTGTGGCCTCGCCAGCTGGTGAAAAGTGGGCGAGGGTCCGAGGTAGGGAAGGGAACGAGCGGGGGATGTGGACACCTCTTTCTCCTCCAGGCCTCGCCGGCGCCTGACCCTCCCAGTCTGCGGCACCAGCTCAGGTGACTGGGCGGAGAGCTGAGGTGAGGGGGCGGGCCCGCGGCAGAGAGGGACCAGCTGGGCCTACGACCACGGTCACCCCACTCACGTGCGCGCGCCACGTGGGCCCGTGGGCTCGCCGAGGACCCTTGGCTACCTACCGAGGCACCCCACTAGCTGCTCTGGCCCTTCGAGCACCCCTTGGAGCTCTGTGTCCCGACTGCGCGCTCCTGTTTTACAGGCTGGCAAGCCGGGGCTCAGAGGCACCAAGCGGGTCGCCCGGGGGCACCCAGCTGGGGTACGGCCCTCGGAGTTCTAGGCAGATCGGTTTTGGTGGGCTCCGGAGTCCGTGCACTTAGCGATGAGGCTGTAGTCAGATATTTGAACTTGGGACCTGTCTGTTTTCTTTAAGGATGCTAAATGGTTTGCGTCCCGGGTGCGGTGGATTGCCCTGCACCGCTGTCTGCCTTGACTGCAGGGCCAGAGCGTCAGGCGCCCTCTGCTCCCGGACCGACCGCCCCCGCCCCGACTTCTGCGGGGTGGGCTGGCAGGGGTGGGGGAGTGAGGGGACGGTCCTCAGTCCTGGGAGCTCTTGAGATCCCGACAAATGATCTCGAGATCCTGAGGGCAGGATTCATACATGAAACCGCAGAAAAGCTCATTATAATGGGTCAAGGTTTTGTTCTTTTTTTTTTTTTTTTTCTATTTTATTTATTTTATTCCAAGGAGAAGTACCACCAGAGGCTAGTGAAGGGACTAGGAAACTCGTCACCCCCTTGCGGAGGCAGATGTGAAGCTTTTGGAAATCAGTTTGGCAATGAGTCTACACCCTTGGACCTACTGACTCCTTGTTTGGGAAATAACTAGGATAAAACCTAAATAGAGAAAAGGTTACTGCATAAGGCAGTACAGTTTGGTGGGGTTTTGTTGTTGTTGTTGTTTTTAGAGACAGATCCGGCTCTGTTGCCCAGGCTGGAGTGCAGCGGTGTGATCATAGCTCACTGCAGCCTTGAACTCCTGGGCTCAAGCGATCCTCCCACCTCAGCCTCGTGAGTAGCTGGGACTACAGGCACATACCACCATGCCCAGCTAATCTCAAAATTTTTGTAGAGATGGGGCACTTCCTGTATCACCCAGGGTTGTCTTAAACTCCCTAGCCTCAAGTGATCCTCTCACCTTGGCCTCCCAAAATGCTGAGATTATAGGCATGAGCCACTGTGCCCAGTCCAGTTTGGTATTTTATATTAATAAAGAGCAAGTAGTGGAAATAACCTCTAAATCTCCAGCGGTAGAGAATAGTTAAGTAAGTTGCAATTCTTTATGCCAAAATGTAGCCATCAGGTGTGAAAAAATACTCTTATCAGGAAAACTAGATTCAAAGTTGTAGTTACAACTCTACAAAAATATGTACGGAATGACAGGGTGCGGTAGCTCCCACCTGTAATCTCAGCACTTTGGGAGGCCAAGGGCAGAAGATGGCTTGAGCCCAGGAGTTTGAGACCAGCCTGGACAACACAGGGAGACCCTGTCTATTAGCTAGGCATAGTGGCTCATGCCTGTAGTCCCAGTTACTTGGGAGGCTGAGGCAGGAGTATCCCTTGATGCCAGAAGGGCAAGGCTGCAGTGAGCCATGATCTTACCATTGCACTCTAGCCTGGGCACAGAGCCAGGCTCCATCTCAAAAAAAAAAAAAAAAGTGCAGAATGACTAGAGGGGTATATACCTAATGATGAAAATAATAACTACTTTTTTTTTTTTTTAGTAGAAGGGTCATATTTTATTAAATTCTCACAAAACCTTCTAAGACTAATATTCCCATTCCACCAATAGATAAGTGGAGTGTTACCTCATCAGCAGTGTGTCTGATGCTACACAAGATAGTATCACAGCTAGTGTGCTATTGGGCCTCTGAAAATGTCATATTTAGCCAGTATTTGAGGACTTAGGGTGTGCCGGGTACAGGTCCAGGCACTGGAAAGCTGTTGGTGAGTAAGGCAGCCATAGTTGCTTGAGTCATGGAGTTTATAGACTAGTGGGAAAATACATATATATATATATAATTTATTTTTTGAGACAGGGTCTTTTTTTTTTTTTTTTTTTTTGAGATGGAGTCTCGCTCTGTGGCCCAGGCTGGAGTGCAGTGGCGCGATCTCGGCTCACTGCAAGCTCCGCCTCCTGGGTTCACGCCATTCTTCTGCCTCAGCCTCCCGAGTAGCTGGGACTACAGGCGCCCACAACCGCGCCCGGCTAATTTTTTGTATTTTTAGTAGAGACGGGGTTTCACCGTGGTCTCGATCTCCTGACCTTGTGATCCGCCCGCCTCGGCCTCCCAAAGTGCTGGGATTACAGGCGTGAGCCACCGCGCCTGGCCGAGACAGGGTCTTGCTCTGTCACCCAGGCTGGAGTGCAGTGGCAGGAGCACCGCTCATTGCAGCCTTGGCCTCCAGGGCTTAAGCAATCCTCTCACCTCAGCCTTCCAAGTGAATGGGACTATAGGTGTGTGCCACCATGCCCAGCTAATTTGTAAGAAAATTTTTTGTAGAAACCAGGTCCCCTTCTGTTGCGCAGGCTGGTCTCGGAACTCCTAGGCTCAAGTGATCCTCCCGCCTCAGCCTTTGGAGTGGCTGGGGTTATAGGTATGAGCCACTATGCCCGAAGCAAATTATTTATTTATTTATTTGTTTGTTTTTGGTTTTGTTTTTTTCGAGACAGGGTCTCACTCCTTCTCTAGCAAGAGGCCCAGGCTAGACTGCAGTGGCACAATCACTGCTTTCTGCAGCCTCAACTTCCCAGGCTCAGATGATTCTCCTACCTCAGCCTCCCAAGTAGCTGTGACTATAGGTGCACACCACCATGCCTGCCAATTTTTTTTTTTTTTAATTTTTTTGGAGAGACAGGGTTTCACCATGTTGCCCAGGCTAGTCTCGAACTCCTGGGCTCAAGCTATCCACACACCTTGGCCTCCCAAAATGCTAGGATTACAGGCATGAGCCACCACGCCCGGCGCCCGAAGCAGATATTTAAATGAACACTTATAGTCTGCTGGTGAGAGTGAGTTTAGTGTATTGTAAATAGTTTATTCTAAGTCATTTTTGTTCAGGATATTAGCAAATGTTTTCAGAAGTCAGTATGTTTAAGAAATTAAATTTGAAACTTCCAACTTTTTAATTTTTAGGTTTAAAAATATCCTTGTTTTGCTGAAGGAACACATTTGCTGATATAGTTTCAGAATGTCAAGTACTGTGTCCTACTGGATCTTAAATTCTACAAGGAACAGCATTGCCACACTGCAAGGGGGCAGACGCTTATACTCCAGGTATGTCTCAAATAGGAATAAATTAAAATGGAGGCTCTTTTCCCGGGTGCCACCCACCCTAAACAGTTCTCCATGTGGTGGCTTCACTCTGTGCAAAGCCTACAGACACACATCAACAGAGGAAGATGATTTTCACTTGCAACTCAGCCCTGAGCAGATAAACGAAGTGCTTCGAGCTGGCGAATCAGCCCACAAGATTCTTGACCTTGAAAGTAGAGTTCCAAATTCAGTGTTGCGGTTTGAGAGCAATCAGCTGGCTGCCAATTCACCAGTGGAGGACCGGCGAGGTGTAGCCTCCTGCCTGCAAACCAATGGACTAATGTTTGGCATCTTCGATGGACATGGCGGTCATGCATGTGCCCAAGCAGTGAGTGAGAGGCTCTTCTACTATGTGGCAGTGTCCCTGATGTCCCACCAGACCCTGGAGCACATGGAGGGAGCTATGGAAAGCATGAAACCCTTGCTGCCCATCCTGCATTGGCTCAAGCACCCAGGGGACAGTATCTACAAGGATGTCACATCCGTGCATCTTGACCACCTCCGTGTCTATTGGCAGGAACTGCTTGACTTGCATATGGAAATGGGACTAAGCATTGAAGAAGCATTAATGTACTCCTTCCAGAGACTGGATTCTGACATCTCGCTGGAAATCCAGGCCCCTCTGGAAGATGAGGTGACAAGGAACCTGTCACTCCAGGTTGCTTTCTCTGGGGCAACAGCTTGCATGGCCCATGTTGATGGAATTCACTTACACGTGGCAAATGCTGGTGACTGCCGAGCCATCCTTGGTGTCCAGGAGGACAATGGCATGTGGTCTTGTCTGCCCCTTACCCGTGACCACAATGCCTGGAACCAGGCCGAGCTGTCCCGGCTAAAGAGGGAGCACCCTGAGTCAGAGGACAGGACAATCATCATGGAGGATAGGCTGCTGGGTGTCCTCATCCCCTGCAGGGCCTTTGGGGATGTTCAGCTGAAGTGGAGTAAAGAGTTGCAGCGCAGCGTTCTGGAGAGGGGCTTCAATACTGAGGCCCTCAACATTTACCAGTTCACACCCCCACACTACTACACTCCACCCTACCTGACTGCTGAGCCTGAGGTCACATACCACAGGCTGAGGCCCCAGGATAAGTTCCTTGTGCTGGCCTCAGATGGCCTGTGGGACATGCTGAGCAATGAGGACGTGGTAAGGCTGGTAATGGGGCACCTGACTGAGGCAGATCAGCACAAGACAGACCTGGCCCAGAGACCCGCCAACTTGGGGCTCATGCAGAGCCTGCTGCTGCAGAGGAAAGCCAGCGGGCTCCACGAGGCTGACCAAAATGCAGCCACGCGGCTGATCAGACATGCAATCGGGAACAATGAGTATGGGGAGATGGAGGCAGAGCGGCTGGCGGCGATGCTGACATTGCCAGAGGACTTGGCGAGGATGTACAGGGATGATATCACTGTCACTGTGGTATATTTTAACTCAGAATCAATCGGTGCATATTACAAGGGGGGTTAAGAATCTCCCATCCTATTGTCAAGGTTAACATAAATGCTCTTCTAAAACGTTTCACTTACTCTTAAACTAGCTATCCAAACCTTACTATTAAAAGCGCAGGCAGGTTTAATTTGCTAAATAGACTAATAGGAGGAAGAAACAAAGAAACAAACAGCCTAGCTTTAAAAAACAGTTAAATAGCAGTGATTTCATGTCCGTGTATGTCTGATCAAGTCTTATATGCAGAGAGGACAGAGCATAAAGTCTATAGAATTGGTTTGGGCTCATGTAACCCAAGTCGTTTGATAAAGATGTGAAACTGTGTCAGCCTTGAGCCTTCAAAGGGTAAATTTAATCATGATTCTGAGAATAAAGAACTTCAGGATCTTGTGAGGTCTTGCCACAAAAATCTGCAAATTCAATAATTCTCCTGAATTCACAATCATGGACTTCTAGATTATGAAGAGATACTTTATTTGTTTGTCTTTTATTTAAATTACTAAGGCCTAGGTTTACAAATCATACTACAGGACACTTTTCTATGCAATATCCTAACTTTTTTGTGTGTGATTATGGTTATGAGAAATTTTGTAATACTACATTCTAGCTCTGTTTTCGTTTATTTTAAAACTGAATCCTTAAGCTTGCAAACACGCCTACTGTAAGCATGCTTGGAATGACTTGTTTTGATTTTCAGCTGATAGGATCTATGCCTCTGGACCAGCTGAATTTACTGTTGCAGCTTTTGGTTCCCTCTACTGAGTCCCATTCCAGAAACTTTGAGCCATGCTAGTAGGTAACTAGTCTATGCCTTAACTCCTGACCTTTCCTGCATTAGTAAAATTTCCTCCTGGGCTGAGCCTTTGGGGGTTGATTCACAGCATTTAAAGCTTTCTGATTATACCTCTCAAATATTCTTCTGTCAATTCCACACAATCCTTCTACCTCTGCTATGCTGAATCCCTCATTTACCCTGCACCTGCCAACTACAAAATACTGTCTGAAAGAATTTTTCACATGTTCCTGCTGCCTATGGCTGCAGGAAAGGAGAAAATGTGATTGCATATGGTAGTTGTGGTGATAGATGTTTAGACAGGACAGGTTTATTTAGCAGATGGTGGACTTAAGATTCAATCTCTATCTGGAGAGGTGAAAACACAAAAGGCTTAAGGACAACAGTTTCTAACCAAGGTTCTCTGAATCCTTTCCTGAGAGGTGGTGGGGAGGAGGGAGAAGTGAGACTTATCAGATGGGACACTTGCCCTAAGACTGTGGGATAAACCACCATTGCTAGTCCTCAACTTTAGACCATATTTAGTATAGGAGTTGGGGCAAAAATAAAAAATAATTTGTAATGGTTTCTGTGGGCTGTAGACTCTTTGTATTTACTTGGAAATTCGTCATGTGGATACGTTTTTGGAGATGAATTTCATCTCATGAGTTGCTGTGGGATTTAAACAACAGGAAATATGTCCCTAAATGGGAACAAATATAATCCCACAAAACCAACAATTTTATTTGCTTCTACTACATCAGGCAGAATTCTTCAATTAAGTTGAACTACATTTGTTGATCCCTTTTCTCAACTTACCCCTTTATGCCACCCACTGAAAAGAAAAGCAAATAGCTAGGTCTGGCTTCCTGTTTTTTGTCTACGTCCCAGCTGACATTCAGTCAAATGCTGGGATACTTCTAATTTGGTGGTGTTTCTCTGTACATTTTTCAGTGCAACTGTTTAGTCATGTGTTTTCATCTAAGAAATTCTCTTTTGAATATTTAAGCCTTGATCCTTTTATTCTGAAACCATTAATATTCCTTCTTGGCCAGGTGCGGTGGGTCACGCCTGTAATACCAGCACTTTGGGAGGCTGAGGCGGATGGATGACCTGAGGTCAGGAATTCCATACCAGCCTGACCAACATGGAGAAACCCCATCTCTATTAAAAATACAAAATTAGCCAGGTGTGGTGGTGCATGCCTGTAATCCCAGCTACTCGGGAGGCTGAGGCAGGAAAATCACTTGAACCCGGGAGGTAGAGGTTGTGGTGAGCTGAGATCACACCATTGCACTCCAGCCTGGGCAACAAGAGCGAAACTCTGTCTCAAAAAAAAAAAAAAATCCATCTTATCTCTTAGTCCTTCCTTCCTCTCTCTCTCTCTCTCTCTCTGTATTTCTTTCATTCCTTCCTTCCTTCCTTCTTGACAGGGTCTCCCTGTCACCAGACTGGAGTGCAATGTCATGATCTTGGCTCACTGCAACCTCTGCAGCTGAGGCTCAAACAATCCTCTTGCCTCAACCTCCCGAGGAGCTGGGACTATGCACCACTATGCCTGGCTAATTTTTAAAATTTTTGTAGAGACAGGGTTTTGTCATGTTGTCCAGACTGGTCTCATACTCCTAGACTCAAGCAATCTGCCCACCTCGGCCTCCCAAAGTGCTGGGATTATAGGCATGAGCCACCACACCCAGCCTATCTCCTAGATCTTAAAAATAAAATGTAAATCACTTCCATTCTGCTAGCATGAGGGTTTGTTGTTAAAATTGAGGATTCTATCTGATGTTCACTTTTTGTTGTTTTTTGAGACAAGGTCTTGCTTTGTCGCCCAGGCTGGAGTGCAGTGACATCATTATAACTCACTGTCAAACTCCTGGACTCCAATGTTCCCTCCCCTCTTAGCCTCCCAAGTAGCTGGGTCTACAGCATGAACCACCAGGCCCAGATAATTAAAAAATATTTTTTTTGGTAAAAACATGATCTTGCTATGTTGCCCAGGCTGGTTGTCTGACATTTTCTTTGTTCTTTATTCTTTATAGTGGCTAAACCCTGGAGTACCCTTGAAGCCTTTACTGGCATACAGAGTACCTGAATCTTACTTTGGAGCCTAGCATGGGTCATAAATGTATCTGATTCATTAACTTGTGAGACAGCTGAGAGAACACAGACTCCTTACCTGTGTCTCCAGGCATATCTGGTGTTTCTCTGCCTAATAGATTTTCCTGCTTTCTAATTAGTAATATTGAGAAAGAAGAAAGGCTTATTTATCATTTGCTTTTTTTCCATTGTGAATCATCAGTTCTTTCCATGAACATTCTGGGGAGCACCTCCTGATTAAACTCCTGTCTCCCTGACCACTATCCTGCTGTCCTTGAAGCACATGGGCTACTTCCTCAGGACACTGGGATTTGAGAGGAGGTTAGTGGTACTTGTCAGGTCTTTCAAAGCATTTATTATTGCTTTTATACAGAGATTCAGTATTTCAGTATTGAGACTCAAAATGAACTGAAAAATAAAATTGAGCATTTAATATTTTGGATGTAACTTTTGAAGAAAGTATGCTTTGGTGCTTAAAATTGTATATGATTTTAGGTAAGAAAGTTTGATACTATTGGTATAATTTAGATTTATTTTCTTTCTTTCTTTTTTTGAGACAGTCTCACTCAGTCGCCCAGGCTGAAGTGCAGTGGCACAATCTCAGCTCACTGCAACGTCTGCCTCCCAGGTTGAAGTGAGTCTTGTGCTTCTGCTACCAAGTAGCTGGGATTACAGGCATGCACCACCACACACCGCTAATTTTTTGTATTTTTAGTAGAGACAGAGTTTCGCCATGTTGGCCAGGCTGCGAACTCCTGAGCTCAAGTAATCCTCCCACCTCAGCTTCCCAAAGTGCTAGCGTTAGAGGCATGAGCCACCACGCCTCACCAGATTTTTAAAAAATATATAACTGTATCTCTGTTGATTCTGGGGCTTGGTCAAAATGGATAGGTAAGATAGTATTCTAAATTCAAATTTGTGGCTAGGCACAGTGGGCCACACCTGCAATCCCAGCACTTTGGGAGTCCAAGACAGAATTCTCGCTTGAGCACAGTATGAGACCAGCCTGGGCAACATAGATCTTGCCTCTACCAAAAAAAAAAAAAAAAAAAGCCGGGTGTGGCACATGCTTGTAGTCTCAGCTACTTGGGAGGCTGAAATGAGAGGATCTCTTGAGCCCAAGAGGTCTAGGCCGGAGTAAGCTGCGATCATGCCTTTGCACTCCAGACTGGGTGACAGAGTAGACTGTGTCTAAAAAAAAGTTTGAATTAAAAAAAAAAAAAAAGTTGGCTGTGCATGGTGGCTCACACCTGTAATCCCAGCACTTTGGGAGGCTGAAGTGGGTGGATCACCTGAAGTCAGGAGTTTGAGACCTGCCTGACCAACATGGTGAAACCCCGTCTCTACTAAAAATACAAAAATTAGCCGGGCATGGTGGCGCTTGCCTGTAATCCCAGCTACTTGGGAGGCTGAGGCAGGAGAATCCCTTGAACCCAGGAGGCAGAGGTTGCAGTGAGCCGAGATCGTGCCACTGCACTCCAGCCTGGGCAACACGAGCAAAACTCCATCTCAAAAAAAACAAAAACAAAAAACAAAGTCAAATTAGCATGGTAGATCAGGTTACTTAGATTCAACTTTCTGAGATGTTATTTGTTAACATTAAGGCTAATTTATTATAATGAAAATGCAAACTTTGAGGTATATTAATATATAAACATCTTTTTCCCAGAAGTACCTTTGACCTAAAAGGTCTTTAGTATTCAGCCCACTGGGTAAAGTTCAGTTTAGACACAATCAAATTGGCATCTTTTAAACATAAGTGAAATATAGAGAGTTTGAACTTGAGTTACTTAAAAAAGATACAGTATAATTAATTATACAGAACAAAACAAAAATGTGTTTAGAATGACTCTGGCTTGACTCTTTTCCATCAGCTCCTAGTGGCCTATCTTCAGCCTTTAGGAAGTCTTAACTTCCCAGGTTAAACTAGAATATTCTGGAAGTGAGCTGTGCAATTTTCATCTTAAAGTGAATCATTTGACTCTGAAATGTGACTCTTGTGGCAGAAAAAGTCCTGGTGTTGCCTTGGAGCTGGGGATAAAGGCCAGTGAGCCAGCCTGTGATGAGCGCTGCCCCTGGCACCATCTGAGTGGAAAGCTCATTGGGACAGCCGTGCAGCTATCCGAGCCTGAAGCCCTGTCCCTTATCCCTCAGGCACCTGACGCTTAACTTGCCTCCTGGGAAATAATGATTTAACATTTACTTGGAACAATTATTAATCATGTTCTTTAACAATTACTGACATTTGTATTTTAAGCTGTATACCAATGTTGGTATTTGACACTGATTTTCTAACCATTAGAGATATTTAATTAAAACTTGTCAAGTGTAAGAAAAAAAAAGAAATTTGGTTTCTTTTGGTTTGAATCCTCATTTTTTTTTTTCAGTCCTTAGGTTCGTAGATTAGGCCAACGTTTGTTTCACCACTTTTATCTGACCATAGAAGATTTTAGGCTGTTCAAGAGTCCACCCAAAAGAGAAGTATGCTGCTCTGCAAAGTTTTGGTGGCTATTGCCCAGGAAATTATTGTTTAGCGTTAACCATGTGTGTGGAGACCTGAAAAGAAGTGAAGGTTTTTGTCGTGAGGGACTCCACACACTCAGGGCCAAAGCCTGCCAGAATTTCATACTATTTAACATGAGACATTAAAACCAACTTGGCACATTACCCCACCCCCTGGAAGAGAGAAGTGGACAGAAGTGGAAGGGTGCGGTGTCTCATGCCATCATGTCCAGCCAACCCTCCTTTTCAGCTTGATCAAATTGATGCCCAGAGGTTGAAAAACACCCACGACACAGTGGTAGGGCCAGGATTTGAACCAAGTCCAAAGTCCCAATAGCGGGCTTTCAGAAAGGGATAATTATGTAGTTTTTTGCACAATATTGGCCTGGAATGGGTGGGGCTGGGAGGAGAGGTTGGTGGTCCTGAAAGAAAGCTAGAAGGCTTTTTGGGGGTTATTGCTGATAACATAGTTCTGTGGGCAGAGTGTGGTGGCTCACACCTGTAATCCCAGCACTTTGGGAGGCCAAGGTTGGAGGATTGCTTGAGCCCAGGAGTTCGAGACCAGCCCGGGCAACATAGTGAGACCCCTCCATCTCTACAAAAATAAAAATAAAAATTAGCCAGGCAAGGTGGTGTGTTCCTTTAGTCCCAGCTGCTACTTAGGGGGCTGAGATGGGAGGGTTGCTTGAGCCCCAGAGGTGGAGTCTTCAGTAAGCCATGATTGTACCACTCCACTTCAGCCTGTGTGGCCAAGTAAGACCTAGTCTCAAAAATAATAATAATAGGCCGGGCGCGGTGGCTCAAGCCTGTAATCCCAGCACTTTGGGAGGCCGAGACGGGCAGATCATGAGGGCAGGAGATCGAGACCATCCTGGCTGACACGGTGAAACCCCGTCTCTACTAAAAAATACAAAAAACTAGCCGGGCGAGGTGTGGGCGCCTGTAGTCCCAGATACTCGGGAGGCTGAGGCAGGAGAATGGCGTGAACCCGGGATGTGGAGCTTGCAGTGAGCCGAGATCTGGCCACTGCACTCCAGCCTGGGCGGCAGAGCGAGACTCCGTCTCAAAAAAAAAAAATTAGAAAAAAAAAATAATAATAATAATAAAATAAGGCTGGGCGTTGTGTCTCATGCTTGTAATCCCAGCACTTTGAGAAGCCAAGGTGGGCAGATCACCTGAGGTCAGGAGTTCAAAAGCAGCCTGGATAACATGGTGAAACCCTGTCTCTGCTAAAAACACGAAAATTAAATGGGCATGGTGGTGCACACCTGTAATTCCAGCTACTTGAGAGGCTGAGGCAGGATAATTGCCTGAACCTGGGAGGCGGAGGTTGTAGTGAGCCAAAATGATGCCACTACACTCCAGCCTGGGCAACAGAGTGAGACTCAGTCTCAATAATAATAATAGTAATTATTATTATTATAATAAAATAAAATAGCTCTGTGGACTCTGATAATGCTTTGGCTCTTACGAGTAAAGCTACATATATTTAACTTATACACATGCCAATGTCCCATCGTTTTGGAACATGATAAAGTGAACACAGGGAGAATTAATTTTTTTTTTTTTTTTGAGATGGAATTTTGCTCCTGTTGCTCAGGCTGGAGTGCAGTGGCACGATCTCAGCTCACCACAACCTCTGCCTCCTAGGTTCAAGCAATTCTCCTGCCTCAGCCTCCTAAGTAGCTGGGATTACAGGTATGCGCCACCATGCATTTTTAGTAGAGATGGGGTTTCTCCATGTTAGTTAGGCTGGTCTCAAACTCCTGACCTCAGGTGATCTGCCCACCTCGGCCTCCCAAAGTGCTGGGATTACAGGTGTGAGCCACCACACCTGGCCAGAATTAAAAATTTTTAAATTGAGCTGTTTGAGCTCTTTAAATAGACTGGGAAGGAATTAGATTTATAGACTTATTTTTCACCTTTCATCTCTATAGGTTTTGTTTACTTGTTTGTTTGTTCATTTGTGTTTTGAGACAGAGTCTGGCTCTGTCACCCAGGCTGGAGTGCAATGGCATGATATCTTCCTACTGCAACCTCTGCCTCCTGGGCTCAAACCAGCCTCCCACCTCAGCCTCCAGAGTAGCTGAAACTACAAGTGTGTGCCACCATGCCCAGCTAATTTTTTTTTTTGTATTTTGTAGAGATGGGGTTTTGCCCTGTCATCTAGGCTGGTCTCAAACTCTTGGCCTTAAGTGACCCTCTTGCCTCGGCCTCCCAAAGTGCTAGGATTCCAGGTGTGAGCCTCCATGCCTAGCCCATCTCTAGAGTTTCTGTTTCCGTTTTACTTGATGCTACTAAATGCCCTTAAATGGTCCCCAGCTTAGTGATCCTCTGAATTGTTGGTGACCAGTGCTCCAACTGGCTCTCTGGGATGAATGAACCTTTACTGACGTGTGTGGGTCTGAATGTCTTTGCTCCATTGGCCCCTGACTTTCTCTACCAGCAAGCAGCCTTGATCTGGAAAATCACCTAGCTGGGAGGAGCAAGGCAGGAAGTAGGAGGGAGGGTGGAGTAGGGGAGTG
Source organism: Macaca nemestrina (assembly GCF_043159975.1). Classification (NCBI taxonomy): domain Eukaryota; kingdom Metazoa; phylum Chordata; class Mammalia; order Primates; family Cercopithecidae; genus Macaca; species Macaca nemestrina. The sequence continues at coordinate 65,921,669 of NC_092142.1, forward strand.
GGGCTGAAGAGGCCTGGGCTCCAGTTCTGACATTTTTTTTTTTTTTAAGCAGGGTCTTGCTCTGTTGCCCAGGCTGGAGTGCAGTGGCGCAGCCATGGCTCACTGCAGCCTCGAACTCCTGGCCTCAAGTGATCCTCCTGCCTCAGGCTCTCAAAGTGCTGGGATTACAGGTGTGAGCCACCGTGTCCAGCCCCAGTTCTTTCTTTCTTTTTTTTTTTTCATTTTTTCTTATTTTGAGATGGAGTCTCACTCTGTCACCCAGGCTGGAGTGCAGTGACATGATCTTGGCTCACTGCAACTTCTACCTCCTGGGTTCAAGTGATTCTTGTGCCTCAGCCTCCCGAGTAGCTGGGACTACAGGCACACGCCACCACACCCAGCTAATTTTTGTATTTTAATAGAGATGGGGTTCCACCATGTTGGCCAGGCTGGTCTGGAACTCCTGACCTCAGGTGATCCACCTGCCCTGGCTTCCCAAAGCAGCCCCATTAGCCTAGCTCCTGGGAGAGTGGTCTGTAGGGGGAGTCTCCAAAGCCTACTCTGTCTCAGTTCTCAACTCCTCCTGCCTTTCTGGGATTCTGGCAAGCCGTCCCACGCCTCACCCCATTTTCTCTGCAACAGATGAACAGAAGGAATGCCTGCCATGAGCTACTGCTCTGTCCACCCTGCACAAACTTGTGTGCCCCAGGGCCAGGCATGTGGAGCTGTCCAGGGGTCACCTCATCCTGATAGAGGCTGAGAAGCCACCATGGGGACCGGGAGGGGCTAGTCCAAGAAAGGGAACAAATAGAGTGAAGCACAGGAGTGGCCCCGGATGGGGCTGCAGGGGCACTATGGAGGCAGGGGGACTAGCCAATGTGGCTGGGTGGGAGGAGCCCTGCAGGTGACCTCCTGGAATGAGAAAATAAGCAAGGTCATGTGGTGGCCTCAGGAAGGGCTGGGGGCATGGCTGGCTCTTCATCAGCATAGAGGTAGGGAGGGGGCAAAGCAGAAAGTCCTGTCTCAATCCACTACTTTCCCTGCGTGTTGATACTAGGGCTTTTGGGTATTTGTCCTTGTTTTCTCATTTGCCTCCTCCTCATCCCCATCCCTGTGGCTGCAGTCCTGGTCCCCTGTCCTGCCCTGGGGATGCACAGGCTGCCTGTGGAATGAGTGAGGAAGGATGGGAGGACTGATGGAGTGGTAGATAGAAAATTAAGGGAGGAGCAGGTGAGAGAGAAGGAGGCAAACAGTGAGCGGCTGCATGGCTGTGAAAAGCAAGGAAAGTTGGTGAGGAGTGTCCAGTACCAGAGGGGCCTTGCGTGTGGATGGATGGAAATGAACAATTTGTCAAAAAAAGAACACTACATAGCCAGGTGTAGTTGTGCATGCCTGTGGTCCCAGCTACTTGGGAGGCTGAAGTGTGAGGATCACTTGAGCCCAGGAGGTCAAGGCTGCAATGAGAGATGATCGCACCACTGCACCACTGCACTCCAGCTTGGGTGACAGAATGAATTCCTGTCTCCGAAACAAAACAAGACAAAACAAACAAAAACAGAAAAGGGGGAACACTACAGAAAGGTGAGGGCCATTCTGTGTTCTCACTCAGGACGCTGGACACAGGACGGTCCCGGATGGTGAGGTGGAGGTAAGGACATTGCTGTATGAGCGGAGAGTTGGCTGAGCTGCTAGAATCCCTCTGAAATGAAGCAGTGCAGGAATGGGGAGGGGAAGGTTGTCAACCAGCCAGCATACTCCTGGGCCTGTGGGAGTGGAGAGTGTCCACGGTTCACTTAGGGTCCCAGGGGCCTTGCCAGCCCTGCACTGGGCTTTGGCATGAAGGGGTGGAGGAGCTCTTCCAAGCTCTGACTGGTGTCTTGGTTACTAAATCCTGAGGGTGGCATGATGGGAACACCAGTGGGGAGCCTTTGGCTGGGGGGTTCTGTGAGTGAGGCAGCGTGAGGTGGAAGTTGCCTCTAGATGTCGCCATCTGACCACGCTAGTGTCAGCTGCCACCTGAGTTGGAGGAAAGTGTTCCCGAGATGTGGCCTGAGGCTCATCTCCAGCCCAAGCTGGGCCTCCCGGGGACTGCAGCCTGGAGCACCCTAGGGAAGCCTCCTGCGACTCGGGATGTCTTTGGGGCTGGGAGCAAGTGTGGGTGGAGGAAGGGCTGGGTCCCTGTGGTCACCCAGCTCTGTCTTGTAGGGAAGAAATTGCTGGGGTCCCAGGAGGAGCCAGAGCCAGGCAGTGGGCTCCAGATGGTGGGGGAGTGGCTGCCACCTTGACCATATTCCCCCGCATGGCTCTTCCCCTCTGTGGACCTACCCTTGCCTCTGACTCCCATCCTCCCACCCCATTCCCTACAGCCAGTCCCCACAGCCACTCTTCCAGCAGCCCTGGGGGGCCATTCCCATCTGTCTTCCCCTGTCCCAGTTCCAATAATGGACCACACCACCTTTATCCTCTCCACCCTAAATGACGGCTGTCCCTCTAGTCAGTTCCACCCACCACTCCGCTGTGTGTGGTGACATCCTGACCATGTCACTCCTTTGCTCTGAACCATGGCTCCCCCTCACCCTAAGGAGGAAAGCTCAGACTCCCTCTCCCCAGGGTGGCCTCTCCAGCCTCCTCCATCTGCTCCCAGCAGGGTAGGCATGGCCATCATGCAGAGCTCCATGTTCCTAGAACATGCCAGGCCTTTAGCCTTGCTGTTTCCTCTGCTAGAACACCTACCACTGCACCGTCCACCTCCGCCTGGCTTGCTTCTGAGACTCAGCATGACTCTACTGAAGCATCCCCTGCCCTGGGAAGACTTCCTGGCTTTCCAGGCAGTACCAGCTCCTGTCTCCAGTTCCCATGGCACTGGGACCTCCATCACATCTCCTCAGATAGCTCCCCCATGTCTGTCGGTTTGTCTGCCCTCTTGGCAGCACCAGGGACCTCCTCTGACTCTCCTCTGAGTCTCCAGGGATCAGCCCAGTACCTGGTATGAAGTAGGCACTTGTACATGCATTTAAAATGTTAGGGAGGAAAGAGTGGGAAAAGAGAAAGGGCCCTTGTCTTTCCTCACAAGCTGAAATCAACTCTTGCAAGCATTGGGCCTGTGCCCTCGTTATCCCTGGGATGGAGCCCAGAACCCTCTACCTTTTGCTTCTTGCTATGGGCTTTTTGTTTTGAGACAGGGTCTCACTCTGTTGCCCAGGCTGGAGTGCAGTGGCATGATCACAGCTCACTGCAGCCTCAACTTCCCTGGCTCAGGTGATCCTCCCACCTCAGCCTTCCGAGTAGCTGGGGCTACAGGTGTGCTCCATCACCCGGCTAATTTTTGTATTTTTTGTAGAGACAAGGTTTCGCCATGTTGCCCCAGCTGGCCCTGTTATGGATTTAAAGATAACCACAAATTCTTTGACACTCTTTCCATCAAGCAGTGGGGTCAATTCCTCTCCCTTGGATCTGGGCTAGCCTTAGGGACTTGCTTATAACTGTCTCATGCATGTCCGTGTAAAGAGAGTCCACCAGACACACTTTGTGTGAGCAACGAGGCTGTTTATTTCACCTGGGTGCAGGCGGACTGAGTCCGAAAAAGGAGTCAGCAAGGGTGGTGGGATTATCATGAGTTCTTAATAGGTTTTGGGATAGGCAGTGGAGTTAGGAGCAATGTTTTGCGGGCAGGGGGTGGATCTCACAAAGTACATTCTCAAGGGTGGGGGGAATTACAAAGAACCTCTCTTAAGGGTGGGGGAGATTACAAAGTATATTGATCAGTTGGGGTGGGGCAGAAACAAATCACAATAGTGGAATGTCATCAGTTAAGGCTATTTTCACTTCTGTGGATCTTCAGTTGCTTCTGGTGATCTGGATATATATGTGCAGGTCACAGGGGATATGATGGCTTAGCTTGGGCTCAGAGGCCTGACAATATCTAATAGAATATAGTAAGTCTTTACATAATGTCCTCACTTAATGTAGTTCTTGGAAATTGCAGCTTTAAGCAAAATGATGTACAAGGAAACCAATTTTATCATAGGCTAATTGATATAAACAAGAGTTAAGTTCCTACAGCATATTTCCGGTCATGGAAATATCATCAAACTTCCAAATAAAGACCCAAATGCTTCTCATATTAAACACTGACTAAGAAAGACTAATAGAAACAAGGCCAGGTGTGGTGGCTCAAGCCTGTAAACCTAGCACTTTGGGAGGCCGGGGAAGGCGGATGGCCTGAGGTCAGGGATTTGAGACCAGTCTGGCCAGCATGGCGAAACCCTGTCTCTACTAAAAATACAAAAATTAGCCAGGCGTGGTGGTGGGCACCTGTAATCCCAGCTACTCGGGAGGCTGAGGCATGAGAATTGCTTGAATTTGGGAGGCGGAGGTTGCAGCGAGCTGAGATGGTGCCGCTGCACTCCAGCCTGTGCAACAAGAGCAAATCTCCGTCTCAGAAAAAAAAAGAAAGAAAGACTAATAAAAACAAGTAATACAATTATTTATCCAGTTATTCCAGTTCAAGGTCATGGATGACTAGAGCCTATCCCAGCAGCTCAGGGCACCAGGCGGGAACCAGGCCTAGACAGGATGCCATTGCCTTGAGTACACTCACACTCACGCAGGCTGGGAGCATGCAGACAAGCTAGTTAATCTAACATGCACATCCTTGGGATAGGGGAAGAAGCCAGAATACCCGGAGAAAGTCCGCTACAGACTCCGCACAGACAGTGGCCCCAGCCAGAAATAGATTTTTTCCCTTATCAATGTTTTTTTTTTTTTTTTGAGACGGAGTCTCGCTGTGTCTCCCAGGCTGGAGTGCAGTGGCCTGATCTCGGCTCACTGCAAGCTCCGCCTCCCGGGTTCACGCCATTCTCCCGCCTCAGCCTCCCAAGTAGCTGAGACTACAGGCGCCCGCCACCACGCCCGGCTAGTTTTTTTTGTATTTTTAGTAGAGACGGGGTTTCACCATGTTAGCCAGGATAGTCTCCATCTCCTGACCTCGTGATCCACCCGCCTCGGCCTCCCAAAGTGCTGGGATTACAGGCTTGAGCCACCGCGCCCGGCCTATCAATGTTGTAACAAAATAATGTTGAGCAAAATGAGCTGGGAGTGGTAGCACACCCCTGCAGTTCCAGCTACTTGGGAGGCTGAGGCAGAAGGATCGCTTGAACCCAGGAGTTTGAGGTTACAGTGAGCTATGATCATGCCATTGCACTCCAGCCTGAACAATCAAGGGAGACCTGTCTCTGAAACAAACAAACACATCATTAAAAAAATAATAATAAAAGCTTTCAGTGACATCCTCCCATTTCTGCCTCCCACCATCCTCCCCTGCTTCCAAGGAGTCAGGAAAATGTCACAATCCCGTCATGATGTGCAAGGCTGAGTGTGACCTGGCCCTGCCCACTTTTCAACCCCATCTCATACCTCTACCACCTCTGTGCTTCAGCCACTGAGTTGCTTCCAGTGAGGGAGTCTCTCTGTTAACTGGACATAGTAGGGAATCAATTTGTGATAATTTGTGATCATAAACTAGGTCACATTTCTGAGCCTATGCTCAGCACAGCTCTGTACATGTATTGTCACTTTTATACATGATAATACACTTTACATGTATTATCTCATTTAATCTTAATGCAATCCTATGATCAAGTATTATTAATGCATTTTACAGGTGAAGAAACTGACCCTGGGCAGGCAAAAGGATGTGCCCAAGGTCACAAAAATAGCAAATGCAGAGCTGAGTTTGAAACCCTGGTGTCTGACTCCAAAGCTTCCTCAGCAATCATGTGATTCTGCTGAATCTGTATTGATTGGATAAGAAGCACATGCTCCACCTGCTCCCCAAAGGCCTGGCAGCAACTTAGGAAGGAGAGTGAGCTGTTGGTCTATGGAAGCATTCTAGCAAGAGCTGGAGAGCACTAGGCAAGACGTGAATTGGTCGGAGTGTGTGGGCCCCACCCTGAGGCTGGGACCTCTGCCTATGTGTGGGATAGGGGGCTGTGTGCCTGCATGGGTCATGGGATACCCTGTATATGGCCTTTCCCTGTGTCCGGGCCAGCCCAGTCCTTGGGGCTGGGGGTGAACAAGAGCAGGTGGAAGCTTGGGGAGCCCGCCTCAAGCAGGCAGAGTTCAGCAGACCACAGCCTGTCCACTGTCCTGACCCTGTGGCCCTGGACTGGCCTCTGACCCCTCTCTCTGCCCTGGGCCTGGCACCTCTGGCTTGGGGAAGGGCCCAGAACTACTCAGGCACACAGTGAGGCCTGCCCTCCCACCTACTACCAGTCAGAATTTGTCTCAACTAAGTGAGAAATAGAGAGGGGGAGAGAGAGAGAGAGAGGGGGGTGGCGAGAGAGAGAGAGAGAGAGAAAGTCAGGCAATTGCATAAGAAGATTTGAACAAAAATGGTTATGGCACTGGTGTTTGTAAGAAAGAGAAACTAGACACCATTGACATGTCCTCCTTGAGGGCTGGACAAAGAGATTCTGATGTGTCCATGCTGGCAGACTTTAGAAATAAATAGGAAAAGAAAAAGTGAGGGGGGAAGATCTTCATAGTTTATCTGACAGGAAACTGCTAATTGTCAATACTGTAAATGTCGGGGGGAATTGATCACAAAACAGAATGTACAGAATGTACCCCAAGTTGAAATCCTTCCCCCAGCCCTCACACACACTCTTCCACCAGCTCCCTCGTGACTTACCCTATTGGCCAGTGGCCAGAGGGTGGGGGAGGGGACTTATCTTGGGAAGTGGATGAGATCACCCCAAGGCTGGCTGATTTGGTACTGGGTAACTTTTTCCACCCTTATGGCTCTCAGAGGCTTCTGTGCTGGCTCCTAAACCTTGGCGCCAGCCTCAGGCTGGAGGGGGGTTATGCTCCCCCTCCCCAGGGTGGAGATGGTGGCCAAAGCCGGATAGGGCACAGGTGCTGGGCTGACACAGAGATGGAGTGGCAGAGGGGGTCTGGGGAGTTCCAGGGCTCAGCTGGGACCCTATGAGTACTTTGCTCCCAGCAGATCTGGGTGTCCTGTCATTTCCCAGGGACCTGTGTGTGCAGAAAGTGCATTTTGTGGATACAGGAATATCCCAGAAGATAGCCACTGTGTGAAGAGCTGGCAGTGCCTCTAACACCTTGGCATGTCTTGGGATTCCAATCAGCCAGTCAGGCTCTCCTCAGACAGGACTCCCCTTGTTTCTGGGCAAAATTCTGGTGGGGATGGTTGTGGGGGGAAGACGTAAGTCTGTGTTGGGAAAGGGATTGGGGCTCAATTCCAGCTCAGCAAGTAACTATTCAGTTCAACTCACTGCCTGCCCCCACCTCCCACACCCCCACTCTCCCACCCCCCAGAGCCCATCAGGCCACTTCCAGCTTTAAGGAAACTGCAGTGTGTCCCAATCCCCCGAGCACAGTCACACCTCTGAGCCTTTGCCCAGACAGTTGTCCCAGCCTGACCACATTTCCCCTCTCCAGCTGCCTTTGTCAAACCCCACTCTGGAGCTGGGTCAGGTGCCATCTGTCCCCAAGTCAGTGTCCATCATGTCAGCTTGTCTGTGTTCAGCTGGGATGAGCCTGAGGGCAGGAGCTGTGTCCAGGGAAAATTCTAGGACATACTGGATGAAAGAAAGGCTGGGCTCCTCGAAGGGGCCAGGGGTCAGGAGAGGACCAACTGTGTGCTCAGACCAGCTGTTCTGTGCCAGGGCCTCGAGGGGGGAACCTAGGAGCCTCAGGCCCCTCAAACCCCACAGCAAACAGCGAAAGAACAGGGGTGGGGCACTCTGCCTGGGCTCTGCCGGTGAGGAACAGGAACTGGGCAGAACCAGAGTGAGCTGGAGTGTCTCCTCCTTAGCCTGGGCCCTGGGCAGCAGGGCTGCGAATGGAATTCTCCAGCTGGATGGAGCTATTCCTGGAAAATCCCCATATGCCCTCCCAGAAATGTGCTTTTGTGCCTGGCTCTGGCTCCTTCAGAGTTGGAGGAGAAGGGACCTTTCTGCTGCTGGGCAACTCAGGCAAGGTCCTTACCCTCTCTGGACCCCTGGGCCTGGACTCCAGGACAGATGAACAAGGATTCATGCATCTATTGAGTGCCATCTGTCAGCCTCACTAAATTCTCTCACCCGCCCTGAGAGGCAGGGATCAGGGTTCCCATCATCTGAGAAGGAGGTAGATGCTCAGAGATGCCAAGTGACTTACCCAAGGTCACATGGCTGAGTCGGGACTCAAGCCCCCACCGATCGAGGGCCAGCCTGCACGCGGTTCCAGCCCCCACTGCATTTAGGGTCTCTGAATGGGCAGAGTGAGCCTGCAAGCTGAAGACACCACTGCCAGCTCAGGTCCACCTGAGGCCAGGCCTGGCTCTGTGCCTGCCACTAAGAATAACTCTGGTGGTTCTGGGCATGGATCGTGGCCCATCACCTGGGACCTATTTTTGTCCTTCGGGTAACAAGGAAGTCTCACCTTGTGCAGTAACCATTTGGGACAAGGATGGAACATGTGACCCCCAACCCCAGCTGATCTTGCTGCCCTGCCAGAAAGTGACCCCAATAGGGAAGGGGAGGGCGTGCCCCAGCCACTTCCCAGAATCTGGCTTCCTACCCCCATCCCCCTCTTCTCAGCAGCCCATACCCCTGCACACACACACACACCATAACCAGGGTGCCCAGAGCATCTGCGTTTGTCCTTAGGATCCATTGCCACACCTCATGCAGTGGCAATTCCACTTACACCTAGCTGTGGACCAAGCCCATTTCCTCAGGTTCTAGTCAGAGGGCTCTAGAACCCAGGTACAGCGGCCAGCCAGGGATCTAGCATCTAGAACTGGACATTCAGAATTGGGGGCCTGGAATCCTATGGGGCAGTGGCTGATGGCATTTGAAGAAATCACAGAAGCTGTGGACATGACTACATCCACTCTGAAAGGTCAAGTGCCATCTCAGGGATCAACCCCAAAAGCGTTTTAGAGAAGGGGTGATCCCTGTATGGAGTGGAGCACAGAGACATAGAGGGCACCCCAGCAGATTTAGAGGAGCTCCTTTCTGCTGAAACCAGGCGTGTACACATGTATGGGGATGGAGTGGTAAGGGTCATGTCCAGAACCCAGTAACATAAAATAGATGCATAGAAAAAAGACTGGAAAGAAATCTGGTAAAAACATTACTGTAACAGCAAAACCAAGAATGACTGCAGCTGTAATGACAATAATAACAGAAGCTGTTCCATTTTTTGAGAGACAGTTATGTGGCAGCCTCTGTGCTAAGTAAGGGCTTTGCTTGTATTATCTCAGTTAATCCCCACAGCGTGCTCCTCTCCGGGTGGGGGTGGTTGGGCAGTGGCCTGTGGGGTGAGCTCTATAAATGTGGTTTTTTTTTCTGCCAGGTCTGCAGCTTCCACTGAGGTGGACAGAGGAGCCCCTAGGCCCCATCCATAGGGGATGTCGTGCTCTCCCTGCCAGCAATGCAGGGTGTGAGATGGCATAGCCAGCCCCCCTTGGGGATGCCTTCGGGGAGCCAGCCAGGCCCACTGAGCTAACCTCAGCCCCCACTTGGCCCTACTCCTCTAGGCGTTGGGGCTCAAAATAGCAGCCGCTAGAGAGCTGACAATCAAAGGCCAGCTAAAAAAAGGCCCCTCAGTCTGGGCTCTGTCGCACACGGCTCATAGAACCTATTTCAGGGGAGAGAGTGCCGACGTGCCAATGGAAAATCCATAGGGCGGGAGTCTCCCAAAGTGGGAGACCCATGTGCCTCCCTCTCCCCACCCCGGCCCCCCACCCAAGTGCTCACGTGCACACACACTCACACTTTGCAGCCCTTAGCCTGCCTTCCTGACCACTGGACCCTGTTATCTCCACCACAGCCCAGGAGACGGATGAGGGGATTGAGGCTCAGAGAAGGGAAGTGACTTGCCCAGGGTCACGTGGCTGGGAAGTGGACAGGACGGCTGCCAGATGGGTCCCTGTGGCTCACAGTCCAGTGCTCTCCTGTGAAGAAAGCCGCATCATTGAGGAAGCCAATACATTGTTCTCTGGAGTGCCCAAAGCTCAGAGATGGGGCCAATGGTGGGGTGTTCTGGGTTGGACTGAGGGTGAGTAGGAGCTGAGGGTGACCTGTGGTCTTAGTCTCCACATCGAAGAAATCTCACTAGAAACCCTCAGGCCAGTTCTGAGGGGACCTTGCCTGGCTGTGGGAGAGGCGGCTGAAGCGGGTCCTCATCTGCGCTGAGCCCAGCCCAGCCCCCTCATCCTACCCCTGTGACCACCCCTCGCCCTGCCCCGCCCAGGCCCCCAGAGACTGGCAGGCCCTGCCAAGTTTCCAGGGAATGTGTCAGATAAAGGGCTGGTGCTCATGACTCTCTCCCACCCAGCAGCTATCTCTGACCCTGCTGCCACTACCGCTGCCACTGCCACTGCCACCGCCACTGGGAGTCGGATACGAATAGCAACAGCCCCAGTGAGTGGGCACCCACAGGGACACCAACCGTGTCTTTAGGTGGCCAGCCTCAGCCTCAGACTGAGGATAAGTCTCCAGGTTCCCCTTTTCATCAGTTCCAGCCCCACCTAGCTCCCCCATCATGCCGGGGCCCAAATCCTGCCACATCTTAGGGTAAAACTCCAAGCCTCGTCCCCTGTGGCTGCTGCCTCAGCAGGGGGAATCTGGAGGGGATGCCATCGCCATATTGATCCTGAGCTGGGGCCTGAGCCCTGCCCTCCTCTGGGGAGCTTGTGACCTGGAGCTGGACATTGTCCCTCTCAGGGCCCACAAGCAGGGCAAGGTGGCACAGCAGCCCCTGGAGAATTACAGATAGCCAGCTGAGGCCTCTCCAGGGGCTGGGTCCCCCGTTGTCCTGGTGACCACAGTCTGGCCTGGCTTCTGAGTGCCCCTGTGAACTCTGACTTTCTGGTCAGTGGGGATGTGAAGAAGGTGAGGGTCCTCATGTCTCACAGATAGGGATCACTGGGATACGACCACTGGGTGGTGTTGGGGGGGCCCTGCATGAGTTCTGTGACACTCCTGTGAGGGTGTGAGGGTGGCTGTGTCACTCTAAGGTAAGAGGCTGTTGTCATGGAATCCATGGTGAGTGTAGTTGTGACACCAGAAGCAGGAGATCCAGGGAGCCTCATCTCCACCTGTGACACATGGGGGTGATGGAGGGAGCCGAGTCCCAGTCCCCACATCAGTGATCCCTGCAGCTCTCACAGCCTGACTCATTGCATGGCCCCGGACCTGGTATCCCCAGCCTCCTTGCCCCTGGCTCTGGCGCCTTTCTCTCCTCGTGTCCTCCCTGTTCTCAGGTGACTCTTACTCTTTTGTCCCCCCTATGTCACCTACCTGCCAAAGGGGTCCCAGGGAGGAGGTCGGGGATGCTAGGGAAGACGAGGAAGGGTGGACCGAGGCAAGCTCTTCACACACTCACACATTCTGATGTATGCATCACACAGACTAGACTGCAGCATACACTTATACACCCACAGACACACGTGTGCACACATGCCTGGTAGAGTGACCGGGCCACTAGGAAGTCTCCCAAGCTCCGTCTTCCAACACCAGCCCTGTCTGGTAGGCCCCCACCACCCCTTAAGTCAGGGCCCCACGCCGCTGAGTCCCTCGCATTAGAAATGCATCGTCCCGCCACAGCAGCGTGTCTGGAGGTGATGTCCTAGGAAGAACTTCTCCCCCGAGGCCCCAGCTAGAGTCCTGGGTGGGTGTAGGTAGGTGTGGGTGGGGTGGGGTCTCTGAGACTGTTGCTTTTTTTGTGGGTGAGGACCAGACTGACCTCTGGGCCTCTGGCTTCAAGAGCCCTAATTGCTGGGGCTGGAAAAAGTTTAAAAATATCCTCATGTTTACATTCTTTCCAAGCTGCCTCCCGATCCTCCGAGCTGGGTCCCTTTGATCTGGCCTAGTGCCTCTGGAAGGGGCCAAGGAGAGGGGCAGCATGAGGCTCTGCTGGGGCCAACCCCACAACCCCCTCCAGCTCCAGCCCAGAGCCCCGTGAGACCCTGGACATCACAGACCCAGTGAGCACCTGGACACTGGAAGGGAGCTGGGGCTAGAAGGGGTGTCTTGCACTCTTGCATTGGGGCTGGAGCTGGGGCCCCTCTCCAAACTCCCTCCCAAAAGCCTGGGCCTCTTGGGACCTCTAGGGAGTGTGTGTAAGTGTGGGGCTGTAGGTCCCTCAACAATCCATGTACTGGGGAAAGCCACATTTACTGAGCCCTGTAGTGCCTGGCACTATGCTAAATGCATTGTGCAGGGATTATTTCATGTAGTTTGCCTAACTACAAAAACTTGTATCACCAAGTAAGCCAAGGCTCAGAGAGGTGAAGCAGTTTTCCTGGGAACACATCGCATGGATAAGCACAACAAATGTTCTTCTACCCAGACAGCTATTGGTTGGCCCCCACCTTGCTCTAGCAGGGGCGAGGCCCTGACTGCAGAATGAAGCCTGCCTCACTAGCATTAATCTCCACAGGCATTCACTGACCCACTGCCAAGCCTAAAGACCAATCAGCTTTGTGTCTCTCTTCCTCTGCAACCCAGGACAAGCCACATCCCCTCTCTGATCCTCACCTTTCTCTCTTTCTCTATTTATGTAGAGATAGAGTTTCACTTTGTTGCCTAGGCTGGCCTTGAACTCCTGGCTTCAAGCAGTCCTCTCACCCTGGCCTCCCAAAGTGCTGGGATTACAGGCGTGAGCCACTGCACCTGGCCACCTTCCTCTGCAGAACGGGACTGAGGATACAGGAGAGTTTTATATCCCCAGATGCCCAAGGAACCTGGGCCCTTGTCTGTGGAGAAGGGGCTTGTGGACCTGGCAGACAACTTCAGCACCAACACAACCAAGAGTGGTCTGGGACCTGGAGGCCCAAGGAAGAAGCCCTCAAACTAGAAAAGATGCCTTCATTTGTCCTGGTATCCTGTCATCTACCCTTTCGTCTGTGGGTCTCCCACCCACCTGATTACCAACCCACCCATCCATCTACCCACCAATCCATCCGGCCATGCATCTGCCTAGCCATCCACTTATCCACTCACCCACGCACCCTCCTATCTCCCTACTTATCCATCTAGGATGAAGGCCAGAAAGTGGTGGTTATAGCTCAAGTGACGCATCTTATGGCTGTATGAACCTACAAACTTCCCTCCTTCTCTTTGCAATTCACCTTTCCATCTTTACAAGAAGGAGCTGATCTGGGTGATCGCTAAGGCCCTGCTGGGAGATCTTGGGGTAGCAGAGACCACCTGAATACTGTGGACATTTCCAGAGAGGTAACATGGTCCTCGACCATGTTATGCCATGCGCCCTGGTTCTAAGACTCCCAGCTACGGCCCTTAACCTCCCTGACCTTCAAGATTCCCCACTGAAAAATGGGGCCAATAATCCACCCTTGTAGGTTGATGGAAAGATTAGATGAGACACTACCTCCAGAAGGTTTGCACCCTGAAGATTTCTGAGTGCATGCAGGCCGAGCAGAGGATATCCTGGCAGAGGGGCAGGGAAGCCCTGCCTGGACAAGGGTAGTCAGCAGAGCCTGCAGTGGGGGTACCTGAGCCAGAATGACAGGGGCCAGCCTCAGAGTCCAACCCCTGGGCTGGGGATCCTAGCTGAGTCTTCGCCAGATTGCCCGCCCTGTCTCTCTTAGCTGGGCTTGGCCCCTATCCCACAGAATCTGCCAACAGTGGAGAGATTATCTCCTAAAAATAGTGCCTGGGCCCCACAGAGGTTGTTTTTCTCCCTTCCCCGTGATTTACCATCATCAGCTCATGGTGCTTGGGACAGCAAGTCCCACCTTGACTCCCCAGAGATGGTTGAGAAGGGGACATAGGGGATCAGCTTGTATCTGGGGTCACCCACAGATCAGGGATTAAAGGTCAATCTGGAGAGCTCAGCTCTTAGCAGAGCTTAGCCCGGCTCAGCAGAGCATCAGGACATGGCTTAATCTTGGGCCAGGGCCAGGGGTTAACCTCAGAGAGGGGCAGTTCCAGAGTAAGCCACAGAGGTGCCTGTCCCGCTCCGATGGTGTCCATCTAAGTGACTCCCCTTCTCTGATTTCCTGCAGATGCCCTCATGCACTCACCAGCCTGTGTGTGAAACACAGCAGTGGCTTGCCTTGGAGCCTGCACTGGGGCAGAAGGACACATCTCCAGCCTCACCTCTCACGCTCCTGACCCATGGGGCCTCACCATCCTGCCCAGGCCCCTGCAGAGACTGAGGGACCTCTGCCCATCCCTGGGTGTAGGTGACTCATGCACAGGAGCACAAGGTGCTCATACATGAGCAGAAGATGGAGACTCACAAGGTTTTGCCTTCCCATAGCAAAGATGACATCCAGGAAAACACAGAGATGACACCCTCAAAGGCACCCCTCCTTGACCATCACCTGCCTAGTGTTCACCCATCCAGGATCTGCGAATGGTGAGCTCTGGATGCCCACAAAAATGACCCACTTTGCTGTGGTCCCAAGCTCTCACCAATAGCCCATATGATGTCTTCATGTCCTTCCCTGCAGGGGACCTCAGTCTTGTCTTTCAAGCCCAGACCCTTTCTATGTGGCAGGAGATGGGGAAGGGATGAAAGAGCAGGTGTGTGCACACGAGCAGGTATGCGCACACTCACGCACACACATGCACACATAGACACTGAGACACAGACACACCAATCCCGTAGGGCCCAGCCCAGCTCTCTGGGGCTTTATTATTGGGCAAACATCCTGCCATTTGGAGCACTCCCATGGACAGTCCATAAAGTCGGTGTCCAGGCTCTGGAGACGTGCCTGGTGATGGTGATGGTGCCTCCACCCCAGGGCAGATGGAGGGGCTTCTACTCTGTCCTGTTCCCTGCTGGATCTTGGGTGCTGGGCTCTCTCCCGGGGGACTCGGATGGAGCCAGAGGCCAAGCTCCCAGCTAGAGCTGCCTAGGCCATTCAGACGGTCGCCTTCAGTGGTACACTGTCTGCTGGTTGATTCAGGTCCTTCTTCCTTGACAGGGTCCAGTGGGTGAAGATGAGGATGAGGAAGATTCCTGTGGGACCCAAGAGGGATGGAGCAGGCCTCAGCAGGGGCTGTGGGACTTGTTCTTCACGAGGGACTTCCTGTGATTGGCATTGGCTTAATGAAGAGATGAGTTTCCTGGACAGCATCCCGAGGCTGGGCTGGGTATGACTCTGTGGTCCTGGTGCCTGGAGAAGCTTGACTGCTCGGCCTGCTTGGCCCCTATCCCTCTGAGGCTGTCCCAGTATATTCAGCCTCCAAAGTCCCCTTCTCTGGGGGACACTGGGGAACCAGTAAGTTGGGCCCCAACTCCATGGACCTCTAAGAGAAAGGCTCATCACAGCAGTGTGCTAGAACCAGCGAGGACAACCAGCAAGGACAAAATTTGAGGGGCTAAAGAAATAAAGGGGATGGAAGGGGTGGCTTAGACTGACACAATTAGGCTAGAAAGACCCGGGCTGTGTCACAACCTGACTGTGTAACCTTGGACCAGTCACTTAACCTCTCTGAACCTCAGTGACCTCATCTGCGAAATGGGGAGATACGAGGATCTGCCTCACAGTGTTGCTGGGAGGATTCCGGGCAATAGTCCCTGCCACCCAGTCAATGTGCAATCATGTAACCGTAGATGCTATTATCAACGATAATGACAATGACTATGATCAAAGGGGCAGGCACATAATGACTAGGAGAGTTGGGGGCTTCCTTTTCAGAGCTGGGGGTACCATGGGGACAAAAGTGTTTATTTGGAGGCTGTGGTTCCAACCACCCATCGCCCTCGCCCACGCAGGTAATGTCCAAACTCCATTACCTATTGCTACCAGGGTGCCTACAAGGATGCCCACTGCCGACAGCTTCGTGGGCATGCCCTTCATGCGGCCCACCTTGCGCATGCACTGCCCCTCCACATTGCAGCGACACACGATCACTGAGGGGAGAGGGGAGGAAAGTAAGAGTAGGGAGGGGAGGACTCCCCAGCAGCTCAGAGCCCCCAGCCCAGCCACCTGGCTGATATGTGTGTGTTTTTGCACATGTGTGTATTCACGTATGTGTGAAGATATATGCACTGGCCAGGCGCAGTGGTGGCTCACACCTGTAATCCCTGCCCTTTGGGAGGCCGAAATGGGTGGATCACTTAAGCCAGGAGTTCAAGACCAGCCTGGCCAACATGGTGAAACCCCGTCTCTACTAAAAATACCAAAATTAGCTGGACGTGATGGTGCACACCTGTAATCCCAGCTACTCGGGAGTCTGAGGCAGGAGAATTGCTTGAACCTGGGAGGTGGAGGTTGTAGTGAGCTGAGATCATGCCACTACACTACAGCCTGGGTGACAGAGTGAGACTCTGTCTCAAAAAAAAATGTATGTGCCTCTGTGCCTGTTCCTGTGTGCACACAGGTGTGTGTGCCCAGCCATAGGTGTGCAAGTGTGCACAGGCATGTGCTGTCCACATGAGAAGCCCATCCCATATGCATTTGTACCCAGCTCCCTCCCCCTGCATGCCAGCAGTTCCCTCAGGAACTGCAGGCTGCACCCAAGTCCACCCTCACCTCGAACCAGGAGCTGCCACATCTGGGCATTGTGGCTGACCACCACGGGGATGATGTGTTCACGCGGCTCCACCCAGTGCAGGGCCAAGGTGAGGTAGGCATGGGAACCTTTCGGGACAGCAGGCAATGACCAGGGTCACCAGCCTGGACAGGCCCTCTGGGGGCTGCTCCCCCTATTCCCAGCCCCACCCCCATGGTAGAAGGGCATCTCACTTCCAAGTGACACCCCCTCCCTGCCTTGGCCATAGCCTCCCTCCCTTTCCCCACCACACACCATTGAGAGTCTGGAGGCGCCAATCCCGTTGCACCGTGGGGTTGGGGCCAAGGGCAAAGCTGTAGGGACCGTGTCCACTGGCCAGATCGGAGTCCTTGCTGGGTCCACTCACGATCACGCCGTGGTCCTGGCGGGGCGTGCAGAGGTATCGGGAGGGCACAGGGGCGGGAGTCAGGGCTGGGGCAGGAGGGGCCTTCAGGAAGTGGATCACCAGGGGCACAGAGGTGCTCAGTCTCGGCTCATCTGCAGAAGAGGCAGCGCTGAGCTGGCCAGGTGTTGGCAGGGGCAGGGGTGAGCTCTGAGGTCCCTGTGCTGCTCCCACAGCCCATGAGTCTCGCCCTACAGACTCCTCTGCCACTCACCCTCCATGCTTCTCTTCACCTGTCATCATCTCCATGCCACTGTGGACATCGTTGACTGTAGCAGAGCTCACTGCTGCTGGGTCTGCCCTGTATCACAGCCCAACTCAGAGCTGAAACCTGCCTCCCAGGGCTCCCCACACAGGGGCCAGCTCTCTGTCCTGAGCAGTGTTCAGAGTCCCCCCTCCCCGGCTCCAGTGGCCCATTCACTCCAGCACTTCTTCCCCGGGGCAGCCCCTGGTCCTTCTGCCACCTCCCCAGCCCTGTACCAGTCCCTGAAGCTGACACCCTGAGAGGCCCTCCAGGGGCTAAAGGACAAGGTTGGGAGATTTTGCATGTCGATCTAGGAGAGTGGTCAGCGAGGGGAGCAGACGCCAGACCTGTCCACCAGAGGAGTAGATCCGTTCTCAGAGAGGAACATTGAACCCAGCTTCATATCTGCCTCTCCTGCTTGGGGCTGGGGGTTGCCAGCGAGGGCCTCTGGGAGGAAGCTCAGTCCTGCTGTCTGTCTGCCTGAGGTTTGTACCCCCTCCCAGGGGCTCCCACCACTTCCTGGCCATACCTGTATCCTGGGCCTCCACGAGCACTGTGTAGGTGTCCCCAGGCTGGGTGCCCTGCAGGGACTGGGCGGTGTGCACCTCCCCGGAGACCTTCTCAATGCAGAGCCAGCCCTCTGAGTCATTGACTAGAGAGAACCTGCCACCCAAGGAAGCGGGTGAGGAGGTACTGGGACTACATATAGAGTTTTGTTCAGAATCGCCCAGGGCTATATGATTTGCTTAAATTCCACATCCTCTCTGTGACTCAGAGGCCACAGCAAAGCCTGGGATGCCCAGTCTCTCTCTCCAGCTTCAGGATTTGTGGTGATGGTGGTGGTAGTGGGTGTGGGATGAACAACAGATCATGCGGGTAGGGGAGAAACTCTTAGAGCCTGGGAGGCCCATTTCAACTTTGCTCACTCCAGGTCACTCTGTGAAGGAATCAGAGTCTGGGAACAACCTTGTCTGTCTGTAATCTGTTGGGGGGCATTGGAGGAGGGCCTGGTCCTCCCTCCAGGTGCTGAAGCATAATCCGAGCTCTCATGGGGTCCAAAACACCCCTCTCCGTGCCCCACCCAGTCCATCCAGCCCGGATCCCTGCCAGGAGTCACAATCTTGGCATTTGCCATAGTTTGAAAACTATTGCAGGCTGTAGATAATATGAGTCCCCTCTGAGGCCCTGGGGTCATCCCCAGGGAGCAGGGGAAATCCAGTCCAGGTAAGGGGCTGGGATTTTGGCTCACCTGAGGGATCGGCTGATGGGGTCAGAGGGCTGGATGGTCAGCAGGAGGGAGCCAGCTGGGGCACTGATGGGGACACTGGCCTCGTAGCGTTCCTGGTCCAACTTTGGGGGTGGCATCACTCTCTCCACCAGCACAGTCACCGTGGCCGTGGCTCCAGGGCCTGGGCCTGGCCCCACCAGCTCTGCCACACTCCGCACCACCACCACCACCTTGTGACTTGGAGCTGCCTCATAGCTGAGGTTCTGGAATCAGGAGGCCCAGGTCACTGTGGGGGCCTAGTCAAGGCACACGTGCATGCATGCGTGCGTGTGTGGACCCCTTTCCCAGCCACCCCGGCCCTCACCTTGCAGAGTCTGAGTCCAACATGCCCAGAGTCTGGCTCCCAATCCAGGTCAAAGGTCCCGTCCATGTCTCCCCTCTCAATGGCAAAATCCATGAGGCGGAAGGCGGGCTCGAGGTCAGCATCAGTGGCTGTGAGCATGGCCACCAGAGTCCCGGGCTCCACATCCTCAGGGAGGCTTATAGGCCCAATCTGGAGAAGGAGGAGGGATGGTGAGTGAGCCCCCTGCCAGCATCCTTCCCAAGGTCTTCTCCCCTGCGTCTGCTTACCTGGGAAGTGGTGAACTCAGGGGCGTGATCATTGATGTCTGTGACTTCGACTTCGACCTCACACGTGCTGCTGAAGCCTAGGGCAGGGAGGACATGTTGGTGAGGTCAGGGTAGGAACAGAGGGCTCTCATGGGGTCTCATGGGGTCATGGGGACCTGGGTCACCAATCAGGGCACTTACCACCCTCTGCGCCTGCCAGGTCCATGGCCAGCACCAAAAGCAGGATGTTCTGGCCAGCTTGCAGTGGGAGTGCCCCCAGTGTCACACTGCCTGAAGTGGAGTCCACCTGGAAGGCTCTCCCCTCTACCCCATCCTCAGACTCAGGGTTCAGGAGCTGATACACAATATGGGAATTGGGGGAGCCTGGGGCATCTGCATCCTCTGCTGACAGTCTAGTCACTTCAGTACCTGCAAGACAGCACCCGCCTGGCTAGGACCACAGCCCAGCCTGGAGGCCTTACCCCACCCACTCCTTATTTTGTGCCGAACTGAACTTGAGCTTGTGTGTGTGTGTGTGTGTGTGTGTGTGTGTATGTTACGGAGGGACATTGACATGGAGCCTGAGGCTGGGTCCTTATCCCAGAGAAGAGCAAGACTGGGTGGTTCATAGAGACTTCGCCCCTCTCCCATCCCATAGCTCACCTGGGGGGCTGAGCTCAGGGATGCTGACTGCGGGGCCACGTGGAGGGCAGACAGGCATGTTGTCATTCTCATCCATCACCAGCACATGCAGCTCCAGAGGGGCTGCATAATCCTCGCCACGGGAATTCTGAGCCCACACCTGGAGCACGTACTGTGGTGGGCAGTAGGGGGCTTCAGGTCAGGACCAAGGGCAGTTCCAGCCTTGCCTGGCTCTGAGTTTCCTTCTGGTGGGCCAGCTGCAGCTCTTCGGGGCTCTTTCCCACTGCCTCAGCCTCTATTGTAGTTGTGACACCCCCAAAAGCCAACTAGACAGTGACCAAGCACCCCCAGCCTGCGTCCCTGACTCCCCGTTCATATCACCTCAGCCTGGGCTTCTGTGTCCAGCTCTCTGGTCACGTAGAGGTTTCCCTCTGCATCCACATCAAACGGTCCCAGGGGATGGCTCTCCAGGCGATAGTGCACATCAACCCCACTCCAGTGTACCTGGGGGGGACATCCCGGGCCAAGGGGCAGGAGCAATCCATGTCAGCCCTTGTGCCCCATCTGATTTCTGTGTGAGGAGCCTGAGCCGCAACTGTGTGACCCAGGCAAGGTGCTGCCCTTCCTGGGCCTGGAGTCTAGGTGGGATCCTTCTGTTCGGGGTACATGTTGTTAGTGGCCTTGCCCTGGTCCAAACCTGGACCCTGCCCAACGTGCCTGAGTGACCAGGTTACTTTATTTTCTACCGTCTCAGCCTGGGCCTGACCCCAGGGCATTCCTAGAAGAGGCCTGAGACATTCCTAGCCCGGGGTGACAATCCCTATGGCAGCAAGAGGTAGCAGCTGTTCTCCCTGAGGAAGCCTTGGGCAAGTTCAAGAGGTCAGAGCACAGAATCACGCCTGCTAGAGGATGGCAGGGCAGGCGAGGCGACACCCCAGTCCATAGCAGGAAGTCCATAGCAGGAAGTGATGGGAGGAGTGGAGGGAGGAGCAGGGGTCATGTGAGTTTCAGACCCAGCCCCCAAATATCCATGAGTCTTGGGCCCAGCTGCACCATCCATGGGGCTGCTTCAGCCACTGACAGCCACTTACTCACCTGGGCAATGTGGTGCGGGTATAGGACTTTGAGATTCTCTGCCAGGTGGATAGGCTCTAGGGGCACCCAGGTGCTCTCTATGATGGAGACTTCCACAGTGGCAATGGCCTGGTGGCCTGAGGCCTGGTCGCCCATGTCCTTGACCTGTACCAACAGCTGGTAGGTCTTCTCCAGGGCGTGATCAAGGCTGGTGCTCCCTAGAACAGGGAGGATGGTCAACTGAGCAGGCAGCTGGGGAGCAGGGGCCAGGGCATCATTCTCAGCAGATACCAGACACAAAACCAAGCATACGGCCGGTGACTGGGACACTCTCTTGGCCAAGGGAAGAGAGGAACTTTAAGCACTATTGTGAGCCTCCAACCAGGACATGACAGTTTGCAAAGCCACCTCCGTATCTCTCCACACAACGAATGCATGATAGACTAGAGGGGTAGGTGGATGACCAGGATGAGGAGGTAGGTAGACGGTAGATGATGGGCTGGTTGACTTGGTAGGTGGATGGGAGTTTGAGTGTGAGAATGGAAGAGTGTAGTGATGGGTGATTGGATGGACTGTGTAGGTGGTTGGGTGGTAGGTGGGTGAATGCATGGCTGGCTATGATGGTGTCTGATTCACTTTTCTTTCCATCCCTAGTTCATGCCTCTGGTTTGAACTTCTAGGTCCAGGTCTCTTCTGCCATCAGTCACAAGGTCGCCCAGCAACATCTTAGGCTGTAACCCCTTAGACTGTTTCTATCCTTGTTCCTTAGGCCCAGGTCTCCGTGGAGCGTGGAGTTGAGGCCCTCCATTCACACCATTTCCTAACTCTACATGCCTGGCCCTGCCTCCACAGCCCCCTGCCTTGTTGCTGTCTCCACCTAGAGTGCCCTTCCCTCCTTTTTTACCTCTCAAGTTCCCACCCATGCTTGTCTTATGGTTCAGATACCACCTTCTCCAGCTTTCACTGACCCTCCCTCCCCAGCACACCCTGCTCAGGCTCACCCTTGGGGCTGAGGGCCAGAGCCCCCTGCCGAGGCTCCAGCTGGAACATGTCTGGGAAAGGCTGGGCTGGAGCCTGGCTCAGGATGCGGAATCGAAGATCCGAGTTGGCTGTGCCTGGCTCATCCTGGTCTGAAGCCTCAAGGAAGAGGAAGGGGATGCCTGGTTCATGGTGGGAGGGTAAACTGTAAGGGATAGAGAGGGTGGGGAGAGTCTCCCATGCCTCTCCTATTTCTCCTCTGTCCTTTCTTCCCTATCCATCATCACATCAGGACTCTGGAGATGAGTCACGGCTTTTCGTCCTACTTCCCAGATGAGCAAACTGAGGCCAAGAGTGGATGGTACCCTCAGTGGAGTAGGGAGGTACAAGATGGGACAGAAATGGTACAGGATGGGCCAGGCTCAGTGGCTCATGCCTGTAATCCCAGCACTTTGGGAGATCGAGGTGGGCGGATCACCTGAGGCCAGGAGTTCGAGACCAACCTGGCCGAAAAGGCGAAACCCCGGCTCTACTAAAAATACAAAAAATTAACCAGGTTTGGTGGCGGGCACCTGTAATCCCAGCTACTTGGGAGGCTGAGGCAGGAGAATTGCTTAAACCTAGGAGGCAGAAGTTGCAACGAGCCAAGATCACGCCATTGCACTCCAGCCTGGGGGGCGACAGAGTGAGACTCTATCTCAGAAAAACAAAAACAAACAAACAAAAAAAAACAAAACAAAAAAGCAAAGCAAAGCAAGAAAAGAAATGGGACAGAAATGGCTGACCTGTCCTATGCCAACTGTCTGGCCATCTCTTTGCTCTCTGCCGTTCCATCAAGGCCCACCTGACCTTACTGTAAATTGTCTGACCTGGTCACTCACCAGGCCTGGTGCCCTGGCTCAGCTGAGCTCTGTAGATGGCTTGAGAGAAATGGGGCACCTGGTCATTCTCGTCTTTCACACGCACAAGCACAGGCTGTGGACCCCACAAAACACGTCTATCCTGTGTCTCCAGGGTGACCTGGCAGGAAAGGGGAATCAGCGTCTGGCCCTGCCTTGCCTGCGCTCCCCCACACCTGGCCCAGCCATACCTGTAGCTGGTACTCTGCCTGCTCCTCTCGGTCCAGGGCCCTGGTCACCAGCAGGAAGCCAGAATCTGGATCCATAGCAAATGGGCCCTGAGCTGCCTTGCCTGAGTCCCCTGACAGCATGATCTGGCCTTCAGCCCCCTCACGGGGCAGCAGCAGCTGATGGGGGTGAACAGAAGTGAAGGCAGCAGTGGCCAGGCCTGGGAGATGACCCCCTTCCACCTGATGGCCTCATTTTGCATGTGGGGAAACTGAGTCTCAGAGACATCTGGCTCCTGTCTGAGGTCACACAGTCAGTAAGCATCAGGACTGAGACTCAGAGACAGAACTCTTTTCCCTGGACCTGGTGCTCCCCAAAACTCCCTGCCCTTCTTTCTGAAGCTTGAAACCTCACCACCAAGATTTCATTCTTTAACCTAAAGCTGTACTCTCCGCTAGGATTAAAATCTGTTAGTCATTCCCACTGCAGGTTGAACATCTCTAACCTGAAAATCTGAAATCTGAAATACTCCAAAATCTGACACTTTTTGAGCATCAACATGATGTGACAAGTGGAGAATGCCGCATCTGACCTCATGTGACAGGTCACAGTCAACACATAGTCAGAACTTTGTTTCATGCACAAAATCATTAAAAATATTCACCCAGGAGCAGTGACGCACACTGGGCTCTTGGCCCCTCAAGGACTCTATTGGAATTTCACCTCTATACCTTCAGCTCCTTCTCGCCATAGCCTCCCCAGCTCGCAAATCCCAAAGTCGTAATCCCAGCACTTCGGGAGGCCAAGACGGGCAGATCACCTGAGGTCAGGTGTTCAAGACCAGCCTGGCCAACATGGCAAAACCCTGTCTCTACTAAAAATACAAAAAAAAAAAAAAAAAATTAGTTGGGTGTGGTGGTGCATGCCTGTAATCCCAGCTACTCAGGAGGGTGAGGCAGGAGAATCTCTTGTACCCAGGAGGTGGAAGTTGCAGTGAGCTGAGATCGCACTACTGCACTCCAGCCCAGGGGGCCAAGAGCGAAACTTCGTCTCAAAAGAAAAAAAAATGTATAACGTTACCTTCAGGCTATGTGTATAAGGTGTATATGAAACATAAATGAATTTCGTGTCTAGATTTGGGTTCCATTCCCCAAGATATCTCATGATGTATATGCAAATACTCTAAAATCTGAAAAAAAATCCAGAATCTGAAACACTTCTGGTCTCAAGCATTTCAGATAGGGGACACTCAACCTGTATAACATGGATAACCTGTATAACATGTATAACTCTCTGGAAAGCAAGGTTTCAAAGAGAAACAGCAAGAGGAAGGGTGCCAGAGGAAGGAGAAGCAGGACTTTGTGGGGAGGGATCCCCCCCACCCTCCCACCCCCCCAGCTCTCTGGCTCACCTTGGTCAGGTATAAAGGGAAATTCCCACCATAGTTTTCTGGAATTTCCACAGACAGCTCTGCAGGCTGGGCCTCCGGGAGAGCCTGTGGGAGGATTCTCACCTTGTCACCAGGCTCTATCTTCCTGCCTGGGCACTGGGACCCAACAGAAGAGGGGAATTTCTGCCCCTTCTCAGGGCCTGGCCGTACCTTTGTCCATCCACCCGTGCTCTGGCCTTTGACCTCCTCATCCCACGATAGCTCTGTAGTCCCAGCTCTGACCCCTCCCATGCTTTGCACCGTTCTCACAGTCAGTGCAATTCGTCCAGGTGGAGTTAGGGGCAAGGGTGTCGACCCCCAAGGCCAAGACCTGAAGGAGTGGGGGCAGTGCCCAGCTCACCTGGGGGACAGAGATGCAAAGCAGCCACAGCCAGGCAGGGACCATGGTCAGGACGGGCCTGAGGGACATAGCAGTGAGGAGCCAGCCCAGGTGGGTGGGGAGGGGCTTTCCATCCCCCACACACAACTAGTGGGATCGCACTGCAGGCTAGCCTCCTCTTCCTCCCCTGCAAAGGAGCTGAGGTTCCCCATCTGCTGCAGGGTAGTGCCCTGCTCCTCAGCCAGGCCCACCAAGGCCCCCAGGCCCAGCCACCCTGCGTCTGGGCTCTTGGCCCCTCAAGCACTCTATCAGAATTTCACCTCTAGACCTTCAGCTCCTTCTCACCATAGCCTCCCCAACTTGCAGATCCCAAAGTGGTAATTTTCTAGCAACCCCCCAAATCACAAAAGTTTGAAGCTGGAAAGTTCCTGAATACTTGGAGCGTCACTTCCTGAAGTCACCTCTTGTTGCTGGCAAGGCCTGAAGGCTGGGGTCTGGCCAAGGTCACAGAGGACTTGACCACAGGAAGATTCCTCCTAGCTCAGGGCCTCCTGGACTGTCCTGCCTCCCACTGCCACCTTCTAGACAAGGAGAGCCCCCGGAGCAGGAGCCTGGCTCTTGTCTCATCATTTTCCAGCCCTTGTCATGGAGCTGGGCAGACAGAGCAGCAACAAATCAACAACCTCTCTAAGATGAGGCCCTGGGAATTCTTTCTCAGATGGCGAGGACAGGGCAGTGTTTCTCCTTTTCCCACCACCAACCCCAGCCTCAGCCATGCCCTCCCCTCCACTCCCAGCCCCTCACCCTCCAATGCCCAAGACTGGCTCCCTTGGTCCAGCTGCTAAGCAAAAGGGCTTCTTCTCCAGGGAGCTCTGGCCAGGCTGGGCTGGGTGGGGCAAGGCAGGGCACTTGAGCAGGTAGGAGGGTTCAGCCACGCTTGCTCAGGAATGGAAAAGGCCACTGGGCCCATAGCAGCAGGCCTGGCCCCGCCCAGCCCCCCAAGTTACTCATTGACTTTGGAAAGTTAGGAGCTGCTCAGCATCTGTGACTGCCAGCCCCGGGAGGTGGGGAGATGGTTGGCCTGGCACTCCCTCGACCCCAACACAGCCCAGGGGGTATTCCTTGGCCCTCTGGGTCTGGACACTACTTTTTCTGTGGCTCCAGACTTGGTCTCACTTATCTCCCAGGCTCCAGCGTCTGCAGCCACACCCTTGCACACTCTGTTCCTTGTGCCTGGAACACCCTTCCCACTCGTTCATCTGTGTGGTAAGCACCTGCTCATGCTTCAGTATTCAGCTCAAATACTCCTTTTTCCAGGAAACTTCCCCTGTGTTCCCAGGCTGGTTCAGGAGTCTCCTCTGGGAACGCCCCACCCCCTCACGCCATGCCATGTGCTATCTCTATTAATACACAGAGGACACCAGATTGTCATTGTCTGCGTCTTCCATTAGACTGGGAGCCCCTTGAGAGCAGAACTCAGGGACTCAGAAATGACCTGGCTCTCGTTCTGCCCTGGCAACTCCCCATGGCTTGTGGAACTAAGACAAGGAGCTGGAGGTGGCAAAGGATGGATGAGCAGTGCATGAGTGGAACTGGGTATTGGGGCTCCAGACCACCCCCCAGGGGGACCTGTGGTGGGGGAGTGCAGCAGCCTGTGAGCTCCCCAAGTCCTTACACTGGCCACTCAACAGTGACAGGGCTGAGACAATGGGCGGTCTTGTGCCTCTAAGAAGATTAAACCGGCTCAGGCGACCTTGAGGGAGTTACAGGGCTGAACACGGGCTCTCCCCGCAATGAAGGCAGCCAAGCAGAGCCAGGAGACACTTCTGAGGCCTGGGAGTCTGGAACGAGGGGAGAGGGTGGGAAGATCCTGGTCTCCATTCCCTCCCCAGCCTTGGTCCCCGCGAAGCCTCCCATGGTCCCCGTGAAGTCCTTCCCACTGTGTACCTGATTAGTCTCTCTCAGGTCAGAAGCTACCCCCAGCTGCCCCCAGCCTTGTCACAAGCTGAGTGCCTGCTTCAGGGTCACTCTGGCACCCAACCAGGAGCAGTGCATTGTGGAGAGGTTGAAGGGGGTTTCAAACGTGTTAAGCTCCTGCTATGTGCCCAGCACTGCTCTGAGCACATACCTTCATTATGCCACATACTGTGTTCTGAAGGGGCATTGCACCCATGTCACACGCTGGGGCACAGAGAAGCTGAGTGGTTTGCCTACGGTCACACAGTCAATAAGTGACAGAGCCAGGAAGGCCTGAGGACCCTCACTTGCTCTGAAAATACCATGCCTTCTGTATTCCTTGAAGTATGTTGGGAGGAGGGGCAGAGCAGCAACAGCTCTGAGAAGTTACCTCTGCCCTGGGGAGCACGTGGGTGACTCTCAGCACTCCCTGGTACATGGAGGGGCAGCCCTCAAGCCTCCTCCTGCAATTCAACAAGCTGCAGTCAGGATTCTAACCAGGTTGCCAGGGCTCCCTGGAGTCTGTGGAATGAATAAATTGAACTAAGGAAGGAACGTATGGACCCTGGCCCAGAACCTTCTTAGAAACTGCCCCCCACCTCGCCCCAGGCTGCCTCCAGGCTTTGGAGATGGGCAGACCTGTATACCAGTCCCCACTCAGCCACTTCCCACCCAGCACCAAATGGGGACGATTTTTCCTGAGACCATGCAGATAAAAACTCTTAGCAGCACTTGTGCCAAGCGTGAGGGAGCCACAGGCATGGGTGGGCAGGGAGACAGGTGCATCCCCAACCACAAGCACGAGTACACCTTCCTATACAAATGCAAGACCTCTCATTCCAGGCAGGGCAGGCTCCAGGCAGCTGCTCCCACCAAAACTGAATTAGCCAATGCTGAGCATGAAATGTTTTTGCCTGAATACTCACGGTGGAGAGAACAGTGAGGGCCTCCTCAGTAGCTCAACCCCAGCGAAGAGGTGGAGGAGCCATGTGGAGCTGAGTGTGCCTGTGTGTGCCTTCACAAACCATCCCTCTGCATTCTCTATCCCCAACCTCAGCTGATTCCGGTCCTTCAAGAGGGAACAGGGCAGAAATACCAGCTGTGGAGCCAGACCCAGGGTTCCTGCCTGGTTGTGAGACTCAGGGTTCCTGCCTGGTTGTGAGACCCAGGGCAGAATGTGCTCCCTTGAGCAGCTTCAGTTTCCCTTTATGGACAGTGAGTGATTGAACCCTCAATCAGTTGGGCAATGCCAGGCCCCATGCAGAAAGAGAAGAGTCTGGATAACAGGGACTGGGAGGGGTTTGTGTCTCCTGCTCCTTGAACCCCCAGCCAGACCCGATGCCCATCCCAGCTGGCTATATCCGGACCCCCACATTAACACATCATGGCCACACACTAGGGTGGGGCAGTGAGCCCCCATCCCTCAACTTCAGAAATCCTTCCAGCTCCTGAAGCGCCCAGATAGGAGGAAAGACAGTCAACAGCCATGACATATCAGGAAATAGTCTTTATTACAAAAATCTGCATGTAAACAAATAGCCACAGCACTGAACAGCCTCCCTCCAGGGCAGGCACACCCGGGTTGTGAAAAAAGTCAGAGTCCTCTCCCGGCACACAGGCCTGCCCCGCGGCTGCGCTCCGGCTGCTTGGGACGCAGATCAGCCTGCGCATGCATCTCTGTGGGCCCAGCCCTCACTGGCCCCTGGCCTCACTGGGCAACACTGTCTGTCTGTCCATGACCATGAGGTTGGGGGTACCCGGCTGGCAGCTCCAAGGGACCCAGAGTCTGAGCCAGCCCTGAGGCTCCTGGGGCAGTTGGCTGGGCCAGCCCACCAACCCGTCCGTCCGTCTCCCACCATACTGAGAGCGGGTGGGACCTAGAGAACCGAGAGGTCGTGGCAGGACTTGGACTTGGCGCGAAAGGCCATCTTCCGGCTGTTACGAGCTACGATGCGGCCCAGGAAGCGCTTCGCCTTTTTGCCAAGGCTCTCTCGCCTCCGGGTACCTGCTTGCCGTCGCGCGTTGGCCTCTTTGCTGTCCCTGCGCAGGCGTATTTGGCGCACGACACCTTCAAACAGCGCCTGGACATTGTGGTGCAATGCCGCTGATGTCTCAATGAACTTGCAGTCAAAGACCACCGCGCAGGCCCGGCCCTCTGTGTGGGTGGGGACAGGCAGGCACCAGTAAATAAAGGGTGGGTGAGTGAGGAGTCCCCTCCAACCCTGGCCACCCATGGAAACTGCCACTCGAGAATTTGCAGGGTCCTCCCCCAAAACACAGAGACCCCAGCTCCTGTACTGAGGGTACTGGTCCCTGCTGCGTCACCCAGTAGGCAGAGTGCCTTCGTTTAAGGAGCCCCCAAAACAGTGGCCCTCAAAAGGAGATCCATTTATTGAAATAATTTGAAGCCTGATACTTAAAGTACAACAGTAGTAAACACAGGAAAATGAGAAGTATGTTGGACAACTTAGTTTTTTGTTTTGTTTTGTTTTTTGTTTTTTTTTTCTGAGACAGAGTCTTGCTGTGTCCCAGGCCGGAGTGCACTGGCACAATCTCAGCTCACTGCAAGCGCTGCCTCCTGGGTTCACGCCATTCTCCTGCCTCAGCCTCCCAAGTAGCTGGGACTACAGGCGGCCGCCACCATGCCTGGCTAATTTTTTGTATTTTTAGTAGAGACCGGGTTTCACTGTGCTAGCCAGGATGGGTCTTGATCTCCTGACCTCATGATCCACCCGCCTCGGCCTCCCAAAGTGCTGGGATTACACGCATGAGCCACTGCGCCTGGCACAACTTAGTAGTTTTTTTTTGTTTTTTTTTTTTTTGAGACGGAATCTGGCTCTGTCGCCCAGGCTGGAGTGCAGTGGCGGGATCTCAGCTCACTGCAAGCTCCGCCCCCCGGGTTTACACCATTCTCCTGCCTCAGCCTCCGGAGTAGCTGGGACTACAGGCGCCCGCCGCCTCGCCCGGCTAGTTTTTTGTATTTTTTAGTAGAGACGGGGTTTCACCATGTTCGCCAGGATGGTCTCGATCTCCTGACCTAGTGATCCGCCCGTCTCGGCCTCCCAAAGTGCTGGGATTACAGGCTTGAGCCACCGCACCCGGCCTTTAGTAGTTTTTAATTAGAGGTTATATCATGACGAACGATGCAGTGGATTCGGGTTGCATGGGCAAGGTCACCAAGTCACTGCTGGGTTCCTCTGAGGGGCTCAGTACCAGGACCCATAGGAAAGGATGCTGAGGCCAAGTGGGACGGGTCTTCCCCAGGGCCAAGTCTACCGTAAGAATGGCCGAGACCTAGGACTCTGACCTCCTGGCCTGTTCCCCTACACTCTCTTCCACCCACTTACCCCGAAACCAGCCAGGCCAGGACCAAGAGGGGCAGGAGAGGAGGGCCCTGCGGTCCCCCAGCTCCCCTATCAGATTTGGTTCTTTCCCCACCCCTCTGGGGCCTTCTGGAGCCCTGTGAGCAGGCACCGGCTCTCTCCCATTTCCCTCCCCGCCAGTTTTCTTTCTGAACATTTTTAGCCTCTGATTATCCCCAGGGACTCAAGCTGAGCCAAGACTGCCTATATCAGGGCCCAGCTGGGCACTCCCTCCCCCTGCAACCTGCCGCCTACTCACCATCCACTGAGACCTCACGAGAGCGCACCAGGTCGCTCTTGTTGCCCACAAGGATGATGGGCACATCATCTGTTTGCCGTGCACGACGCAGCTGGACCCGCAGTTCTGAGGCCTTCTCGAAGCTGCCCTTGTCCGTCACTGAGTACACGATGACATAGGCATCCCCCATGGCCATGCAGTGTCCGGGCAACCAGCGGCCCCCGTCCTGGGGAACACACACACACAGTCTGCCCAACAGTCCTCATGACCCTGACACAAGCCTGGCACTCCCAGACCCCTACCCCAACTCACTCCTCCCTCCCCTGCCCTGGGTCTCAGCCTGTACCCTACCTGCTCCCAAATGTCGTAGACCATGAGTGATGCCTCTTCTCCGTCCACCACAATGGAGCGATCATAGGTGTGCCCTAGGCAGGAGACCAGTAAACAGGTTACCAGCTGACTGTCAAAGCCCCTGCTGCCAGGTTTCCTGTTATGGCCACACCCTCCAGCTCCTCCCCAGAGCCCTCCTCATCCTCCACTCCACTTGCAGATGCTGGTATGTGGCAACAGCAGTGCCAGGCAGGGAAGTGGGGGCTGGAGGGCATGGTGTGCCTGACCTCTACCCACATGCCCCCCAAGCTAGCAATGTCCCAGGTGGCTGCTCCAATGCCCCCTGTCCTCCTGCTGCCTGGGTCCCAAGGTGGCTCTGACCCAGTGGCCTGAGTTAGAATAGTGACTGTCCCGCTCCCTAGGGACCTTGGCCACCTAGGGCTCCTCTCTTAGAAATCCCTCTGGTTCGAAACTCTGACCTGTCCCTGATAGGCAGGGAGGGATGTCCGGTCCCATCCCACAGAGCAGCCATATCTATGCCCTGGCCTTCTACTCTGGGCATTTCTTCCCTACCAAAGGCCAGGGGGTGTCCCTTCTCCTTTCCTTTCCCCATTTATGAAATGAGTAGGTAGAAGCGTGATTCTGAAAACACGAATAGAATTCCACAGTATTGGCCAGGCGCGGTGGCTCACGCCTGTAATCCCAGCACCTTGGGAAGCCAAGGCGGGTGGATCACGAGGTCAGAAGTTCGAGACCAGCCTGGCCAACATGGTGAAACCCCAACTCAACTAAAAACACAAAAATTAGCCGGGCGTGGTGGTGGGCGCCTGTAATCCCAGCTACTCTGGAGGCTGAGGCAGGAGAATCCCTTGAAACCCGAAGGCAGAGGTTGCAGTGAGCCTAGATCGGGCCACTGCACTCCAGCCTGGGAGAAAGAGCGAAACTCCGTCTCAAAATAATAATAATAATAATAATAATAATAATAATAATAATAATAAATTCTTCCATGGTATTTGCGGCTTTGAGTCCTGGTCTCAGCCCTCAGTCCTAGCCCTGGGATCTCCCCTCTCGCGAACAGCTCGATCCGCTCACCTGCTGCCTCTGCTTCGGGACCATCCTCCACACCGCCGAAGATGCGCGCCAGGGCGCTCTTGCCCACGCCGGGCGCCCCCAGCAGCAGCACCTTGTAAACGCTCTCGTCAGAGTCGCTGCCCCCCGAGCTGAGTGAGTCCTCAGAGTCCTCGGGCCAGTCCAGCCTGGGACCCTGAGTCCCCGTCCCGGCCGCAGCCGCCGCCAGGGACCCGGGGGCCAGCGCCGCCTGCAGGTCGCGCTCGTCCACCGGCATGCTGCGGCGGTGCAGCGGCGGCGCTGGGCCCCAGGGCGTGCTGCCCCGACGGCGCTCGCGCTCCCGGCCCCCGCCGCGGCTCCCGCCCGCTCCGCTGTCGCCGCCGTTCAGGGTCATCGTGTCCGGGGCCGTCTAGGGGAGCAGGAACCCGGGTGATCGTGTAAGCCATGAGGGAGGCGGGACCCGGGGCGCACCTGCCCAACCTGGAGTCAGGCGGGATGCTCGGGCGGAGGTCCCGCCGCAGCCCTCCCCCAGCCCCGAGGTCGCGGCGCCCTCACCGGGGACCCCTCCGGACCTGGCGCATCTATCTGCAGCCGCCCCGACCCCGCTCCGCCAAGACACTCACCCACTCGCACACAGACACGCTCAGGACTAGGATCCGGGTTAGGATGCAACCCACTCGTAGTCTGGACTCGGACTCTTGGGTCTCCGCCGCCGCTGCTGCTGCAGCCCGCACTGGGCTCTGGCTCCAGAGTCGCCTATTTAAGCCTCCACCCGCCCCCGCTCCCGCCCCCGGTTCACGCTGCTGCGGGGGCTGACGTGTCTGTCCACCCCCACCAGGGGAATCCCCCACCCTCCTCCTCAGACCTCGCACACCCGACACCCCGCCCTACCCGCCAGGGGAGGAGCAGTAGCTGTCTGGGAATAGAGGGGCTGACTGGTAGGCAAGGTCCGGGGCTGAGTGTGTGTGTGAGGAGAGAGAGCGCGAGGCTGCCGGGGGAGTACGTGATGCGGAGGCAGGCAGCAGGGTAAACTCAACCAGCCAAGAGCAGCAACTGCCCTCAAGGGAAGAATTCGGTCTGGCCCCGTGAGAGTGAATTCTCCCTTCCCTCTCCCCAAGTCGCCGCTCTTCCTCTTAGCAAGTAAACGAGTTACAGGCTGGACAGAGATCCCTCTTCTCTGCCCATGACACCCACTCCCCAGAGGTTCAGGTCTGAGCTGGAATTTAGGGGGTGTCATTTCACACAAAATCCTTTCCACTCTCTCCCCATCCTGGAGTTGAAGATTCTCCCTAATGAGCCTACTCTTCAGGGTGAGGGTTGGTGTCACCCCCTGAGCCCCTGGGGGCCCTGAGAGGGCTGCTGGGGGTGGGGGCGGCTCTGACAGTGTTGCAGGTGGAGGTACCTGCTTGACTCCTGGGGAGGAAACCCCAGCCCAGAAGAGGGAAGGGATTAGACTCAGTCCCCATCCCACCTCCCAGCACCCACCAGGCAGCTGCCAGCAACTCTGCTAAAAATAATTTGTCCCAGCCCTGGCCCTGGCCCTGGCCCTGGCCCTGGCTCTGGTTATTCTGCTTCTGGACTGGAAGTTGCCCAGACTTGGGGAAATCCAGGCCAACGGGTGTTGAATGCCAGCAGGAGCCAGCCATTTTGAGTTGCCAAGGTCTCCCTTCTTCTTTCTAGCTGCAGGCTGAGCCAGCTGCCCAGGGCACATCTAGGGCCTGGAGGTTCAGACCCCCACCCAAGAGGGCCATAAACACAGCGTGTGGTCAAGGTATGAGGAGTGTCTTAGCTCCTTGCTCATCTCTCAGGGGTGTGAGGGTTACAGGTCAGGCTGTGAGGTATTTTGTGACAGGGACCTGCTATCAGACTGTGACATCTGATTGTGACAAGTGTGGTGGGGCTGGGAGGGCACCCATTTGGGGCTCAGGTGACATAACAGATGGATGGACCCTGGTGGGCTGTGGTAGGTTGTCATGGAGACCTGGGCCAGGCTCTTTGGCTGCTGCATCTGTTTCCTTGGCAATGCCTAAGAAGGCCTTGGATTGAGGAGGGCCTGGCTTGGTAAGATTAGGGCCCTCTTGTCCTTGAGGTCTCCAAAGTAGGCAAAAGCTGGGCTGAGGGGTGGCCTGCCCATGGTCCTAGGGGATCTTGGAGGCCTAGGCATCCCCATGCTGATTCTGGCTTCCTGAACGAACTCCAGTGGGAAGAGGGAGTTATAGCCAGAGCCTCCCATTAGCAGACAAGTCTAAAGAGCCAGCACACACTTCCCATGAGGAATCCTGGCTGGGCTGCCTGTGTCCCATCCAACCCCACAACTGTGCCACTGGAAAGAGCCTCTGGGTGTCTGGCAGAGGGTGAGGGTGGGGGGTAGCTGTGGTCCTTCCCAGCAGGGGGCCATGCAAAGAAGCAGGGCTGGGTTTCCCCTCTGGCAATCTGAGCTCTTGACCTCAGCAGTGTTTCTTCATTGCCAAGGGAACTGCATCCACAAAGGGCCACTCAAGCCCCAGGCATTCCAGTGGCTGCTCCAACAGTCCAGAGACACTCACCACAAGCTAGATATGGCCAGGGGCCCCAGAGATTAACACCAGGACACGACCTTGAGACACCCCCACTCCCACCACCTGGTCCTCCCAGCAATCTGGGCTGAGCGTGGCTGCTCAGGAGGAATAAATTGAGGCTAGAACCACCCCTAGATTGGCCTGGGCTTCAGATCCCAGCTGTGCCCCTTGCTAGCTGTTTCACCTGTGTCCATTTATCTAGGTTGAGCCTCAGTTTCTCCTGTGTAGAACAGGGATCATCTCTTCCTGACAGTTATTATGAGACAAAACAGTAGTTGACTCAAGTCGGGCACACAGTAATATCTCACTAAGAGCACGTTTATCATCATCATCCTTGATTGGATGGGGCAGGTTAGGTGAATTTGTGTTCCCCCTCTTGTTTCTGCTCCACTCTCTCCAGGACAGTGGTCTGTCCAGGAGTGGGGCAGAGGTCTCAGAAACAATGCAGATACCTCTCCCCTAGCCCCATACCCATGCCTCCTCTCTGTAGGACCCCACACTCTTCCCCCTCCCTCAGGTGACAAGATGTTGCAGAGGGAACTGGGCTGGGCTTCAGTGTCCCCACCCCCACCTCACACCACAGCCTTCAGGCCCCGGGGCCTCTGCTGTGTTCATTCATTCCACTAAACTGTACTAAATACCTACTGTGTGCCAGGCCCTTGTGCTGGGGGCAGGATGATGAGCAAAAATAGATATGGCTGGGCATGTTCATACATGTCATCTAATCCCTGGGTCAAACTCAGCTATGATTTGTTGTTCCCATTTTGTAGACATGGTAACCAAGGCCTGAGGGGTCACAGGCCAGAAACAGCAGAGCCAGACATACCTGGTAGAGGGTTTCGGGAACCTCAAACTTCACCACCCCCTGTACCCATGTCCTTAGATAGCATCTGGGGTTCCAGAAAGTTCCCTGGGCACTGGCCCAGGATGCACAGATGGTGGCCCTGCAGGGGGGGCCAGGCACAGCTGAGTCAAGAGTGACAAGGGGACTATCTGATACATCAGCTGTGGCATGAGCAGTTTGGTGTCCCTCACCCACGATGGCCTGGCTGCCAGGAAGCCAGCCGAATGACTCAACCACACCTGCCGCCCCCATGACTCCCTTCGTCCCCAGCTCAACACAGACACCATGGCCACCTCAGACAGGGACTGTCAGGCAGAAGGTACACACGTCGCAGGGTGTGAGGCCTTCAGCTTGGGAAGGCTCCCTGAGGTCCAGCTGTTCACCCTGCCTCTCTGGAGCCCTCAGCTTCCTCCTCTGTGTGGGATACAGTGCCTAGATCATCAGAGCTAGGTCTAGACCCATTTAAATCTCCCAAAAGCAGTCCCAAGAGATTGCCATGACTATCCCCCTATTACAGATGAAGCAGCTCTGGGCAACAGGGGCTAATGGCTTCACCACTCTGATCTTAGGTAGCCAGATCCAGCACCTCCTCTTGGTCATTAGGTGACGAGGACATTCCCTCCTAAGAGTGAGCTGAGTGGGGACAATAGGAGTTGGAGTTCAGGATAGGCTTAGCTCCTTCTGCAGGCAATGGCGCCCCCTGCCAGCTGCACAGCACCTATCAAGCTGCTCAGGGCCTCCTTTACTCCCTAGCCAGAAGTCTTTTTTCTTTTTTCTTTTTTTTTTTTTTTTTTTTTGAGACAGGGTCTTGCTGTCACCCAGGCTGGAGTGCAGTGGCACAATCATAGCTCACTGCAGCCTCAACTTCCTGGGCTCAAGCGATTCTCCCACCTCCGCCTCCCGAGTAGCTGGAACCACAGGTGTGCACCACCATTCCCCACTAATTACAAAAAAAAATTTTATTTTGAGACAGGATTTTGCTGTATTGCCCAGGCTTGTCTCAAACTGCTGGGCTCAGGCGATCCTCTCACATCAGCCTCCCAAAATGCTGGGATTACAAATGTGAGCCACGTCTTGAGAAGTAAATAGAAATAGACGTCTTGAGAAGTAAATCAGAGTTGTCCCTTGGTATCCACAGGGGATTGGTTCCAGGATCCCCATGAATCCCAAAATCCATGAATACTCAACTCCTTTACATGTATTTTTTTACTTTATTTTTTAAACTCAACTTCAGTGGCTGAGATCAAGTCTCTTACATAAAATGGCATAGTATCTGCATGCAACCTCTGCACATCCTTCTATATACTGTAAGTCATCTCCGGATTACTACTGTAACACCTAATACAATGTAAATGCTATGTAAGTTGTCGTTAGACTGCGTTGTTTAGGGAATTAAAACAAGAACAAACGTTTGTACATGTCCAGTACAGACACAGTCATCCTAGGCCTAACTACATTTTGGATCCATAGTGGGTTGTACCCATGGATATAGAACCCATGGATAATGGAGGTCTAACTACATTTCTTCTAGAAAACCATTTCCTGTCCTAAAAATTTGGGATAAAAAAAGAATAGCAAGCTAGGCATGATGACACACGCCTGTCGTCCCAGGTATTCAGGAGGCTGAGGCAAGAGAATCCCTGGAACCCAGGCATTCAAGGCTGTAGTGTGCTATAATCATACCTATGGATAGCCACCATACTCCAGCCTGGGCAACATAGCGAGATCCTGTGTCTCAAAAAAGAAAAGAAAAAAACAAAAAACAAACAAAAAAAAAAAAAAAAGAGAGAGAGAGGATAGCAATTGCTGCATAGGGCTAGATGGAGGACTAGATAGTAAGTGTAAAGCCCTCAGCTGAATTCCACTCTTAGGATAGGCTCAATGCTGTCAGCAGGCACTCAAGAACAGATCTGCAAAATGGCCAGATCCCTACTGAGGCTTCTCTGCCCACAATCACATCTGAGCCTCAGTAGGGATGGAGTGGGGTTGGGCACTGCTTCTTAATATTGCCATTTATCCTCAGAGAATGAGACTAAGGCAGGAAGGATGTTCCCCCTGGGAAAGTGATCCTAACCGGCTAAGCCAAGGTCTAAGCCCTACAGTCTGTCCAGGTGACCAAATGCAATCTGAGCACAGGGCCAAGGGGAGACAGAGGCCTTAGACCCGAGCCTATCACTTCATGGTGCTGAGCTTCCCTCTTACTCAACACTGCGGGTGACACACGCCTTTGGGAGAGCTGACCAAGAAGGTGTCTCAGGTTCCCTTCAACAGAGAAGTCTCATGTCACCGCCCTTACCAGGGACCAGATGGCGCATCACTAACAGCAGGAAAAGCTGGCATCACACGACTAGTGGATTTATAAAAGATATATGCCACTCCTGGACAGGGTTTTCATCAGAAAGCTCAAACCTGGACTCATTGAGGCCTTTAGACCAACTTCCAGTTACAGGCAACACAAATCAGGAACAAATCAGACTGCAGAACTGGGACTTCTCTGAACTTTTCCAAAAAATCACTGTGAAGAAAGACAAAGGGCCAGGTGTGTTGGTTCACACCTGTAACCCCAGCACTTTGTGAGGCTTGAGCCTGGAAGTTTGGGACCAGCTTAGGCAACATAGGCAGACCCAGTCTCTACAAAAAATTTAAAAATTAGCCTGGCATGGTAGCACATGCCTGTAGTCCCAGCTATTCAGGAGACTGAGGCAGGAGGATCACTTGGACTTAGGAGGTTGAGGCTACAGTGAGCTCTGATCGCATCACTGCACTCCAGCCCCGGTGGCAGAGCAATACACTACCTCTAGATAAAATGTTTTTTTGAATTAAAAAAACTGAAAAACAGCTAGGTGTGATGCTCAAGCCTGTAATCCCAGTGCTTTGGCAGACCAGGTGAGAGAATTGCTTGAGGACAAGAATTTGAGACCAGGCTGGGCAACACAGCAAGGCTTCATCTCTACCAAAAAATAAAAAAAATAAAATTTTTAAATTGGACTGGTTGGGGTGGCTCATACCTGTAATCCCAACATTTTGGGAGGATGAGGCAGGAGGATCACTTAAGCCCAGGAGCCAGAGACCGGCCTGGGCAACCTAAGGAGACCCTGTCTCTACAAGAAAATTAAAAATTAGCCAGGCACAGTGGTGCATGCCTGCAGTCCCAGCTATTCGGGAGGCTGAGGTGCGAGGATCGCTTGAGCCCAGGAGGTCAAGGCTGCAGAAAGGTATAACTGTGCCACTGTATTAATCCAAGCTACTTGGGAGGCCAAGGCTGGAGGATTGCTTGAACCCAGGAGTTGGAGGCTGCAGTGAGTTACAATCTTGCCACTGCACCTGGGCCTAGGCAACAGGGTAAGACCCTGTTTCAAAAACAAAACAAAAACAACTATGAATGACACATTAGGGAAATCCAGATATGCCTGGGTATTAGATGGTGTTGAAGAACTGTTCATTTTCTGATCAGATGAAAGTATTGTGGCTATACAGGCTTACTCATCTAGAGGGAGCCGCAGTACTTCAAAGTGAAGAGTCAAGTCTCTGCAGCTTACTCGCAAATATACTGATGTTTATATATGCACACATAAATAAGGCCAGTGTGTAATATGTCAACAACTATTGACTCTAGTGGTGGTGGTGAGCATACAGGCACATTCATACACTACTCTTTCCATTTTGATTTTGTTTTACTTAAAGTTGCAAGTACACCACCCTTCAGAGGCACTTACCACCACCATCCTCCCTCAAACTCCAAAGGACTCCACCAAGATGAAAGACACCAAAGCATGCTGGGAACTG
Source organism: Macaca nemestrina (assembly GCF_043159975.1). Taxonomy (NCBI): domain Eukaryota; kingdom Metazoa; phylum Chordata; class Mammalia; order Primates; family Cercopithecidae; genus Macaca; species Macaca nemestrina. The sequence goes on from NC_092142.1 coordinate 65,960,345, forward strand.
AATATAAATTAACTTTATTACAAAAAGCAAAATGTTAGTTTCTCATTGTGAGTGATTCAAGAAAACAAAGGTAAGAGCCCTGGCAGGAGCTGGGACCAGGACACCAGTATGCAGGTTGAGGGGCCAAAGGCCAGGCTCAGGGGCGGGCTGACAGGCACTGATTCACAACCTCCAGGAGGTGGGTGTTCTCCAAGGCAGCTGCCACCCGCTCCTTATCTGCAAGTTGCTTGTTCACTAGGTGGGAAGGAGAGTGTGGGGAAGGCAGAGTCAAAGCTAGGCTCTGGCCAGAGTGCTAGCCAGCCCTACCTCTGAACCTCTGTATAGGATATGTCCCCTGCAGCAACAGAGCCCTCCTGTCACCTCCTTCCCAGGACCCCACACCTTGATCAGGCTACTTCAACCACCTGAGCCCACCTAGCCTGCCTTCTTAGGATCCCTCCCCCTGGCTGCCTCCCACGCTGCTGAAGTCTGACACACTCTGGTCCTGTATATTTGGTGAAAGGGATTTGGGAGAAGAGGACATGGTAAGCACAGGAGATTCTTGTCAGGCCAGCTTTGGTCTAGGCTATAACCTACACTGAGGAGTCTCTGGCAATTTCACTCACGAAGTTACCCATTCCCTGTCTTGCCGATAGACTCCTGGGCAAAGGGGAAGCCTCAGACTGCTTAGGGTGCCTGGGCCAATACCCTCACCACCAGTCCACCCTTACCTGCATGCTCTGAGGCATGGGTCCCCGGAGTAATGTGCACGTCCATCTGGGAGGGAGATAACCAGGGCCTGAACACCCACCCACTGACCCACACTTTTCCCTGCAGCCCCCAAACCCTCAGGCACCATCTCCAGCTGATCCTTCCTCCTAATCATACCTTTGGACTCTGGCCCTTCCATTGCACCCCAAACCCATCCACAGGTATTCCAATTCTTTTTTTTTTTTTTTTTTTTTCCCAAGAATGAGTCTTTCCCAGGCTGGAGTGCAGTAGCGCGATCTCAGCTCACTGCAACCTCTGTCTCCCAGGTTCAATTTGATTCTCCCGCCTCAGTCTCCCGTGTAGCTGGGACCACAGCACACGCCACCACGCCCCGCTAATTTTTGTATTTTTAGTAGAGATGAGGTTTCACCATGTTGGCCAGGCTGGTCTCCAACTCCTAACCTCAGGTGATCCACCCACCTCAGCTTCCCAAAGTGCTGGGATTACAGGCGTGAGCCACCGTGCCCGGCCCTAGCTATTCCAATTCTATCCAAAGAACTTGCCCACTACTGCTGATTTAAAGGCCTGCCTGTGCCCCATCCCTGGTCCAAACCCATCTGCAGCTCCCTGCTGCCCTTCCTGCCACACTCTTCAATACTTTTCTCCACTTTCCAGCTCAGATCTTTATTCTTGTCATATCGACTTGAAAAGCTTCCTCCCAGTTTCCTCTCTGCTAATTGGGATCCTTCCAGGCCCCACTCTGATGTCCTCTCCATGTTCATGCTCTCCCAGTCCCTATCCTCAGCAGTAGATCCTCAATGCCTGGTCCCACTCCCGAGGCTCAGCTCCAACTGACCTTGAAACGCTGAGGAAGAGAGCGCAGAAGCTTGACCTTGATGGACAGGCCAATAAGGGTGGCCATGCTGCAGTGCGGAATGGTTGGTGTGAAGGCCACAGCCACTGTACTCTCGGGGTCGCTAACCTGGTTATGGAGGGAACATGTCAAGAGTCAACCACCCTCAGCCCAAGGCCCCTCTTAGTTTGTTGCTTTGGGCAAATCATCCAACTTCCATGGGCCTCAGCTTCAACACCCATAAAATAAGCAGAACAATCTCCCTTCCCACAGATACCCTTCGGTGTCCGTGAGCGGAGAGCACGCCAGCTCCTGGTGCACAGAAACCTTTCTGACTCTCTGGAGCAATTCGCTCCCCTTGGAAGTGACTCACCTGAACCCGCACCTGCTCTACTACATTCAACTCCTCTAGCGTCAGTGGATGCTCCGGGTCATTGATGGAGCGAATCAGATGTGGGAAGTGAAGGAAAAGGGACTCTGCGCCCTTGCCCGCTCAGAACTTTCTGCCAGGAACGCCCAGCTGGGATGCGGCTCCACCAGCCGCTGGACATCACTGCTCCCCCCGACCGCAAGCCCCCGGAACCCTCCCGCGCCCAGCAGCGGCGGATATCGAAGATCTCGCGTGCATCGATGCTGTCGGGAACCTGCTCGTCCTCCTCGCCTGCCGTCACAGGCCGCTCCCCAGAGCGCTGGTAGATGAGGGGGTTGGCATTCTCCAGGAGGCCACCGCCGCCGACCCCGCCGCCGCCTACCATCGCGGAATCACCACCGCCAACCCTAGCGGGCGTGCGCTTCCGCTCCTACCCGCGCACTTCCGGAGAACGGGAAGGGGGCGTGGCGTGGCGACGGGGTCGCACGAGGGACACGCCGCGTTGGGGGTTTTCCGCCTGAGGTGTGAGAGAAACCGTGACCACGATGCTGGCTGCGCGGAACCGGGAACGTGATGGTCGCTGGAGCAAAGGCGCTGAGAAGGGACCCCGGTGGCGCTGGGTCATGCGAGCCCATAGCGGGCTGAAACGTAGAGGCCAGAGCCAGGTCTCAGGGGGCACAAAAGGCGGTCGGAGGTGGTCCCCACACCGCCTCCTCCGGGAAGTCGGGCTGGCCGAGAGCTCCTGTATCCACGACGGTTGGTCGCCTCTGGCCTGGCAGGGCTCCTTGTGTCTCGGGACCTCCTGGTGAGCCGCCTGGGTCCCCTGCTGCACCATAGGCCCGGGAGTGCGGTGTCCTCATCGCTCGGACCGGCAGGCGCTCGTGAAATGTTTGTCAAGTGGATAAATGACCATGGCCGTGGTCTCCGCGGGAGGTGAGGAAACTGAAAGCCACAGAGGCAAAGGGGGGCGCTCCATAAGAAGTGCCGCGGTCACGTGTACGTTTCGAAAGAAGGGCATGACTGAGTAGGGAGGGGACCGCGGAGACCCTCAGACCCTGGACTGTAAGGGGATGAGGGACCGGATGGGGAACCCAGGAGACTGAGTCCCGAAAGCAAGGAGGAGTTTCCAGAATGAAGGGCGCCTTCAGGCCTCCCTGCTTTTGCTCAAGCGGTTCCTTCACCCCGATCAAGTTCCTTCCCATTTCTCCATCTGTGGGGATCCTGAACTCCTGCCAGACCCACCTTTTCCTGGCCCAAGCCAGCGCACCCCGCGCACTCTTTGCCCAGTCCAAACTCCGAGGCTGGGCGAGGCCAAATCCGGGGCAGTCTCTGGGTGAACAGCGGCGTGTCCACCGGCAGCGAACCGAGACCAGCGAGCCGACCATGCGACTGCACCGACTTCGCGCGCGGCTGAGTGCGGTGGCCTGTGGGCTCCTGTTGCTTCTCGTCCAGGGCCAGGGTGAGGCTCCCGCGGAGGGGCGACAGGGACTGGAGTCAGATCTGCCAAATGCTGCGGAGGCAGAACCTGACAGTACGGGAGGGAAGGCGCTGCGGAGGCAGAACCTGACAGTACGGGAGGGAAGGCGCCTGGGAGGTGGGAGCTGGTGGAGATGACAGCGTGGAACTCATGAGCCCCACGCGACGCCTCCCAGCCACCCAAGGTGGGCTCCTAGAAGCGCGGAAAGGTTCGGGCTGCGGGACACCACGGTGAGGAGCCAGCGGACTACAGGGGCCCCAGGAGCGCCGGGACATGCCAGGCCGAGTCGGGAGCCTTGGGTCCGAGTGGGTGAGGGATTGGGGGTGCGGGGATTCAGTCCATTTCCCTCATGATTGTGGCCGTAGCCGGTGCTGCTGGCCGATAATAACAATAACAGCTTCTCAAAGCATCTGGCTCTGAGTGTGTTGCGTCCTTAGCCAGGGGGGCGCCCTGACTCCTCCAAAGGGGCCTCAGACAAGGTTAGTGGTCCTTGGGGAACAGAAGCCCCCGGGTGCCAGATCCTAAAGAAGATCCAAGAGGCCGAAGTGGCTGGGTGCGATTGACTCACGCCTGTAATCCCAACCCCTTGGAAGACCGAGGGGGAGAATCGCTTGAGCCCCGGAGTTGGAGGCCAGCCTGGGCAACATAGTGAGACTCAGAGTGTACAAAAGATTAAAAGAAATTAGTGGGCTGTGGTGGCCTGTGACCTGTAGTCCCAGCTGCTTGGGAGGTTGAGGTGGGAGGATCACTTTAGCAGGGGAGGTTGAGGCTGCAGTGAACCTTCATCGCACTACTGCACTCCACCAGCCTGGGTGATAAAGCAAAAATCTGTCTTAAAAAAAAAAAAAGCCAAAGAGCTCGTGGTGTCCCTCACGCCATTTACCTCATCCTGGGCAAGTACACAACTTGGCTTCCGGGGCAAAGATGATGGCTCTGTGTGTCTGCCAGGCTTCTCCAGGCCCTTATCAGAAACTCCGGGAGTGTTTCGGCCTTTGGTCCTCTCACCCGAAACTCTCCTAAGTGTATGATCTGACTGTCTCTCCTGAGCCTTTCCCAATTTAATCTGCCCAGGTGGAGTCCATACTCCCCCCGCCCCATTATGCACTCCTGCAGGGCTTCCTCTCATTCCTGCCCTTGACCACATTCTAGAGTTCACCAGGAGCCCAGGCATGAAGATTTGCCCGGCCTCACAGATGGCTACCTTTTAAAATATTTTGGGCCAGGCACAGTGGTTCACACCTGTTATCCCAGCACTTTGAGAGATGGAGATGGGAGGATCACTTAAGGCTAGGAGTTAGAGACCAGCTTGGGCAACAAGACTTGTCTCTATCCAAAAAAAAAAAAAAGAGTCAGGCATGGTGGCACACATGTGTACTCCCAGCTACTCAGGAGGCTGAGATGGGAGGATCTCAAGCCTAGGAGGCTGAGGCTGCAGTGAGCTGTAATCGCACCACTGCACTCCAGCCTGGGCAACAGATGGAGACCTTGTCTGGCAATATATACACACATACACATACACACACACACACACATACACACACACAATTTTGGGTTGGACCCACATTCAGGAAAAAATAATTGACAAGCCATAGGAGGGTACAGGTGATGTGTGCTGTACTCTTTTTACCCAACCAGTCCTGGCTTCTCCTGAGGGGTCATCAAAGTCCCCATGGCATGCACTGGAAACTGCCTGTTCACACTGCAGTACACACAGTGCCCAGCAATTTACACAAGAAAAGATGTGTGTACTTGTCCTTGATTTTCACCTAAATGGTCATAAAATCACCTACTTCTGGGGCAGGGCTTTTCCACTTTCTAACACATAGGGTGGCCTCCACACACCCCTACATGGTAGAGCTTCTTCATACTGATTAATGGAAGGGCTTCTCAAGGATGAAGCAAGTAATGAATCTCTTTATTACATGAGTTGATGTAACAGGTCTCTAACCAGGGACATTTCAGCAGGTGATGTCCTTTGCTGTAACAACCATCAGGCATCAGTGGCCACAGGGAATTACCTGGATAGACATCCCCTCCAGCAAGGAATTGTGTGCAGGAGCGTGTTACTGGGGAGAGGAGTGGGCCTTTTGACTTGGAGACATTGTTAAAATGTCCTGTCTGGTGCCTGTAAATGTCTACTGAGCCCGGCCTCACCCACACCAGGTGGCATCAAACATATTGATCCATGTTAAACTGACAGGTGTAGGTTGGCATTAGCTCCCTAAGGCTGTTTTGTTTTTTGACTTTTTTTTTTTTTTTCTTGAGACAGGGTCTCACTCTGTCGCTCAGGCTTGAGTGCAGTGGTGCCATCTCGAATTACTGCAACCTCTGCTTGGTGGGTTCAAGCGATTCTCATGCCTCAGCCTCCCAAATAGCTGGGTCTACAGGCACACGGCACCATACCCAGCAAATTTTTGTATCTTTTGGTAGAGATGGGGTTTCACAATGTTGGCCAGGCTGGTCTTGAACTCCTAATCTCAAGTGATCCACCCACCTCAGCCTCCCAAAGTGCTGGAATTACAGACGTCAGCCACTGCGCCTGGCCTGTGTTTGGACTTTTTATTATGGAAATGGGCTCAGATTTCCCAAACCCTACAGAAACAGAACCTGAGATTCCAAAAGGGAAGGTGCCAGGTAGGTGGGAGCTGGTGGGAATAACTACAGCAGGTGAACCTTCCTGAGGCACAGAGAGGGTCAAGGCTGCTAGAGGGCTGCACAGCACCAAGGGATGAGCCAAGTCTGAGGTAGAAAGAGTAATGTACCAAATCCAACGTACCCGTTGTCCACCTTCAGCAATGACAAAGATCTTGTTTTTGTTTTTGTTTTAAATCAGCTTTCTCAGGTTGAATATAACCGGGTGTTTTCTGGATGGCCACCTCCCCCTTGCACCGTTATTTGAAACAAATCCCAGATATCATCTCATCTGTAAATTTTTCATCATGTCCTACTAAAACAAAAGTAACATAAATGTATGTGTGTATTTCCATAACATACAGTTCTCAATTTAATCAAATATATAATCGAATATTCTTTTAATGTTTATAAATGATACTTGTATTAATACAAGTTTGTTTTTTTTTTAAATCAGGATTCAAATAAGGTTCCTACTTTGCAAATTGGTAGGCATTTCTTTTTTTCTTTTTTTTTTTTTGAGACAGAGTCTCACTCTGTCGCCCAGGCTCACTGCAATGTCTGCCCCCTAGGTTCAAGGGATCCTCATGCCTCACCCTCCCAAGTAGCTGGAATTACAAGCACACGCCACCACACATGGCTAATTTTTGTATTTGCAGTAGAGATAGAGTTTCATCATATCAGCCAGGCTTGTTTCAAACTCCTAACCGCAGGTGATCTGCCCACCTTGATCTACCAAAGTGCTCGAATTACAGGCGTGAGCCTCCATGTCCCGCCAATTCTCTTGGATTTATACTTAGAAATGAAATTGCTGAGTCATATGGCAACTCTATGTTTAATCCCTTGAAAAACTGCCAGACTGTTTTCCAAAGCAGCTGCACCATTTTACCTTCCCACCGGCAATGTATGAAAGTTCCAAGTTTTCCGCTTCCTTACCAACACTTCTTATCATATGTCATTTTTATGTGTTTCTTGAATCTCTTTCAGTCTCCAAATTTACCTTCTGCCTCTCTTTTATGTTCTTTCTAAATTTTGTTGCATGTTGAAGAAACCAGTTTATTTGTTCTGGAGAGGATCCCACCATTTAGGTTTTGCTGATTGCATCCCAGCGGAGTCTTCTAACTGTTCTTCTGTCCCCTGTCGACCCTGTAAACTTGTATTTATATTTTAGAGGCATAATCAGATTTGGGTTTTAGGTTTTATTTTGTTTTGTTTTTTGGAGGACTACTTCACATGTGGTGCTGTGTACTTCTGAAAGAAAATATGTAATATCTAGTTGCCTTGCTTTTTGTGATACGACAAAATGAGTGGTTGACATCACAGTGAGAATTCAATGTGCATTACTCTTACTATGAATGAGGTAAAGATCTCTGTTTATTTGAGAGATACTGATTTGTATTGCTTATTCTGAACATATTCTTATGCTGCTTTTCCTTTTGTGTAGGTGTCATATTCTTTGTTTGTAGAAACGTTTTATCTATTAAGGGGACTGATTTTCTCTGTTAGGTGATTTTCAGTCACTTTCTCCCTCCTTGATCCCTACAGCAGTCATGCTATGTTTTTATTGTTGGAGACTGTGTCTTGCTTTGTTGCCTAGGCTAGAGTACAAGGGCCAGATCATAGCTCATGCAGCATGGAACCCTTTCTGCCTTAGCCTCCTGAGTAGCTGAGTAGCTGGGAATATAGGCCCACACCACCATGCCAATACAGGCCCATACCACCACACCCAGAGGCTGTGCTTTTTTGTTTTTGTTTTTGTTTTTCTTGAGACAGGTTCTCACTGTCACCCAGGCTGGAGTGCAGTGACCCGATCATGGCTCATGTAGCCTCAACCTCCCAGGCTCAAGCAGTCCTCCCACCTTAGCCGGTCAAGTAGCTGGGACTACAGGTATGCACCAACACACCCCGATAATTTATTTTCTTGATTTTTTTTGCAGAGACAGAGTCTCACTATGGTCCCCAGGCCGCTGCAGTGCTTTTTATGTCCCAGTCACAGCCATACTTCTCTCTTGTAGCTCTTTCACCAACATCACTCATGGTTAGGAGGATGCTTTATTTATGTCATTTCTTGCTACCTTGGACGTGACATCCCTGAGGACAGGAACCTTGCCTGCCCAATTCCCACCATCATCCTACTGTCACGTGACCTGGCACACAGTTGAAAGGACACTCTAGTCCCAACAAGGGCATGTGACCCTTTGTTTGAAGGTCCTAGGGCTGAATGATGATGCCGGGCCCCAAGAAGCCTCAGCCTGGTGGGATGGAGACAGGCCCAGGAAGGCAGAGCGGGAAGGGACTGTTACAGGCAGGAAGTTTGTAAAGCCTGTGTTTATACATCAGGATACCTTGAGCTGAGCTGAGGATGGCAAGGAGGCAGCAATACCAACAGTCTGTAGAGCAACCGATTGGACAGACCCAACTGTGATATCTGTCTCTCTGCCCACAGGCCAGGACTCTGCCAGTCCCATCCGGACCACACACACGGGCCAGGTGCTGGGGAGTCTCGTCCATGTGAAGAGCGCTGATGCGGGGGTCCATACCTTCCTGGGAATTCCCTTTGCCAAGCCACCTCTAGGTCCGCTGCGATTTGCACCCCCTGAACCCCCTGAATCTTGGAGTGGTGTGAGGGATGGAACCACCCATCCGGATGCGTAAGCTCTCCCAGGGGTCCAGGGAGTTCCAGACACTGGGGCAGGGGTGGGGTGCTCTGAGCTCACCTAGGCTGCAGTTGTCATTTCATTTCAACCCCCACAGCCAGTTTTCCTTCTGAGTTTCATGGATTCCCACGTGCATTTTTCCAATGACCATGCTGAGGCTCAGGAGGGCCAAATAACTTCTCAGACTCCTGGCTTAAAGCTTGGCATTCAGAAGACATGGGCTCCAGGTGCTGAAGGGAGGGACAGACACACAGATCTCCCCAGATTCTGGTTATGCCAAGCTTTCTCTGCCACCAGTGGCAGATGGTGTCTCTGGGGAAGATTTGGGTTGGCTCTATGAACCTTGTAGGAGCCCCTAACTCTAGTGGCAGATGTTGCAAATAGCTGAAGAGAACAGTAGTGGTAGCTTCCTGGGGACCTGCACTCTCCACAGTCACTGTGTCCACTGACAGGGCCAGGAGCCATTGGCCAAGAGACGTGTATATTTTTCCTACTGGAGGCCATGTGGGAATGATGAGTTTTTGAGAGTTTAGACTTGGGATGAGAGACATCCCACTGCCCTTCTCATGAGAAATTAACATCCATTCACTCATGTAGCACACATATGTGGGCTACTCCCCTGTCCCAGGCCTGAGGGGGTACAGCGATATAGTGGTGAATGTCAACACATGCAGCCAATGGTTCTCAGAGAAACCCCTGAGAGTTAAGGTTTCCAATGTTGGGAGGAATGATACCCAAGGTCCTCAATGACCTCAAGACCTCCCTGGAAGTCCAAGCTCCATCCCAGCTTCCCCAGAGCCTGTGGCCTGTAACTTGGTGGGAAGGGATTTTTGAGAGGGATCATGTGTGAGCAGAATGTGAGAAGGGGCTGAGGGTGGTTGGGGGCACATCTGAACCCAGGGTCTGGTTTTGGCCATGATGCGGCCGCTGGACTGATTGTTTGCTCTGGTTACCAGGTGTCTTCAGGACCTCACCATAACGGATTCAGAGGTTCAGAGCCAAGTCAATGTGACCATCCCTTCCATCTCCATGTCCGAGGACTGCCTGTACCTCAGCATCTACACGCCGGCCTACAGCCACAAAGGCTCTAACCTACCAGTGAGTGTCAGGCCACAGTTCACTGGGAGTTGGAGGACAGTTCTGCAAGAAGCTGGAAAGGACAATATTAGCTCAGGCCCTGCTGCAGAGGGGACCATACTGAGAAACTTCTCACTGTCAGGTCCAGGAAATGCTCCTTACCCAGGCTGGGCAGCTGGCCCCTGGACATGGGGTCACAGAGTTCTGGCTGCTGCCAGAGGTCAAAGGCTGTGGCTCTGGGCTGGACCCAGGACTCACCCAGCCAACTCACACCCAGGACATCCACTCAAGTGCCCAAGGGCTGCACCTTGAGGTTACCAAGAATCCCAGCCATGGATAATCTGTTGGGTCTATGAGAATGGGCACTCACAAAAAGTTTTTTTTGTTAGAGATGGCATCTTGCTCTGTAGCCCAGGCTAAAATGCAGTGCCATGAACATAGCTCTCAGTAACCTCAAATTCCTGGGCGATCTTCTCACCTCAGCCTCCTGAGTAGCTGAGACTGCGGACCTAATTTTTAAAACATTTTCTGTTCAAACGAGGTCTATGTTCTTCAGGCTAACGACATGTTTTATTAATATTCATGTGGAGCCATCACCCCTTTTCTTTCCACTTTGGTGTGTTTTCTCGGACTAAGGAAACCATGCTTTGAAACAAGGGGTAGAACACAAAGGTTTGGAGGCCTGGTCTTCCTGATAGATCTTCGATGCCTAGCCTGTGGCCCACATAATTTATTTGTGCTGAAGTTCTAATGGGGAGGTAGACAGAGGCAAAGCACTGGTTGGTCTAGCTAGTGGCCCTGGTGGGGTTCAGGCTGGGTTGGAGCATCATGGTAGCTGCCTTGATTTCCCCAGGTGATGGTGTGGATCCACGGTGGTGGGCTTGTTTTTGGCATGGCTTCCATGTATGATGGTTCCGTGCTGGCCGCCTTTGAGGACGTGGTGGTGGTCACCATCCAGTACCGCCTGGGTGTCCTGGGCTTCTTCAGGTGAGACTAAGGCTGGGCTGGGCAACGAGGGCTGAGCAGGGCCAGGACAGCCCTGTGATCCCTGTCCCTGCTACTTCTCAGCACTGGAGACAAGCATGCAACCGGCAACTGGGGCTACCTGGACCAAGTGGCCGCACTACGCTGGGTCCAGCAGAATATCGCCCACTTTGGAGGCAACCCTGACCGTGTCACCATTTTTGGCGAGTCTGCGGGTGGCACGAGTGTGTCTTCACTTGTTGTGTCCCCCATGTCCCAAGGACTCTTCCATGGGGCCATCATGGAGAGTGGCGTGGCCCTGCTGCCTGGCCTCATTGCCAGCTCAGCTGATGTTATCTCCACGGTGAGTGCCCTCAGCTGCAGAGGCCTAGGCCTGCTACCTCCTCTCATACCCCTCAGAGCCTCTGTCTGTTAACCAGGGATGACAAGAGCCATTCAGGAGCAGGCACCAGGAGCTGCCGCCTACCTTGGAATTGCTGGGGGGCTCCAGGGTCAGAATGCACATCCTTCTGCCATTGCAGAGGCCAAGTTTGTTCTGTGGCCTCTGTGCAAAGTTGTCACCCTAGGGATCCCCATCATGAGGAGAACCATCTAGGCAGATGGGATGGTCCTTCTTTCTGGGACTTCTGAGTTGGAATAGTGTCAGACCTGCAGAAATTTATATGGAATACCCTGTGAGATTTGGGGTGCCCCTGTTCTTGGCCAGGGCATTGGGCAAACTCCCCTCCTCTACCTGGAAGGATGAGCCAGCTCCTGCCTGCTCCCTTTCCAGGTGGTGGCCAGCCTGTCTGCTTGTGAGCAAGTTGACTCTGAGGCCCTGGTGAACTGCCTGCGGGGCAAGAGTAAAGAGGAGATTCTTGCAATTAACAAGGTCGGTCTAAGCAGATGTGGGTGTAGAGGAAGGGGTGCAATAGGCATGGGGCTCTCGGGCCTGCATGCTCCTCATATTCCCTGGGCACCTCATCTGCATTCCTGGGTATCATAGCCCTGGGTGGGGACTGAAGGTTGGTGCATGCCCGAGCCAGGCATTTATCTCCTGGGGTGGATATGAGCATCTGGAGGTGAACCAGGAAGGAGTGGAAGGTACTCAGTGGTCATCGGAAGGTGTCTGGGACCTGACCTTGTTCCCTTACCTTGCATTGCCCCTCAGCCGTTCAACATGATGATCCCTGGTGTAGTCGATGGGGTCTTCCTGCCCAGGCATCCCCAGGAGCTGCTGGCCTCTGCCGACTTTCAAGCTGTCCCCAGCATCATTGGTATCAACAACGATGAATTCGGCTGGATCATCCCCAAAGTGAGGCCCAACCCAAGCCCTCAAGTGCCTGGGGAGCCCATCTGGTAGTGGGGAGTGTTCAGGGCTTTGTAGTTCCAGCCTCATCCCATCCCCAACTACAGACTCTCTCTTGGCCACCCAGGTCACGGGTATCTATGACACCCAGAAGGAAATGGACAGAGAGGCCTTCCAGGCTGTTCTGCAGAAAATGTTAACGCTGATGGTAAGGCTCCTGGGGTCCCTCGCCAATGGAGAGGGGCGCCTCTTCTGTCCTGAGGCAGAGGAAATTCAACCCCCAGATACCCTGCCTATGTAGTGACCCCCATGAGCAAAGGCCCGAGTGTGTGTGTACTTGGGGGTGGGGTCACCTCAGAGCCTCACCTTTGCTCCCTCTTCCTGTTCATTTCACGGTCCGTCTCCCCAAGCTCGAGGCCACCTCCTCCCTGCCCCTGACATCCAGCCTAACCTGCCTCTTCCTGATCCACCTGGGGTAGATGTTGCCGCCTACATTTGGTGACCTGCTGATGGAAGAGTACCATGGGGACAATGGGGAACCCCGGAGCCTCCAAGCCCAGTTGCAGGAGATGATGGCAGACTCCATGTTTGTGATCCCTGCACTCCAAGTAGCACATTTTCAGCGTGAGTATATTTGGCCCTAAGGCCTGACTGGCAGGGGTACAGCTCAGGGCTGTGGGTCCTAGGTGAGACCTGCTGCTATCCGGGTCCCCACTCATGTTTATTGGGCTCCGCGGACACTTGAGGTCCATCACTGCAGTAAATCCTCATGGCTAGCCCAAGAGACAGACATTTCCCCGTTTCACAGATGAGGAAATTGAAGTTAGGGACCTTCAGTGACTTGCCCAAGATGATACAGCTAAGAAGTCCGAGGCCATGATTTATCCCAAGTCTCTTCCTCTGCTCCTGCCCCAGCCTGGGGCTCCACACCCCACTGTCCAGATTCCAGCCAGCTTTGGACCTGGGTATCTTATCCCCATGGGTGAGGCAAGAAGTCTTCAGGGGAGGGGCCACTGTGTCACGGGCTGTCCACCCCACAGGTTCCCAGGCCCCTGTGTACTTCTATGAGTTCCAGCATCAGCCCAGCTGGGTCAAGAACATTAGGCCGCCGCACGTGAAGGCAGACCATGCTGATGAGCTTCCTTTTGTTTTCGGAAATTTCTTCTGGGGCAACTATGGTGAGTCTTCTTCGTTTCCCGGGAAGTGGGCTGGGTCCCTGGCTGGGTCCCTGAGGGGTGATTAATTGTCCTCACTGCCCAGATAAGGAAACCGAGGCTCAGAGACAGGATGAGATCAGGTGTCCAAGATGTTACAGCTCCAAAGGCTGTGTCAGGATTAGAATTCATGACTCTTCAGACTGTGGCCTGTGTTCCCTCCATCCCTCCCCACCCTTGGGTGTCTGCCTGGTTCAGAGCAGGTGTTTCAGGGACGTGTTTGTTTCTTCAATGACTCCCATAGGCAGAAGGAAGAAGGGGCCTTCAGGGCCAGGAAGGATGGAGTCAGCCAGAGCCTGGGCTAAGGGGAAAGTTTGTAAAAGGGGAGGACTGGCTTCTGAGGGCAGTGGGAGAAAAAGCAGAGAAACGGGACTGGGGACCAAGGGCTGGGGGGCCATGGACAAGCTCCACCTGGAATGCTGAGGTGGGCCATCCTGACTAAGACACATGTCCCCTTCCTCTCTGCAGTTAAATTTACCGAGGAGGAGGAGCGGCTAAGCAGGAAGACCATGAAGTACTGGGCCAACTTTGCTCGAAACGGGTGAGACGGCACACCCCTGCCTCAACCTCCCCGGGTTGGGGGGCTTGTGCCCATCCAGCAATCTCCTAGTCTGGAGTGACCTCATGAGCACACCCACATCCTTAATCACATGATAGCCCCTTCCCCAGCTGCGGTACCCACTTGGACAGGGTGACAGTGCTGTGGGGCAGTGGACACGCTCCATCTCCCTGCTCTACCTGGAGGGTGGGCACTAGTGCTGTGCCACAGTCAGGGTCTCCCTCCCAGAGAGAGGGACACATCAGAGCCAGCCACCCCGCCCCCACTAGAGCTGACACTAGCTGGAGGGAATTTGTTTCCTGTTTCTGGAAGCCTCCCCGCTCCTACCCCAAGCCCACCTGGCCTGCTTGGCTGCCTTGCCTGACCAGACTCCAGGTGCTCAGGTCTGGGCTCCAGGGGCTCAGAATGACCTTCGTATCGCCCTGCTGGGACGGCATGTCTACAGGAACCCCAACGGCGAGGGTCTGCCACACTGGCCGCTGTTCGACCAGGAGGAGCAATACCTGCAGCTGAACCTACAGCCTGCAGTGGGCCGGGCTCTGAAGGCCCACAGGTTCCAGTTCTGGAAGAAGGCGCTGCCCCAGAAGAAGATGCAGGAGCTCAAGGAGCCTGAAGAGAAACACACAGAGCTGTAGCTCCCTGTGACAGGGAGGAGAGGTTGGGCTCGCTTACAGGCGAGCGTCAGCCTGCTGTGCCAACACACACCCACTAAGGAGAAAGAAGTTGATTCCTTCATTCACGTAGCCATTCATTCATTCTTCCGTCCATCCATTCAGAAAGCATTTATTAAGAACTTACTCAGGCATGAGGGCTCATATATGTAATCCCAGCTATTGGGGAGGCTGAGATGGGAGGATGGCTTGAGGCCAGAGGTTAGAGACCAGTCAGGGCAACAGAGTGAGACCCCTTCTCAAAAAAAAATAAAAAAGAGAGAGTGATTAGAAACTAAATAGGAAAGTTTTGAGTTTCAAGTCAGTGACAAGTAGAAAAGATTTTTAAAAAGCAAAGAAAACAAAATATAAGGAAAAGGAACATGAGAAAATTAAAAATAAAAAGAGAATAATAGGCCAGTCCCTGTGGCTCATGCCTGTAATGCCAGCACTTTTGGGAGGTCAAGTTGGGCAGATCACCTGAAGACAGGAGTTAGAGACGATCCTGGCCAACATGGTGAAACCCCATTCTCTTTGAAAAATACAAAAATTAGATGGGCACAGTGGTGCACACCTGTAATCCCAGCTACTCAGGAGGCTGAGGCAGGAGAATCCCTTGAACCCAGGAGGCAGAGGTTGCAGTGAGCCAAGATTGTGCCACTGCACTCCACCCTGGGCAACAAGAGTGAGACTCCATTCAAAAAAAGAGAATAGAAGAAGCTACTGCATGATGTCAGTTGCCAAACCTGCCACGGGTCCTCTCTTTTTAGACACACTAGATAGATCCCCACAGTGAGCTCTGATAAGACACTAGATAGATCCCCCCAGTGGAAACCCATCCTCACCAACAACCCACTGAGCCCTAGGCACTGTCGTCCCTCACCTCCACCTTCTCCCTGCCTTCTCTCTTCTCTCCTCTGAGCCCCCAGGCCTTTCCCATTTTGAGGGAGGTCGTCTGAAGAATGTTGCCCACACCTGAGTGTGAGAAGCCTATGTCCGTTCATCCCTGAGAGGTCTTAAAAAAGTAAAAATAAATTCTTAAAAAAGCTTCTGTCTGCCTCTCCACAAGCCCCAGGTGCTCTTATATCTGTGAGTGTCCAACAGAAAACCTGGATACCGGAATCCTAGTGTCTTAGTCCATTCAGCTGCTATAGCAAAAATACTACTGGCTAGGCTAGGTGCAATGGCCCACACCTATAATCCCAGCACTTTGAGAGGCCAAGGTGGGCGGATCACTTGAGGCCAGGAGTTTGAGACCAGCCTGGCCAACATGGTGAAACCCTGTCTCTACTAAAAATACAAAAATTATCCAGGCTTTATGGTGCACACCTAGAATGTCAGCTACTTGGGAGTCTGAGACACGACAATCACATGAACACAGGAGGCAGAGGTTGCAGTGGGCCAAGATTGCACCACTGCACTCCAGTTTGGGTCACAGAGCAAGACCCTGCCTCATAAATAAATAAATTAAATTAATAAATAAGTAAAGTTACCAGTTAGTCCGGAAATGGTGGCTCATGCCTTTAATCCCAGCACTTTTGCAGGCTGAGGTGGGCCTCCTGAGCTTGAGCCCAGGAGTTCGAGACCAACCTAGGCAGCATGGAGAAATGCCATCTCTACAAACAAATACAAAAATTATTTGGATGTGGTGGCACACACCTGTAGTCTCAGTTACTCAGGAGGCTGAGGCCGGCAAATCAGTGAGTCTGGGCAGTCAAGGCTGCAGTGAGTGGTGATTGTACCACTACACTGCAGCCTGGGCAGCACGGCAAGACCCTATCTCAAAAAAATATAGTTTCCTCCACTGATATAAAACTTAAATAAAATACTACAGGTTGATATTATAAACTAGGTACCTTATAATGACAGAAATATATTGTTTATAATTCTGGAGGTTTGGACATCGAGGATCAAGGTGCCAGCAGATTTGGTGTCTGGCAAGACTTGTTCTCTGGTTAACAGATGGCAACCTTTTGCCGGGGGCAGTGGCTCACACCAGTAATCCCAGCACTTTTGGGAGGCCAAGGTTGGGGGATGACCTGAGGTCAGGAGTTCAAGACCAGCCTGGCCAATATGGTGAAACCCCATCTCTACTAAAAATACAAAAATTAGATAGGCATGGTGGCAGGCTCCTGTAATCACAGCTACTCAGGAGGCTGAGGCAGGAGAATCCTTTGATCCAGGGTGGCGGAGGTTGCAGTGAGCCGAGATCACAGCACTGCACTCCAGCCTGGGCAACAACGTGCGACACCATCTCAAAAAAACCAGCCAACCAACCAAACAAAAAAAAACAAGCCACCCATCCAACTATTGATGTCCTGCAGAGGTGACTCACCCCGCTTTTGTAAGAAGCAAGACTGGGCTTGTCCATAGGCCCCTGAGCCTGGGCTGCCTGCACAGTGGCCAGGAAAGCCAAGCTGCTTCCTCAGTGGCCCGTCTCCTGAAGTTTGCTCTTCTTCTCAGTGGTTTACAGACACTGTAAGGCCCATACTCGCAGGATATTAGCACACTTGCCAAGAGATTCCTGTCCCCTGGCTCCCAGGGGCCTCTCTATCCAGGGAGATGTCCTCTCACCTTTCAGAGTTCCCCTGCCAACCTTTCAACCCCCTGAGCATCCCCGAACTCACCGTGTGTGTCCACATGATTATTTTCCTACTTACCTCATTGTTGTCCCTAAACTTTTCTCCTGCCCCGCTCTGCAAAAACCTCATATTTTATCTCAGTGTGCCAAGGTGGCCAATTATGTTCAATTGGCCTCTTGGTTTCACCCAAGTATATTCTCTCTGTCATTAAGAGGCTGTATGCCTGTCCCATAGGCCCTAATATTCCCCCTTATGCCCCTACCTCTGACCAACTTGCCTCTCAGGGCACCGGTTTCCCAGGGGGAAAGTCTCCCTTCTTTCCACCCACGGCCTTTAAGCCCAACTACAGAGCCTTTTGAAGTTTGGGGTGAAAGACCAGAACACCCACATTGCCCATTTTGGCCACCCGGTGGTAGACAAAGATAATATTAAGCCTGGACTAACTTGAATTTGAGAGCGGGAGGAGACTTTCCTTTCAATGAACACTGTTTGGTTCCCACTACATTCTGAAAGCGTTTATTGAGCACCAACTGCCTGCATGTCTCTGCATGTTTTTCAGTTCTGCAGATGTACAATATACTTTCCCAAAATCGGTTCCCAGGATTACTGTTTAGACTTAATAGGTAATTTTTTTTTAAAATCAGCTTTATGGTGAAATATATTCGAATTTACCTCCCCCCCCCTTTTTTTTTTTTTTTTTTTTTGAGACAAGGTCTTGTTTTGTCACCCAGGCTAGAATGCGGTGGCGCAATCACACATCACTGTAGCCTCCACCTCCGGGCTTCAGACACTGTAAAACCTATAGTTACAGGGCCATGGCACACTCCTGTGCCTAGGTGGGTTGCTTGCCTCTGGCCTGTCAGGGCTCCCAGTGTCTCTGGACCCCCAGGTGACTTTAGAGCCTCCCCTATTGCAACATAGGCCCGGCAGTGCCGGGTTCCCAGCGCTCAGACAACAGGTCCAGGCCCTTGTGAAATGTTTGTCAACTGGATAAATGACCATGGCCCTGGTCTCCGCCAGAGGTGAGGAAACTGAAAGCCACCGAGGCAAAGGGGGGCGCTCCTTAAGAAGTGCCTCAGACACATGTACGTTTCAAAAGAAGGGCGTGACTGTGTAGGGAGGGGACCGCGGAGACCTTCAGACTCTAGACTGTAAGATGAGGGTTTGTGAAGGGGGACCCAGGAAACTGAGTCCTGAAAGCAAGGAGGAGCTTCCAGAATGAAGGGCGCCGTCAGGTCTCCCTGCCTTTGCTCAAGCGGTTCCTTCACCCCAATCAAGTTCCTTCCCATTTCTCCATCTGTGGGGATCCTGATCGTGCACCTCCTCAGAGAAGCCCTCCTGGGTTCTCCAATTCTAGTTTATTGCTCCCTCCTGTCGATCCTCCTGCACGCTCATCGGGCTTGTGGACAAGGACTGGTTTGAGGAGAGGATTCCCTGGATCGCGGAGGGGCTGTAGAAGCAGCGCGGCCCGTTCCCAGGATGCCAAAGGGGCCCCAGCAGAAGGGAAGTGGCCGTGCCCAGCCCTGCCTGCCACTAGATGCTCACCCATCTATGACTGCTCAGTCCTGCTCTCCTACCAGACCCACCTTTCCCCGCAAAGCCAGCGCACCCCACCCACTCTCTGCCTAGTCCAAACTCCAAGGCTGAGCGAGGCACTGATCCACGGCTGGAACGACTCGGGGCAGCCTCTGGGTGAACAGCAGCGTGTACATCGGCAGCAAACCGAGACCAGCGAGCCGACCATGCGGCTGCACCGACTTCGGGCGCGGCTGAGTGCGATGGCCTGTGGGCTCCTGCTGCTTCTAGTCCGCGGCCAGGGTGAGGCTCCCGCGGAGGGGCGACAGGGACCGGGCTCAGATCTGCCAAATGCTGCGGAGGCAGAACCTGACAGTGCGGGAGGGAAGGTGCTGGGAGGTGGGAGCTGGTGGAGATGACAGCGTGGAACTTGTGAGCCCCACGCGATGCCTCCCAGCCGCCCGAGGTGGGCTTCTAGAAGCGCAGAAAGGGTCTGGCTGCGGGACACCACAGCGAGGAACCAGCAGAGTACAGGGGACCCAGGAGTGCCGGGACTTGTCAGGCCAGGTCGGCAGCTCTGGGTCTGAGTGGGTGAGGGATTGGGGGTGCGGGGATTCAGTCCATTTCCCTTTTATGATTGTGGCCGTAGCCAGTGCTGCCGGCCGATAATAACAATAACAGTTTCTCGCAGCATCTGGCTCTGAGTGTGTGGCGTCCTTGGCCAGGGGGGCGCCCTGACCCCTCCAAAGGGGCCTCAGACAAGATTAGTGGTCCTTGGGGAACAGAAGCCCCCAGGGGCCAAATCCTAAAGGGGATCCAAAAGGCTGCAGTGGCTGGGAGTGATTGGCTCACACTTGCAATCCCAGCACTTTGGAAGGCCGAGGGGGAGAATCGTCTGAGCCCAGGAGTTGGAGGCCATCCTGGGCAATATAGTGAGATTCGGTGTGTACAAAATATTTAAAGAAATTAGTGGGCTGTGGTGGCCTGTGACCTGTAGTCCCAGCTACTTGGGAGGCTGAGGTGGGAGGATCACTTTAGCAGGGGAGGTTGAGGCTGCAGTGAGCCTTCATCACACTAATGCACTCCAGCCTGGGTGAAAAAGCAAAAATCTGTCTTAAAAAAAAAAAAAAGTCAAAGAGCTCATGGTGTCCCTGATACCATTTACCTCATCCTGGGCAAGGACACAGCTTGGCTTCCAGGGCAAAGGTGATGGCTCTGTGTGCCTGCCAGGCTTCTCTAGGCATTTTTCAGAAGCTCCGGGAGTGTTTCGGGCTTTCGTCCTCTCACCCGAAACTCTCCTAAGTCTATGATCTGACTGTCTCTCCTGAGCCTTTCCCAATTTAATCTGCCCAGGTGGAGTCCATACACCCCCGCCCCCGCCCCATGGTGCACTCCCGCAGGGTTTCCTCCCGTGTCTGCCCTTCACCACATTCTAGAATTCACCAGGAGCCCAGGCATGAAGATTTGCCTGACCTCACAGATGGCTACCTTTTAAAATATTTTGGGCCAGGCACAGTGGTTCACACCTGTTATGCCAGCACTTTGAGAGGCAGAGATGGGAGGATCACTTGAGGCTAGGAGTTAGAGACCAACTTGGGCAACAAGACTCGTCTCTACCAAAAAAAAAAAAAAAAAAAAGCGTCAGGCATGGTGGCACACACCTGTACTCCCAGCTACTCAGGAGGCTGAGGTGGGAGGATCTCAAGCCCAGGAGGTAGAGGCTGCAGAGAGCTGTAATCACACTACTGCACACCAATATGGGCAACAGATGGAGACTTTGACATATATATATATATATATATATATATACATACACACACAAAATTTTGGATTGGACCGACATTCAGAAAAAATAATTGACAAGTCATAGGAGTGTACAGGTGATGTGTGCCGTACTCTTTTTACCCAACCAGTCTTAGCTTCTCCTCAGGGGCCATTAAAGTCCCCATGGCGCACATTCGAAACTGCCTGTTGACACTGCAGTACACACAGTGCCCAGCAGTTTACACAGGAACAGATGTGTGTACTTGTCCTTGATTTTCATCTAAACAGTCATAAACTCACCCACTTTCTGGGGCAGGGCTTTTCCACTTTCTAACACATAGGGTGGCCTCCACACACCCCTACATGGTAGAGCTTCTTCATACTGATTAATGGAAGGGCTTCTCTCAAGGATGAAGCAAGTAATGAATCTCTTTATTACATGAGTTGATGTAACAGGTCTCTAACCAGGGACATTTCAGCAGGTGATGTCCTTTGCTGTAACAACCATCAGGCATCAGTGGCCACAAGGAAATACCTGGATAGACATCCCCTCCAGCAAGGAATTGTGTGCAGGAGCGTGTTACTGGGGAGAGGAGTGGGCCTTTTGACTTGGAGACATTGTTAAAATGTCCTGTCTGGTGCCTGTAAATGTCTACTGAGCCCGGCCTCACCCACACCAGGTGGCATCAAACATGTTGATCCATGTTAAACTGACAGGTGTAGGGTGGCATTAGCTCCCTAAGGCTGTTTTCATTTTTTGATTTTTTTTTTTTTTTTTCTTGAGACAGGGTCTCACTCTGTCCCTCAGGCTTGAGTGCAGTGGTGCCACCTTGAGATACTGCAACCTCTGCTTCCCGGGTTCAAGCGATTCTCATGCCTCAGCCTCCCAAATAGCTGGGTCTACAGGCACGTGCCACCACGCTCAACTAATTTTTGTATCTTTTGGTAGAGATGGGGTTTCACAATGTTGGCCAGGCTGTTCTCGAACTCCTAACCTTAAGTGATCCACCTGCCTCGGCCTCCAAAAGTGCTGGGATTACAGACGTCAGCCACCATGCCTGGCCTATTTTTTGACTTTTTATTATGGAACTGGGCTCAGATGCTACATAGCAGAACCTGAGATTCCAAAAGGGAAGGTGCCAGGCAGGTGGGAGCTGGTGGGAATAACTGCAGCAGGTGAATCTCCCTGAGGCACAGAGAGGGTCAAGGCTGCTAGAGGGCTGCACAGCACCAAGGGATGAGCCAAGTCTGAGGTAGAAAGAGTAATGTACCAAATCCAGCGTACCCGTTGTCCACCTTCAGCAATGACAAAGATCTTGTTTTTGTTTTCGTTTTAAATCAGCTTTCTCAGGTTGAATATAACCGGGTGTTTTCTGGATGGCCACCTCCCCCTTGCACCGTTATTTGAAACAAATCCCAGACATCATACCATCTGTAAATTTTTCATCATGTCCTACTAAAAGAAAAGAAGCCGGGCGCGGTGGCTCAAGCCTGTAATCTCAGCACTTTGGGAGGCCGAGACGGGTGGATCACGAGGTCAGGAGATCGAGACCATCCTGGCTAACACGGTGAAACCCCGTCTCTACTAAAAAAATACAAAAAACTAGCCGGGCAAGGTGGCAGGCGCCTATAGTCCCAGCTACTCGGGAGGCTGAGGCAGGAGAATGGCGTGAACCCGGGAGGCAGAGCTTGCAGTGAGCTGAGATCCGGCCACTGCACTCTAGCCTGGGCAACAGAGCCAGACTCCGTCGCAAAAAAAAAAAAAAAAAAGAAAAGAAACATATATATATGTACTTGTGTATTTCCACAACATAATATGTTCTCAATTTAATCAAATATATAGTCAAATGTTCTTTAATGTTTATAAATGATACTTGTATTAAAACAAATTTTTTAAAAATAAATCAGGATTAAATAAGGTTCATACTTTGCAAATTGGTAGTTTTTTTTTTTTTTTTTTTTTTTTTTGAGATGGAATCTCACTCTGTCACCCGGGCTCACTGCAACCTACATCTCCAGGTTCAAGGGATCCTCATGCCTCAGCCTCCCAAGTAGCTGGAATTATAGGCACATGCCACCACGCATGGGTAATTTTTCTATTTTTAGTAGAGACAGGGTTTCACATGTTGACCAGGCTGGTTTTGCACTCCCGACCTCAGGTGATCCACCCACCTTGACCTCCCAAAGTGATGGGATTACAGGTGTGAGCCTCCATGCCTGGCCAATTCTCTCAGATTTATACTTAGGAGTGGAATTGCTGAGTCATATGGCAACTCTATGTTTAATCTCAGAAAAACTGCCAAACTGTTTTCCAAAGCAGCTGCACCATTTTACCTTCCCAACGGCAATGTATGAAAGTTCTAAGTTTTCCACATCCTTACCAACACTTCTTATTATGTGTCATTTTTCTGTGCTTCTTGAATCTCTTTCAGTCTTCAGATTTACCCTCTGCCTCTCTTTTATTTTCTTTCTAAATTTTGTTGCATGTTGAAGAGACCACTTTATTTGTTCTGGAGAGGATCCCACCATTTAGGTTTTGCTGATTGCATCCCAGTGGTGTCTTGTAACTGTTCTTCTGTCCCTTGTCTTCCCTCTAAACTTGTATTTATATTTTAGAGGCATAATCAGATTTGGGTTTTAGGTTTTATTTTGTTTTGCTTTTGGAGGGCTACCCTCCCTCCTTGATCCCCACAGCAGATAGGCTGCCTTTTTTTTTTTTTTTTTTTTTAGACAGGTTCTCACTGTGTCACCCAGGCTGGAGTGCAGTGACCCGATCATGGCTCAATGTAGCCTCAACCTCCCAGGCTCATACAATCTTCCCACCTCAGCTTGCCAAATAGCTGGGACTACAGGCATGCGCTACCTTGCCCTGCTAATTTATTTTCTTGATTTTTTTGCAGAGACAGAGTCCCACTAGGGTCCCCAAGCCAGCAGCTGTGCTTTCTATGTCCCAGTCACAGCCATACTTCTCTCTTGTAGCTCTTTTCACCAACATCACTCATGGTTTGGAGGATGCTTTCTTTATGTCATTTCTTGCCACCTTGGACATGACATCCCTGAGGACAGGAACCTTGCCTGCCCAATTCCCACCATCATCCTACTGTCACATGACCTGGCACACAGTTGAAAGGACACTCTAGTCCCAACAAGGGCATGTGACCCTTTGTTTGAAGGTCCTAGGGCTGAATGATGATGTCAGGCCCCGAGAAGCCTCAGCCTGGTGGGATGGAGACAGGCCCAGGAAGGCAGAGCGGGAAGAGAGTGTTACAGGCAGGAAGTTTGTAAAGCCCGTGTTTGTAGATCAGGATCCCTTGAGCTGAGCTGAGGATGGCAAGGAGGCAGCAATACCAACAGTATGGGAGGGCAACCGATTGGACAGACCCAACTGTGATATCTGTCTCTCTGCCCACAGGCCAGGACTCTGCCAGTCCCATCCGGACCACACACGCGGGCCAGGTGCTGGGGAGTCTTGTCCATGTCAGAGGCGCCGATACCGGGGTCCATACCTTCCTGGGAATTACCTTTGCCAAGCCACCTCTAGGTCTGCTGCGATTTGCACCCCCTGAACCCCCTGAATCTTGGAGTGGTGTGAGAGATGGAACCACCCATCCGGATGTGTAAGCTCTCCCAGGGGTCCAGGGAACTCCAAGCCCTGGGGCAAGGGTGGAGGTACTCTGAGCTCAGCTAGGCTGCAATTGTCATGTCACCTAAACCCCCACAGCCAGTTTTCCTTCTGAGTTTCGTGGATTCCCACGTGCATTTTTCCAATGAGCATGCTGAGGCTCGGGAGGGTGAATAACTTCTCAGACTCCTGGCTCAAGGCTTGGCATTTGGGAGGCATTGGCTCCAGGTGCTGAAGGGAGGGGCAGAGACACAGATCTCCCCAGATTCTGGTTATGCCAAGCTTTCTCTGCCACCAGTGGCAGGTGTCTCTGGGAAAGTTTCGATGTAGCTCTATGAACCTTGTAGGAGCCCCTAACTCTAGTGGCAGATGTTGCAAATAGCTGAAGAGAACAGTAGAGGTAGCTTCCTGGGGACCTGCACTCTCCACAGTCACTGTGTCCACCGACAGGGCCAGGAGCCATTGGCCAAGAGACGTGTATATTTTTCCTACTGGAGGCCATGTGGGAATGATGAGTTTTTGAGAGTTTAGACTTGGGATGAGGGACATCCCACTGCCCTTCTCATGAGAAATTAACATCCATTCACTCATGTAGCACACATATGTGGGCTACTCCCCTGTCCCAGGCCTGAGGGGGTACAGTGATATAGTGGTGAATGTCAACACATGCAGCCAATGGTTCTCAGAGAAACCCCTGAGAGTCAAGGTTTCCAGTGTCGGGAGGACTGATACCCAAGGTCCTCAATGACCTCGAGACCTCCCTGGAAGTCCAAGCTCCATCCCAGCTTCCCCAGAGCCTGTGGCCTGTAACTTGGTGGGAAGGGATTTTTGAGAGGGATCATGTGTGGGCAGGGTATTGTGAGAGGGGCTGAGGGTGGCTGGGGGCACATCTGAACCCAGGGTCTGATGCGGCCGCTGGACTGATTGTTTGCTCTGGTTACCAGGTGTCTTCAGGACCTCACCACAATGGATTCAGAGGTTCGGAACCAAGTCAATGTGACCATCCCTTCCATCTCCATGTCCGAGGACTGCCTGTACCTCAGCATCTACACGCCGGCCTACAGCCACGAAGGCTCTAACCTACCGGTGGGTGTCAGGCCACAGTTCACTGGGGGTTGGAGGACAGTTCTGCAAGAAGCTGGAAAGGACAATATTAGCTCAGGCCCTGCTGCAGAGGGGACCATACTGAGAAACTTCTCACTGTCAGGTCCAGGAAATGCTCCTTACCCAGGCTGGGCAGCTGGCCCCTGGACATGGGGTCACAGAGTGCTGCCAGAGGTCAAAGGCTGTGGCTCTGGGCTGGACCCAGGACTCACCCAGCCAACTCACACCCAGGATGTCCACTCAAGTGCCCAAGGGCTGCACCTTGAGGTTACCAAGAATCCCAGCCATGGATAATCTGTTGGGCCTATGAGAATGGACACACATAAAATTTTTTTTGTTAGAGGTGGCATCATGCTCTGTTTCCCAGGCTAGAATGCAGTGGCATGAACGTAGCTCTCTGTAGCCTCGAATTCCTGGACGATCCTCCCATCTCAGCCTCCCGAGTAGCTGGGACTGCAGGCCTATGCCACCATGCCTGGCTAATTTTTAAAACATTTTCTGTTGAAAGGGGGTCTAACTATGTGCTTCAGGCTAAGGACATTTTTGATTAATGTTCATGTGGAGCCGTCAGGGAGACGCCCCTTTTCTTTCCACTTCGGTGAGTTTTCTGGGACAAATGAAACCAGGCTTTGATACGAGAGGTCAATCCAAAAGATGTGAGGCCTAGTCTTCCTGATAGATCCTGGGTACCTAGTCTGTGACTCACGTAATGAATTTGTGCTGGAGTTCTAATGGGGAGGTAGGCAGAGGCAAAGCACTGGTTGGTCTAGGTAGTGGCCCTGGTGGGGTTCTGGCAGGGTAGGAGCATCGTGGTAGCTGCCTTGATTTCCCCAGGTGATGGTGTGGATCCACGGTGGTGGGCTTGCTTTTGGCATGGCTTCCATGTATGATGGTTCCATGCTGGCCGCCTTTGAGGACGTGGTGGTGGTCACCATCCAGTACCGCCTGGGTGTCCTGGGCTTCTTCAGGTGAGACTAGGGCTGGGCTGGGCCTTGGGGGCTGAGCGGGGCCAGGACAGCCCTGTGATCCCTGTCCCTGCTACTTCTCAGCACTGGAGACAAGCATGCAACCGGCAACTGGGGCTACCTGGACCAAGTGGCCGCACTACGCTGGGTCCGGCAGAATATCGCCCACTTTGGAGGCAACCCTGACCGTGTCACCATTTTTGGCGAGTCTGCGGGTGGCACAAGTGTGTCTTCGCTTGTTGTGTCCCCCATGTCCCAAGGACTCTTCCATGGGGCCATCATGGAGAGTGGCGTGGCCCTCATGCCCTGCCTCATTGCCAGCTCAGCAGATGTTATCTTCACGGTGAGTGCCCTCAGCTGTGGAGGCCTAGGCCTGCTACCTCCCCTTCTGTCTGTTAAGTGGGGATGACAAGGGCCATCGGGGAGCAAGCCCCAGGAGCTGCCACCTACCTTGGAATTGCTGGGGGGCTCCAGGGTCAGAATGCACATCCTTCTGCCATTGCAGAGGCCAAGTTTGTTCTGTGGCCTCTGTGCAAAGTTGGCACCCTAGGGATCCCTATCATGAGGAGAACCATCTAGGCAGATGGGATGGCTCCTATGTCTGCGACTTCTGAGTTGGAACAGTATCAGAACTGCAGGAATTCATACGCAGTACCCTGTGAGATTTGGGGTGTCCCTGTTCTTGGCCAGGGCCTTGGGCAAACTCCTCTTCTCTACTCGGAAGGATGAGCCAGCCCCTGCCTGGTCCCTTTGCAGGTGGTGGCCAATCTGTCAGCCTGTGGCCAAGTTGACTCTGAGGCCCTAGTGGGCTGCCTGAGGGGCAAGAGTAAAGAGGAGATTCTTGCATTAACAAGGTTGGTCTAAATGGATGTGGGTGTAGAGGAAGGGGTGTAAGAGACATGGGGCTGGCAGGTCTGCATGGTCCTCATATTCCCTGGGCACATTACCTTATTTGCCTGCCGGGGTATCATAGCCCTGGGTGGAGACTGAAGGTTGGTGCATGCCCGAGCCAGGCATTGATTGGATATGAGCATCCGGGGATGAACCGTGAAGGAGTGGAAGGTACTCAGAAGGCATTGGAAGATGTCTGGGACCCAACCTTCTTCCCTGAACTTGCATTTCCCCTCAGCCTTCCAACATGATGATCCCCGGAGTGGTGGATGGGATCTTCCTGCCCAGGCATCCCCAGGAGCTGCTGGCCTCTGCTGAGTTTCAACCTGTCCCCAGCATCATTGGTGTCAACAATGATGAATTTGGCTGGATCAACCCCAGTGTAAGGTCCAACCCAAGCTGTCAAGTGCCTGGGGAATCCATCTGGTAGTGGGGGGTGTTCAGGGCTTCATAGCTCCAGGCTCATCCCATCCCCAACTATAGACTCTCTCCCGGCCACCCAGGACACAAGTATCTATGACACTCAGAAGGAAATGGACAGAGAGGCCTTCCAGGCTGTTCTGCAGAAAATGTTAACGCTGATGGTAAGGCTCCTGGGGTCCCTCGCCAACAGAGAAGGGCTCCTCTCCTGTCCTGAGGCAGAGGAAATTCAACCCCCAGATACCCTGCCTATGTAGTGACCCCCATGAGCAAAGGCCCGAGTGTGTGTGTGTTTGGGGGTGGGGTCACCTCAGAGCCTCACCTTTGCTCCCACTTCCTGCTCCATCTCACGGTCCATCTCCCCAAGCTCGAGGCCACCTCCTCCCTGCCCCTGACATCCAGCCTAACCTGCCTCTTCCTGATCCACCTGGGGTAGATGTTGCCGCCTACATTTGGTGACCTGCTGATGGAGGAGTACATTGGGGACAATGGGGAGCCCCAGAACCTCCAAGCCCAGTTCCAGGAGATGATGGCAGACTCCATGTTCGTGCTCCCTGCACTCCAAGTAGCACATTTTCAGCGTGAGTATATTTGGACCTAAGGCCTGACTGGCAGGGGTACAGCTCAGGGCTGTGGGTCCCAGGTAAGACCTGCTGCTATCCAGGTCCCCACTCATGTTTATTGGGCTCTGCGGACACTTGAGGTCCATCACTGCAGTAAATCCTCATGGCTAGCCCAAGAGACAGACATTTCCCCGTTTCACAGATGAGGAAATTGAAGTTAGGGACCTTCAGTGACTTGCCCAAGATGATACAGCTAAGAAGTCCGAGGCCATGATTTATCCCAAGTCTCTTCCTCTGCTCCTGCCCCAGCCTGGGGCTCCACACCCCACTGTCCAGATTCCAGCCAGCTTTGGACCTGGGTATCTTATCCCCATGGGTGAGGCAAGAAGTCTTCAGGGGAGGGGCCACTGTGTCACGGGCTGTCCACCCCACAGGTTCCCGGGCCCCTGTGTACTTCTATGAGTTCCAGCATCAGCCCAGCTGGGTCAAGAACATCAGGCCGCCGCACGTGAAGGCAAACCATGGTGATGAGCTTCCTTTTGTTTTCGGAAATTTCTTCTGGGGCAACTATGGTGAGTCTTCTTCCTTTCCCGGGAGGTGGGCTGGGTCCCTGGCTGGGTCCCTGAGGGGTGATTGATTGTCCTCACTGCCCAGATAAGGAAACTGAGGCTCAGAGACAGGGTGAGATCAGGCGTTCAAGATTTTACAGCTCCAAAGGCTGTGCCAGGATTAGAATTCATGACTCTTCAGACTGTGGCCTGTGCTCCCTCCATCCCTCCCCACCCTTGGGTGTCTGCCTGGTTCAGAGCAGGTTTTCAGGATGTTTGTTTCTTCAATGACTGCCAGTGACAGAAGGGAGAAGGAGCCTTCAGGGCCAGGAAGGATGGAGTCAGTCAGAGCCTGGGCTAAGGGGAAAGTTTGTAAAAGGGGAGGACTGGCTTCTGAGGGCGGTGGGAAAAAAAGCAGAGAAGCGGGACTGGGGACCAAGGGCTGGGGGGTCATGGACAAGCTCCACCTGGGATGCTGAGGTGGGCCATCCTGACCAAGACACATGTCCCCTTCCTCTCTGCAGTTAAATTCACTGAGGAGGAGGAGCGGCTAAGCAGGAAGATGATGAAGTACTGGGCCAACTTTGCTCGAAACGGGTGAGATGGCACACCCCTGCCTCAACCTCCCCGGGTTGGGGGGCTTGTGCCCATCCAGCAATCTCCTAGTCTGGGGTGACCTCATGAGCACACCCACATCCTTAATCACATGATAGCCCCTTCCCCAGCCGCGGGACCCACTTGGACAGGGTGACAGTGCCGTGGGGCAGTGGACACGCTCCATCTCCCCGCTCTACTTGGAGGGTGGGCACCAGTGCTGTGCCACCGTCAGGGTCTCCCTCCCAGAGAGAGGGACACATCAGAGCCAGCCACCCCGCCCCCACTAGAGCTGACACTAGCTGGAGGGAATTTGTTTCCTGTTTCTGGAAGCCTCCCCGCTCCTACCCCAAGCCCACCTGGCCTGCTTGGCTGCCTTGCCTGACCAGACTCCAGGTGCTCAGGTCTGGGCTCCAGGGGCTCAGAATGACCCTCGTATCACCCTGCTGGGACGGCATGTCTACAGGAACCCCAACGGCGAGGGTCTGCCACACTGGCCGCTGTTCGACCAGGAGGAGCAATACCTGCAGCTGAACCTACAGCCTGCAGTGGGCCGGGCTCTGAAGGCCCACAGGTTCCAGTTCTGGAAGAAGGCGCTGCCCCAGAAGAAGATGCAGGAGCTCGAGGAGCCTGAAGAGAAACACAGAGCTGTAGCTCCCTGTGCCAGGGAGGAGGGTTTGGGCTCGCTTTCAGGCGAGTGTCAGCCTGCTGTGCCCACACACACCCACTGAGGAGAAAGAAGTTGATTCCTTCATTCACATAGCCATTCATTCATTCTTCCATCCATCCATTCAGAAAGCATTTATTAAGAATTTACTCAGGCATGAGGGTTCATATATGTAATCCCAGCTATTGGGGAGGCTGCGATGGGAGGATGGCTTGAGGCCAGAGGTTTGAGACCAACCAGGGCAATACAGTGAGACCCCTTCTCAAAAAAAAAAAAAAGAGAGAGATTAGAAATTAATAGGAAAGGTTTGAGCTTCAAGTCAGTGACAAGTAAAAAAGATTTTTAAAAAGCAAAGAAAACAAAATATAAGGAAAAAAAACTCTGAGAAAAATAAAAATAAAAAATGAATAATAGGCCAGGCACTGTGGCTCATGCCGTAATCCCAGCACTTTTGGGAGGTCAAGGTGGGCAGATCTTCTGAGGACAGGAGTTTGAGACCAGCCTGGCCAACATGGTAAAACCGCATCTCTACGAAAAATACAACAATTAGACGGGCGCAGTGGTGCACACCTATAATCCCAGCTACTCAGGAGGCTGAGGCAGGAGAATCACTTGAACCTGGGAGGCAGAGGTTGCAGTGGGCCAAGATTGTGCCACTGCACTCCAGCCTCGGCAAGAAGAGGAAGACTGCGTTTGAAAAAAAAAAGAGAGAGAGAGAGACTAGAAGAAGCTACTGCATGATGTTAGTTACCAAGTCTGCCATGGGTCCTGTCTTGTTAGACACACTCGATAGATCCCACCACTGAGCTGTGGATGGGCAAACCCCAGTGGAAACCCACCCACCCCAACACCCCACTGAGCGCTGGGCCCCATCCTCCCTCCCTCACCTCCACCTTCTCCCTGCCTTCTCTCTTCTCTCCTTGAGCCCCCAGGCCTTTCCCATTTTGAGGGAGGTGTTTGAAGAATGTTGCCCACACCTGAGCGTGAGAAGCCTATTCCTGTTCATCCGTGAGAGGTCTGAAAAAATAAAAATAAATTCCAAAAAAGCCTCTATCTGCCTCTCCACAAGCCCCAAGTGATCCCATATCTGTGAGTGGCCAGTAGGGAACCTGGATAGCGGAATCCTAGTGTCTTAATCCATTCAGCTGCTATAGCAAAACTACTACCGGCTAGGCTAGGCGCAATGGCCCACACCTATAATCCCAGCACTTTGGGAAGCCGAAGTGGGCGGATCACTTGAGGCCAGGAGTTTGAGACGAGCCTGGCCAACATGGTGAAACCCTGTGTCTACTAAAAATACAAAAATTAGCCAGGCTTTGTGGTGCACCCTTAGAATGTCAGCTACCCGGGAGGCTGAGACACAAGAATCACTTGAACCCAAGAGGCAGAGGTTGCAGTGAGTCGAGATTGCACCACTGCACTCCAGTCTGGGCAACAGAGAGAGACCCTGCCTCAGAAATAAATTAAAATAAATAAATAAATAAATATTACCGGTTAGGCCAGGTGCGGTGGCTCATGCCCGTAATCGCAGCACTAGTGGAGGCTGGGGTGGGCCTCCTGAGCTTGAGCCCAGGAATTCGAGACCAGCCTAGGCAGCATGGAGAAATGCCATCTCTACAAAAAAAAAAGCAAAATTATTTGGATGTGGTGGCACACACCTGTAGTCTCAGTTACTCAGGAGGCTAAGGCCAGCGAATCAGTGAGCCTGGGAGGTCAAGGCCACAGTGAGTCGTGATTCCACTGTAGCAGGACGAGCCGCAGACAAAACTCCTCAGACACCGGAGTAAAGAAGGAAGAGGCTTTTTATTCGGCCGGGAGCGTCGGCAGACTCGCGTCTTAAGAGCCGAGCTCCCCGAGCAAAAAATACTTGGCCTTTTTAAAGGCTTACAACTTTAAGGGGTCCACGCGAAAGGGTCGTGATAAATCGAGCAAGCGTGGGAAACGTGACTGGGGGCTACATGCATCAGCTAACAGAACAAAAAGTTTTACAATGCTTTTTTCATACAGTGTCTGGACTTTACAGATAACACAAGTAGTTTAAGCCAGGGGTTGATGTTATTATTATTACTTTGTTTGACTCCTAGGGCCGGGTGGTGGTGCCAAGGTTGTCTGGCTATTTATCTTACTTTTGTTTCTTTCTCGCTTTCCTCCTGTCTTGTGAACTTTGCAAGGTGGGGGGAGGAGGGAAGCAGGAGTAGTAGTGGTCTCCTTCCTTATCCCCACCTTTGAGAATTTTCACTAATTAGTGGGAGTTCTCACTTTTATTTTTACTTTCTGAGTCTCTTTGCAAGACAGAACGATAGTGTTTTATGTCATATACTTGTGCTGAAGTTTTCTGATGAACCATGGTAGCTACAAAACCTTCTTTCATTTGAAGGAACAAGTGTAATACACAGGGGAGCAGCAAGCAACTTTCTATTATCAGTAACATACTTATAATGAGGTGTTAAATTTTTATAGCTGGAAACTGTTTTCTAAATGAAGACCTAGGATCAAACCTGTGTTAAACTTGTACAGGCACATTCATCAACTTTGTCATGTCCTAAGCAGATTAGTTTTGTCACTGGGTCTGAAAAGCTTTTTCTTAGCGAGTAACACAGTTTTTTTTAGTAACAAGTTTTTAAGAGCCAGATGCTTGAACTCAGGGCATCTGTTTGGGGAAAGAGTTAAAGTAAAGTTATCTTGAGGCATTAACTCTTTTGCTTCTCAAGGCCATTGGTCTCTTATGTTAGCCTTTTTATAAACACAACATGAAGAAATATCTAGGCTGCCAGCAATGTTTTCAGCCAACTGAGCAAATAGGTTTTTTTCTGTTTTTACTAAAGAAAGAGGTTCAGCCGGGCGCGGTGGCTCAAGCCTGTAATCCCAGCACTTTGGGAGGCTGAGACGGGCGGATCACAAGGTCAGGAGATCGAGACCATCCTGGCTAACACGGTGAAACCCCGTCTCTACTAAAAAATACAAAAAGCTAGCCGGGCGAGGTGGCGGGCGCCTGTAGTCCCAGCTACTCGGGAGGCTGAGGCAGGAGAATGGCGTGAACCCGGGAGGCGGAGCTTGCAGTGAGCTGAGATCCGGCCACTGCACTCCAGCCCGGGTGACGGATCGAGACTCCGTCTCAAAAAAAAAAAAAAAAAAAAAAAGAAAGAGGTTCTACTACGGAACCTCTAAAGGAAGAGGTTTTGGTAACTTCTGGTTTATATGTTTAAAGAATGACTGTAAGACTCGGAATTGTTGCTGGACTGAACAGGTCTGGGTTTTCTAAGTAGTAAATGTACAGTGGGGACACCTTATATAGGTGTTTCTTCTAGCGTGGTTATGGGGAGTGTAACAACAAAACAATGTACAGCATATTCATATCCAGCAAGGGTAAAAGAGGTCCTCACTTGGGGAAAAGGTTGAACACAGCGACAGAACAATAGGAAAACAGTTAGTATTGTGGGAAAACTATTAAGATTTTTAACTACATTTACGCCGGGCGCGGTGGCTCACGCCTGTAATCCCAGCACTTTGGGAGGCCGAGGCGGGCGGATCACAAGGTCAGGAGATAGAGACCACGGTGAAACCCCGTCTCTACTAAAAATACAAAAAATTAGCCGGGCGCGGTGGCGGGCGCCTGTAGTCCCAGCTACTCAGGAGGCTGAAGCAGGAGAATGGCGTAAACCCAGGAGGCGGAGCTTGCAGTGAGCCGAGATCGCGCCACTGCACTCCAGCCTGGGCGACAGAGCGAGACTCCGTCTAAAAAAAAAAAAAAAAAAAAAAAAAGATTTTTAACTACATTTACTTGCTTGATGAGTCCTCAAGCTTCGGCCGTGTGTAGACTAGTCAGCCTCCGGCGTGTGACTAGAGCAGGGCTGTTGTCCTCAGCAGCAGCTTGGTCTCCTCTCAGAATCAGTCGGGTTGGATGATCTGCGTCCTGCTGGCCGGTCCACTTCTCCTGAGCTGCCGGTGTTAGCTGACTGTGGTGGATCCAAGACACAACACCTGCAACTTTAACAGCAGTGGGAGTGGACAAGGTTACAGTATAGGGCCCATCCTATATGGGTGCTAGAAAAATTAGATTTTACTTTAAACAGAGTCACTAGATTTAAAGGGGTGTCAGGTTTTTAGGCATTTTAATTTATTTAATTATGAACACTTTGTATGGCTATTTTTAAAGCCTGCATTTGTTTTCTTAAGGTTAATTTCTTTAGTTTCTGGAGGTCACCTTTAATTTGACCTATGATTTGGGGGTGGCCGACCAAACAAAATTTTATAGGGCAAATACCTAGTTTGTTTGGTGGGGGTGCACCTGACTCGGAGGAGGACCATAGGCAAAAACCTGATTTTTATCTTAAATGAGCAAACAAGCGCTAGCATGTACAATAGTCTCCAGCATGGGGCAGTTCTGCAAAGTCTATAAGCAAGTTTTCACAAGGTATGGCTCTTTTTACTGTTTAAGTTTCTTAGAGGAGGGGTTTTTCTCCCCACCCCCCCCATCCCCCCGTTTGTAACTCTGTTTAGTGGCTTAGCCTTCAGTGAGAAATTGGAATCCAGATACGGCAGAATCTTGCTGCTTTTAACTTCTAATGTGACCATGGGCTCCTGGGAGCCTAATGAGAAGGTGCTTAGTCTGCCCCAGTCTTTATATTCTTCAGCTCCTGTCAGTCTGATCAGATCAGTGTACTGAGTAGTGACACCTGACTCCGGATCTTCCCACTGAAAGGCAAACAGCTTCTGGCTCTCAGGGGCTAATCTGATGCTAAAGAAAGCGTCTTTCAGGTCCAAGCAGGTGAACCAGGTGTCCTCAGCTGGCAGCAACCCCAACAATGTGTACGGGTTAGGTACCGTTGGATGTAAAGTCACTGTAGCTTGATTAACCACGCGCAAATCCTGTACTGGCCTGTAGTCCTTGGTCCCTGGCTTGGGAACCGGCAGGAGGGGAGTATTCCATGGACACTGACAAGAAACTATAATTCCAAAGGTTCTCAGGTGCTTGAGATGGACCTGGATACCTTCAAGAGCTTCTCTGGGGACTGAGTACTGTTTTTGCCTAACCGGCTGTGCCCAAGCTTAACTTCTGTAAGTACGGGGGCTTGGTTGACAGCCAACCCTGGAGGGTTGTCTTCTGCCCACACTTTTGGCCACCGCTTAGCTAGAGCTGGTCTTATCTCTTGGCTCAGCTCCGTTAAGAAAAGTCTCCATTCTTCCTCTCAGGGTACCGTAAGGGTCATAATGACTCCCGTTCCAGGTCAGTTTAGCAGCAAAGAGCCGTGCTCTGACAAAGAGATAGCGGCTCTCAGCTTGCTAAGCAAGTCCCTTCCCAACAAGGGCAAGGGACAGTCAGGCATGTACAAAAACTGGTGAATCACTTTATGTCCTCCTACAGTACAAGTCTGAGGGAAGCAGAAAGCTTGCTTTGCTGAAACCCCCGTGGCTCCAATTACCTCAATAGTCTTTTTGGATAAGGGAGCAACTGGGGTGGTTACTACAGAATGTTCAGCACTGGTGTCTACAAGAAAATCAATGTCTTTACACCCGACTGTCATCCTGACCATAGGCTCTCTGGGGGCACTTGAGCTGGGTCCCCCTCAGTCCAATAACCCTTCTGCCAGGTTGAACAGGGCCCCTTCCTCCTTGTCTGGAGCCTCCTGCTCTGAGTCTCCTTGTTTTCCTTTTAGCTGAGGGCATTTGTTCTTCCAATGTCCCATTTCTTTACAATAAGCACACTGGTTACTCTCAGGGGCATTTGTACCCCAGTTTTGGGTCATAAACCAGCTGCCAAGGGAGGGGTTTCTCCCGAGGCTTCACCTCCTCTCTTGTCTACTCTGGGTGGCCTAGGGATATGTTTGTCTTGTGGAGGCACAAGCACTGTGGGCTCAAGAGTGGGGAGCCTCTCTCCCTGGTAAAGGGAGGGCACCACTGGGATCACTGGTGCCATCTCCTGCAATGGATCTTTTGATACTGGGTCGACAGAACTTCAGGAGTTGATTTCCCTCAGTGAGTGGAGCGGGATCCTTCCTTGGCTGTCTGTCCCTTTGCTACTAGCACTGCTGCTGCCTGCCCTCTTAGCCACTGTGGGAGGTCTAGCACCAGTTGTAACCAAGTGTCTATGTATGGGAACTGGTCTGAGTGTCCTGACTCACCAGTTACCTTGTGCCATACCTTAGAAGCAAGGAACCTGTCCAGGCTTCCTTCTGATGGCCAACCCACTTCTAATGTTGGCCAATCTATTTCACACAAAGTTCTAAGTTTTCCTGGTGTCATAGTAACCCCAGAGTCTCCATTAAATCCCTTCTTAAAATGTTTCAACATAGTTCCTAGCGGAGTGGGCTTACTTTGTCTCTGACCCATGTTTCCTCGAGACAAAAGACCACGCTCACACCACATGCACACCACAAAACAAAGAACGGGTAAAAAGGGTGCATACACACCTTTTCAGTTTATACCAAACCAGAATCAAAACCAAAATCAGAGTATCCAGAAATCCGAGCCAGGTCAAAACCAAAGTATCAAACAATTCAACTCAAGTCAAAAACAAAAACCAAAGTATCAAGCAATCAATTCAAGTCAAAAACAAAAACAGGCCGGGCATGGTGGCTCAAACCTGTAATCCCAGCACTTTGGGAGGCCGAGACGAGCGGATCACAAGGTCAGGAGATCGAGACCATCCTGGCTAACACTGTGAAACCCCGTCTCTACTAAAAAATACAAAAATCTAGCCGGGCGAGGTGACAGGCGCCTGTAGTCCCAGCTACTCGGGAGGCTGAGGCAGGAGAATGGCACAAACCCGGAGGCGGAGCTTGCAGTGAGCTGAGATCCGGCCACTGCACTCCAGCCTGGGCGACAGTGCCAGACTCCGTCTCAAAAAAAAAAAAAAAAAAAAAAAAAAACAAAACCAAAGTGCAGGTACAGGCACGCCCTGGGTGATCAGGCCATGCTTCCACTCAAATGGAGTGGGCAAGTTCCAAAGACTAGTCTTACCAAGTTTCAGATGTCCAGACTTAAAGTGCCAGTTCCTTCCTGGTGTTTAGCCACGGTGTTGATCCTCCACAGGGGCCTGCTGTGCACTGCTAGGAGGAGGCATTCCACCCGGGCAATTGCCTACACGGGAGCGCTCTCAGGATCCGCATGGCTCAAGCTGGCCAGAGTCCCACGAAGGGATGCTCTACAGGGCAGGCATAAGCTGCCTAAGGGGCTGCCTCGACCATCTGTTAATCACCTCGCTTCCCGGTCAGGGAACCAAGAAATGTAGCAGGACGAGCCGCAGATAAAACTCCTCAGACACCGGATTAAAGAAGGAAGAGGTTTTTTATTCAGCCAGGAGCCTCGGCAGACTCGCGTCTTAACAGCCGAGCTCCCCGAGAAAGAAATATTTGGCCTTTTTAAAGGGAGAGGCTGTAGAAACCGCGCAGCCCGTTGGGAGGATGCTAAAGGGGCCTGGGCAGAAGGGAAGTGGCCTGCCAGCCACTAGATCCCCACCCATCTATGACTGCTCAGTCCTGCTCTCCTACCAGACCCACCTTTCCCCGCAAAGCCAGCGCACCCCACCCACTCCCTGCCCAGTCCAAACTCCGAGGCTGGGCGAGGCACTGATCCACGGCTGGAACGACCCGGGCAGCCTCTGGGTGAACAGCAGCCTGTCCGCGGACAGCGAACCGAGACCAGCAAGTTGACCATGAGGCTGCACGGAATTCGAGAGCGGCTGAGTGCGGTGGCCTGTGGGCTCCTGCTGCTTCTAGTCCGCGGCCAGGGTGAGGCTCCCACGGAGGGGCGACAGGGACCGGGCTCAGAGCTGCCAAATGCTGCGGAGGCAGAACCTGACAGTGCGGGAGGGAAGGTGCCTGGGAGGTAGGAGCTGGTGGAGATGACAGCGTGGAACTCGTGAGCCCCACGCGACGCCTCCCAGCCGCCCGAGGTGGGCTCCTAGAAGCGGAGAAAGGGTCTGGCTGCGGGACACCACAGCGAAGAATCAGCAGAGTACAGGGGATCCAGGAGCGCCGGGACATGCCAGGCCAGGTCGGCAGCCCTGGGTCGGAGTAGGTGAGGGATTGGGGGTGCGGGGATTCAGTCCATTTCCCTCTTAGGATTGTGGCCGTAGCCAGTGCTGCCGGCCGATAATAACAATAACAGTTTCTCGCAGCATCTGGCTCTGAGTGTGTGGTGTCCTTGGCCAGGGGGGCGCCCTGACCCCTGCAAAGGGGCCTCAGACAAGATTAGTGGTCCTTGGGGAACAGAAGCCCCCAGGGGCCAAATCCTAAAGGGGATCCAAAAGGCTGCAGTGGCTGGGAGTGATTGGCTCACGCTTGTAATCCCAGCACTTTGGAAGGCCCAGGGGGAGAATCGTTTGAGCCCAGGAGTTGGAGGCCAGCCTGGGCAATATTAGTGAGACTCGGTGTATGCAAAATATTTAAGGAAATTGGTGGGCTGTGGTGGCCTGTGACCTGTAGTCCCAACTTCTTGGGAGGCTGAGGTGGGAGGATCACTCTAGCAGGGGAGGTTGAGGCTGCAGTGAGCCTTCATCACACTACTGCACTCCAGCCTGGGTGAAAAAGCAAATATCTTTTTCAAGAGAAAAGAGCCAAAGAGCTGTTGTGTCCCTCACGCTATTTATCTCATCCTGGGCAAAGGTACAACTTGGTTTCCAGGGCAAAGGTGACGGCTCTGTGTGCCCGCCAGGCTTCTCCCGGCCCTTATCAGAAGCTCCAGGATTGTTTCCGCCTTTGGTCCTGTTACCTGAAACTCTCCTAAGTCTATGATATGACTGTCTCTCCCAACCCTTTCCTAATTTAATCTACCCAGGTGGAGTCCATACTCCCCCTGCCCCATGGTGCACTCCCGCAGGGCTTCCTCCCATGCCTGCCCTTCACCACATTCTAGAATTCACCAAGAGCCCAGCAGGAAGATTTGCCCGGCCTCACAGACGGCTACCTTTTAAAATATTTTTGGCCAAGCACAGTGGCTCACACCTGTTATCCTAGCACTTTGAGAGGCAGAGATGGGAGGATCACTTAAGGCTAGGAGTTAGAGACCAACTTGGGCAACAAGACTTGTCTCTACCAAAAAAAAAAAAAAAAAGAGGCATAGTGGCACACACGTGTACTCCCAGCTACTTAGGAGTCTGAGGTGGGAGGATCTCAAGCCCAGGAGGTGGAGGCTGCTGTGAGCTGTAATTGCACCACTACACTCCAGCCTGGGCAACACATGGAGACCACGTCTGGGAAAAAAAAAAAAAAAAAAAAATATATATATATATATATATATATATACACACACACACGCACACAGAGGAAATTTTGGGTTGGAACCACATTCAGGAAAAATTATTGACAAGGCATAGGGTACAGGTGATGTGTGCCGTCCTCTTTGGTCCCAACCAGTCTTGGCTTCTTCTCAGGGGCCATCAAAGTCCCCATGGCACCACACACAGTGCCCAGAAGTTTACACAAGAACAGATGTGTGCACTTGTCCTTGATTTTAATCTCAACAGTCATAAATTCACCCACTTTTGGGGCCAGGCTTTTCCACTTTCTAACACATAGGGTGGCCTCCACACACCCCTACATGGTAGAGCTTCTTCATACTGATTAATGGAAGGGCTTCTCTCAAGGATGAAGCAAGTAATGAATCTCTTTATTACATGAGTTGATGTAACAGGTCTCTAACCAGGGACATTTCAGCAGGTGATGTCCTTTGCTGTAACAACCATCAGGCATCAGTGGCCAGTGGCCACAGGGAATTACCTGGATAGACATCCCCTCCAGCAAGGAATTGTGTGCAGGAGCGTGTTACTGGGGAGAGGAGTGGGCCTTTTGACTTGGAGACATTGTTAAAATGTCCTGTCTGGTGCCTGTAAATGTCTACTGACCCTGGCCTCACCCACACCGGGTGGCATCAAACATGTTGATCCATGTTGAACTGACAGGTGTAGGGTGGCATTAGCTCCCTAAGGCTGTTTTGTTTTTTGACTTTTTTTTTTTTTTTCTTGAGACAGGGTCTGACTCTGTCGCTCAGGCTGGAGTGCAGTGGTGCCATCCCAAATTACAGCAACCTCTGCTTCCCAGGTCCAAGCGATTCTCATGCCTCAGCCTCCCAAATAGCTGGGTCTGCAGGCATGCGCCACCACGCCCAGCTAATTTTTTTATCTTTTGGTAGAGATGGGGTTTCACCATGTTGGCCAAGTTGGTCTTGAACTCCTAACCTCAAGTGATCCACCCGCCTCAGCCTCTAAAAGTGCTGGGATTACAGACATCAGCCACTGCGCCTGGCCTGTGTTTTGACTTTTTATTATGGAAATGGGCTCAGATTTCTCAAATCCTACAGAAGCAGAACCTGAGATTCCAAAAGGGAAGGTGCCAGGCAGGTGGGAGCTGGTGGGAATAACAAGGGCAGGTGAACCTCCATGAGGCACAGAGAGGGTGAAGGCTACTCGAGGGCTGCACAGCACAAAGGGATGAGCCAAGTCTGAGGT
Source organism: Macaca nemestrina (assembly GCF_043159975.1). Taxonomy (NCBI): domain Eukaryota; kingdom Metazoa; phylum Chordata; class Mammalia; order Primates; family Cercopithecidae; genus Macaca; species Macaca nemestrina. The sequence continues at coordinate 66,000,477 of NC_092142.1, forward strand.
AGAAAGAGTAGTATAACAAATCCAACATACCCATTGTCCAGCTTCAGCAATGATAAAAATCTTGTTTTTGTTTCTGTTTTAAATCAGCTTTCTCAGGTTGAATATAACCAGTGTTTACTGGAAGGCCACCTCTCCCTTGCACCATTATTTGAAGCAAATCCCAGACATCATATCATCTGTAAATTTGTCATTATGTCCTAGTAAAAGAAAAAAACCATATGTATGTATGTGTGTGTTTCCACAACATAATATGTTCTCAATTTAATCAAATATATAGTCAAACGTTCCTTCATATTTATAATTTAAAAAATCAGGATTCAAATAAAGTACATATTTTGCAAATTGATAGATGATCTATCTTTCTTTCTTTCTTTCTTTCTCTCTGTCTCTCTCTTTCTTTCTTCCTTTTTCCTTTCTTTCTTTCTTGTTTTTTGAGATGGAGTCTCACTCTGTTGCCCAGGCTCACTGCAAACTCCACCTCCCAGCTTAAAGGGATCCTCATGCCTCACCTTCCGAAGTAGCTGGAATTACAGGCACATGCCACAACACCTGACTAATTTTTGTATTTTTAATAGAGACAGGATTTCTCCATGTTGACCAGGCTGGTTTCGAACTCCTGACCTCAGGTGATCCACCCACCTCGACCTCCCAAAGTGCTGGGATTATAGGCATGAGCCTCCATGCCTGGCCAATTCTCTTGGCTTTATACTTAAGAGTGGAATTTTTGGATCACATGGCAACTCCATGTTTAATCCCCTGAAAAACTGCCAGACTGTTTTCCAAAGCAGCTACACCATTTTACCTTCCTACCGGCAATGTATGAAAGTTCCAAGTTTTCCACATCCTTACCAACACTTATTATCATATGTCATTTTTATGTGTTTCTTGAATCTCTTTCAGTCTTCAGATTTACCCTCTGCCTCTCTTTTATGTTCTTTCTAAATTTTGTTGCATGTTGAAGAAACCAGTTTATTTGTTCTGGAGACGATGCCACCATTTAGGTTTTGCTGATTGCATCCCAGTGGTGTCTTGTAACTGTTCTTCTGTCCCTTGTCTACCGTGTAAACTTGTATTTATATTCTAGAGGCATAAGATTTGGGTTTTAGGTTTTATTTTGTTTTGTTTTTTGGAGGACTACTTCACATGTGGTGCTGTGTACTTCTGATACAAAATATGTAACGTCTGATTGTCTTGCTTTTTGTGATACCACAAAATGAGTGGTTGACATCACAGTGAGAATTCAATGTGCATTTCTCTTACTATGAATGAGGTAATGCTCTCTTTATTTGAGACAGACTGATTTGTATTGCTTATTCTAAACATATTCTTATACTACTTTGTTTTTGCGTGGCTGCCATATTCTTTGTTTGTAGAAATTCTTTATCTAAAAGAGGACTGACATTCTCTGTTAGGTGATTTTCAGTCACTTCCTCCCTCCGTGATCCACACAGCAGATAGGCTGTTTTTTATTTGTTTGTTTGTTTTTGTTTTTGTTTTGAGACAGGTTCTCACTCTGTCACCCAGGATGGAGTGTAGTGATGTGATCATGGCTCACTGTAGCCTCAACCTCCCAAGCTTAAGAAATCCTCCCACCTCAGCCTGCCAAGTAGCTGGGACTACAGGCATGTGCCACCACACACAGCTAATTTATTTTCTTCATTTTTTTGCAGAGACAGAGTCCCACTAGAATCCCCAAGCCAGCCTCTGTGCTTTTTATGTTCCAGCCACAGTCACACTTCTCTCTTGTAGCTCTTTTCACCAACATCACTCATGGTTTGGAGGATGCTTTCTTTATGTCATTTCTTGCCACCTTGGGCATGATATCCCTGAGGACAGGAAACATGCCTGCCCAATTCCCACCATCATCCTACTGTCACATGACCTGGCACACAGTTGAAAGGACACTCTAGTCCCAACAAGGGCATGTGACTCTTTGTTTGAGTGTCTTAGGGCTGAATGATGGTGCCAGGCCCCAAGGAGCCTCAGCCTGGTGGGATGGAGACAGACCCAGGGAGGCAGAGTGGGAAGGGACTGTTACAGGCAGGAAGTTCGTAAAGCCTGTGTTTATATCAGGATCCCTTGAGCTGAGCTGAGGGTGGCAAGGAGGCAGCAATACCAACAGTATGGGAGGGCAGCTGATTGGTCAAACCCAACCATGATGTCTGTCTCTCTGCCCACAGGCCAGGACTCTGCCAGTCCCATCCGGACCACACACATGGGCCAGGTGCTGGGGAGTCTTGTCCATGTCAGAGGCGCCGATACCGGGGTCCATACCTTCCTGGGAATTCCCTTTGCCAAGCCACCTCTAGGTCCGCTGCGATTTGCACCCCCTGAGCCCCCTGAATCTTGGAATGGTGTGAGAGATGGAACAACCCATCCGGCCATGTAAGCTCTCCCAGGGGTCCAGGGAACTCCATGCCCTGGGGCAGGGATGGGGGTGCGCTGAGCTCAGCTAGGCTGCAATTGTCATGTCACCTAAACCCCCACAGCCAGTTTTCCTTCTGAGTTTCGTGGATTCCCACGTGCATTTTTCCAATGAGCATGCTGAGGCTCGGGAGGGTGAATAACTTCTCAGACTCCTGGCTCAAGGCTTGGCATTTGGGAGGCATTGGCTCCAGGTGCTGAAGGGAGGGGCAGAGACACAGATCTCCCCAGATTCTGGTTATGCCAAGCTTTCTCTGCCACCAGTGGCAGGTGTCTCTGGGAAAGTTTCGATGTAGCTCTATGAACCTTGTAGGAGCCCCTAACTCTAGTGGCAGATGTTGCAAATAGCTGAAGAGAACAGTAGTGGTAGCTTCCTGGGGACCCGCACTCTCCACAGTCACTGTGTCCACCGACTGGGCCAGGAGCCATTGGCCAAGAGACGTGTATATTTTTCCAACTGGAGGCCATGTGGGAATGATGAGTTTTGGAGAATTTAAACTTGGGATGAGGGACATCCCACTGCCCTTCTCATGAGAAATTAACATCCATTCACTCATGTAGCACACATGTGTGGGCTACTCCCCCATCCCAGGCCTAAGGGGGTACAGCGATATAGTGGTGAATGTCAACATATGCAGCCAATGGTTCTCATAGAAACCCCTGAGAGTCAAGGTTTCTGGTGTCGGGAGGAATGATACCCAAGGTCCTCAATGACCTGAAGACCTCCCTGGAAGTCCAAGCTCCACCCCAGCTTCCCCAGAGCCTGTGGCCTGTAACTTGGTGGGAAGGGATTTTTGGGAGGGATCATGTGTGGGCAGGGTATTGTGAGAGGGGCTGAGGGTGGCTGGGAGCACAGCTGAACCCAGGGTCTGGTTTTGGCCACAGCCTGGCCCCTGGACTGATTATTTACCCTGGTTACTAGGTGTCTGCAGGACCTCACTACACTGGAGTCAGAATTTTATAGCCAGTTCAATGTGACCATCCCTTTGGTCCCCATGTCCGAGGACTGCCTGTACCTCAGCATCTACACACCGGCCTACAGCCATGAAGGCTCTAACCTGCCGGTAGGTGTCAGACCACAGTTCACTGGGGGTTGGAGGACAGTTCTTCTGCAAGTAGGTAGAAAGGACAATATTAGCACAGGCCCTGCTGCAGAGTGGACTGTGCTGAGAAGCTTCTCACTCTCAGGTCTGAGAAATGCTCCTTACCCAGGCTGGGCAGCTGATCCCCGGGCATGAGGTCACAGAGTTCTGGCTGCTCCCAGAGGTCAAAGGCTGTGGCTCTGGGCTGGACCCAGGACTCACCCAGCCAACTGATGCCCAGGACATCCACCTAAGTGCCCAAGGGCTGCACCTTGAGGTGACCAAGAACCCCAGCCATGGATAATCTGTTGGGTCTATGAGAATGGGCACACACAAAAACTTTTTTTTTTTTTTGAGACGGAGTCTCACTCTGTTGCCCAGGCTGGAGTGCAGTGGTGCAATCTCGGCTCACTGCAAGCTCCGCCTCTGGGTTCATGCCATTCTCCTGCCTCAGCCTCCTGAGTAGCTGGGACTACAGGCGCTGGTCACCAAGCAAGGCTAATTTTTTTTTGTATTTTTTTAGTAGAGACAGGGTTTCACCGTGTTAGCCAGGAAGGTCTTGATCTACTGACCTTGTGATCCGCCTGCCTCGGCCTCCCAAAGTGCTGGGATTACAGGCGTGGCCACCGTGTCTGGCCACAAAAACTTTTTTTTGTTAGAGATGGTATCATGCTCTGTTGCACAGGCTAGAATGCAGTGGCATGAACATAGGTCTCTATAACCTCGAATTCCAGGGTGATCCTCCCACCTCAACCTACCGAGTAGCTGGGACTGCAGGCCTATGCCACCATGCCTGGCTAATTTTTAAAACATTTTCTGTTGAAAGGGGGTCTCACTCTGTGGTTCAGGCTAAGGACATTTTTGATTAATGTTCATGTGGAGCTGTCAGGGAGACGCCCCTTTTCTTTCCACTTCGGTGAGTTTTCTGGGACAAATGAAACCAGGCTTTGATACAGGGGCTGGTCTTCCTGATAGATCTTGGATGCTTAACAATTGGCCCATGTAATGAATTTGTGCTGGTGTTCTAATGGGGAGGTAGACAGAGGCAAAGCACTGGTTGGTCTAGGTAGTGGCCCTGGTGGGGTTCAGGCTGGGTGGGAGCATCATGGTAGCTGCCTTGATTTCCCCAGGTGATGGTGTGGATCCACGGTGGTGCGCTTGTTATTGGCATGGCTTCCATGTATGATGGTTCCATGCTGGCCGCCTTTGAGGACGTGGTGGTGGTCACCATCCAGTACCGCCTGGGTGTCCTGGGCTTCTTCAGGTGAGACTAGGGCTGGGCTGGGCCTTGGGGGCTGAGCGAGGCCAGGACAGCCCTGTGATCCCTGTCCCTGCTACTTCTCAGCACTGGAGACAAGCATGCAACCGGCAACTGGGGCTACCTGGACCAAGTGGCCGCACTACGCTGGGTACGGCAGAATATCGCCCACTTTGGAGGCAACCCTGACCGTGTCACCATTTTTGGCGAGTCTGCGGGTGGCACGAGTGTGTCTTCACTTGTTGTGTCCCCCATGTCCCAAGGACTCTTCCATGGGGCCATCATGGAGAGTGGCGTGGCCCTGCTGCCTGGCCTCATTGCCAGCTCAGCTGATGTTATCTCCACGGTGAGTGCCCTCAGCTGCAGAGGCCTAGGCCTGCTACCTCCTCTCATACCCCTCAGAGCCTCTGTCTGTTAACCAGGGATGACAAGAGCCATTCAGGAGCAGGCACCAGGAGCTGCCGCCTACCTTGGAATTGCTGGGGGGCTCCAGGGTCAGAATGCACATCCTTCTGCCATTGCAGAGGCCAAGTTTGTTCTGTGGCCTCTGTGCAAAGTTGTCACCCTAGGGATCCCCATCATGAGGAGAACCATCTAGGCAGATGGGATGGTCCTTCTTTCTGGGACTTCTGAGTTGGAACAGTGTCAGAACTGCAGGAATTCATATGCAGTACCGTGTGAGATTTGGGGTGCCCCTGCCCCCTGCCAGGGCCTTGGAAAACTCCCCTCCTCTACCTGGAAGGATGAGCCAGCCCCTGCCTGGTCCCTTTGCAGGTGGTGGCCAACCTGTCAGCCTGTGACCAAGCTGACTCTGAGGCCCTGGTGAACTGCCTGCAGGGCAAGAGTAAAGAGGAGATTCTTGCAATTAACAAGGTCGGTCTAAACAGATGTGGGTGTAGAGAAAGGGGTGCAATAGGCATGGGGCTGGCAGGCCTGCATGGCCCTCATATCCCCTGGGCACATTATCTCATTTGCATGCCTGGGTGGCATAGCCCTGGGTGGGGACTGAATGTCGGTGCATGCTGAGCCAAACATTGATCTCCTGGGGTGGATATGAGCATCCGGGGATGAATCGGGAAGGAGTGGAAGGTACTCAGAGGGAATTGGAAGGTGTCTGGGACCTGACCTTGTTCCCTGACCTTGCATTTCCCCTCAGCCTTTCAAGACGATCCCTGGAGTGGTGGATGGGATCTTCCTGCCCAGGCATCCCCAGGAGCTGCTGGCCTCTGCTGACTTTCAACCTGTCCCCAGCATCATTGGTGTTAACAATGATGAATTCGGTTGGATCATCCCCAAAGTGAGGCCCAACCCAAGCCCTCAAGTGCCTGGGGAGCCCATCTGGTAGTGGGGAGTGTTCAGGGCTTCGTAGTTCCAGCCTCATCCCATCCCCAACTACAGACTCTCTCCTGGCCACCCAGGTCATGGGTATCTATGACACCCAGAAGGAAATGGACAGAGAGGCCTTCCAGGCTGTTCTGCAGAAAATGTTAACGATGACGGTAAGGCTCCTGGGGTCCCTCGCCAATGGAGAGGGGCTCCTCTCCTGTCCTGAGGCAGAGGAAATTCAACCCCCAGATACCCTGCCTATGTAGTGACCCCCATGAGCAAAGGCCCGAGTGTGTGTGTGCTTGGGGGTGGGGTCACTTCAGAGCCTCGCCTTTGCTCCCCCTTCCTGTTCATTTCACGGTCCATCTCCCCAAGCCTGAGGCCACCTCCTCCCTGCCCCTGACATCCAGCCTAACCTGCCTCTTCCTGATCCACCTGGGGTAGATGTTGCCGCCTACATTTGGTGACCTGCTGATGGAAGAGTACGTTGGGGACAATGGGGAGCCCCAGAACCTCCAAGCCCAGTTCCAGGAGATGATGGCAGACTCCATGTTTGTGATCCCTGCACTCCAAGTAGCACATTTTCAGCGTGAGTATATTTGGACCTAAGGCCTGACTGGCAGGGGTACAGCTCAGGGCTGTGGGTCCTAGGTGCGACCTGCTGCTGTCCGGGTCCCCATCCATGTTTTTTGGGCCCCTGGGACACTTGAGGTTCATCACTGCAGTAAATCCTCATGGTTAGCCCAAGAGACAGACATTTCCCCGTTTCACAGATGAGGAAATTGAAGTTAGGGACTTTCAGTGACTTGCCCAAGATGATAACAGCTAAGAAGTCTGAGGCCATGATTTATCCCGTCTCTTCCTCTGCTCCTGCCCCAGCCTGGGGCTCCACACCCCACTGTCCAGATTCCAGCCAGCTTTGGACCTGGGTATCTTATCCCCATGGGTGAGGCAAGAAGTCTTCAGGGGAGGGGCCACTGTGTCACGGGCTGTCCACCTCACAGGTTCCCGGGCCCCTGTGTACTTCTATGAGTTCCAGCATCAGCCTAGCTGGGTCAAGAATATCAAGCCGCCGCACGTGAAGGCAGACCATGGTGATGAGATTCCTTTTGTTTTCGGAAATTTCTTCTGGGGCAACTACAGTGAGTCTTATTCCTTTCCCGGGAGGTGGGCTGGGTCCCTGGCTGGGTCCCTGAGGGGTGATTAATTGTCCTCACTGCCCAGATAAGGAAACTGAGGCTCAGAGACAGGATGAGATCAGGCGTCCAAGATGTTACAGCTCCAAAGGCTGTGTCAGGATTAGAATTCATGACTCTTCAGACTGTGGCCTGTGCTCCCTCCATCCCTCCCCACACTTGGGTATCTGCCTGGTGCAGCGAAGATGTTTCAGGGACATGTTTGTTTCTTCAATGACTGCCAGTGACAGAAGGGAGAAGGGGCCTTCAGGGCCAGGAAGGATGGAGTCAGCCAGAGCCTGGGCTAAGGGGAAAGTTTGGAAAAGGGGAGGACTGGCTTCTGAGGGCAGTGGGAGAAAAAGCAGAGAAATGGGACTGGGGACTAAGGGCTGGGGGGTCATGGACAAGCTCCACCTGGAATGCTGAGGTGGGCCATCCTGACCAAGACACATGTCCCCTTCCTCTCTGCAGTTAAATTCACTGAGGAGGAGGAGCGGCTAAGCAGGAAGACCATGAAGTACTGGGCCAACTTTGCTCGAAACGGGTGAGACGGCACACCCCTGCCTCAACCTCCCCGGGTTGGGGGGCTTGTGCCCATCCAGCAATCTCCTAGTCTGGGGTGACCTCATGAGCACACCCACATCCTTAATCACATGATAGCCCCTTCCCCAGCCGCGGGACCCCTTGGACAGGGTGGGGGTGCCGTGGGGCAGTGGACACGCTCCATCTCCCCACTCTACCTGGAGGGTGGGCACCAGTGCTGTGCCACCGTCAGGGTCTCCCTCTCAGAGAGAGGGACACATCAGAGCCGGCCGCCCCGCCCCCACTGGAGCTGACACTAGCTGGAGGGAATTTGTTTCCTGTTTCTGGAAGCCTCCCCGCTCCTACCCCAAGCCCACCTGGCCTGCTTGGCTGCCTTGCCTGACCAGAGTCAGGGTGCTCAGGTCTGGGCTCCAGGGGCTCAGAATGACCTTTGTATCGCCCTGCTGGGACGGCATGTCTACAGGAACCCCAACGGCGAGGGTCTGCCACACTGGCCGCTGTTCGACCAGGAGGAGCAATACCTGCAGCTGAACCTACAGCCTGCAGTGGGCCGGGCTCTGAAGGCCCACAGGTTCCAGTTCTGGACGACGGTGCTGCCCCAGAAGATCCAGGAGCTCGAGGAGCCTGAAGAGAGACACACAGAGCTGTAGCTCCCTTTACAGGGTGTGGGCTCGCTTACAGGCGAGCGTCAGCCTGCTGTGCCCACATACACCCACTGAGGAGAAAGAAGTTGATTCCTTCATTTACTTAGCCATTCATTCATTCTTCTGTCCATGCATTCAGAAAGCATTTATTAAGAACTTACTCAGGCATGATGACTCATACCTGTAATCCCAGCTATTGGGGAGGCCGAGATGGGAGGATGGCTTGAGGCCAGAAGTTTGAGACCACCCAGGGCAATACAGTGAGACCCCTTCTCAAAAAAGAGAGAGAGAGAGGGAGTGATTAGAAACTAAATAGGAAAATTTTGAGCTTCAAGTCAGTGACAAGTAAAAAAGATTTCTAACAAACAAAGAAAACAAAATATAAGGAGAAAAAAAACATGAGAAAAATAAAAATAAGAGAATAACAGTCCAGGCACTGTGGCTCATGCCCATAATCCCAGCACTTTTGGGAGGTCAAGGTGGACAGATCACCTGAGGACAGGAGTTTGAGACCAGCCTGGCCAACATGGTAAAACCGCATCTCTACGAAAAATACAAAAATTGGATGGGCGCAGTGGTGCACACCTGTAATCCCAGCTACTCAGGAGGCTGAGGCAGGCAGGAGAATGACTTGAACCCAGGAGGCAGAGGTTGCAGTGAGCTGAGATTGTGCCACTGCACTCCACCCTGGCCAACAAGAGCGAGACTCCGTTTCCAAAGAAAAAGAGACAAAAGAAGCTACAGCATGATGTTAGTTACCAAACCTGGCACGGGTCCTCTCTTTTTAGACACACTCGATAGATCCCACCACTGAGCTGTGGATGGGCAAACCCCAGTGGAAACCCACCCACCCCAACACCCCACTGAGCGCTGGGCCCCATCCTCCCTCCCTCACCTCCACCTTCTCCCTGCCTTCTCTCTTCTCTCCTCTGAGCCCCCAGGCCTTTCCCACTTTGAGGGAGGTGTTTGAAGAATGTTGCCCACACCTGAGCGTGAGAAGCCTATGTCTGTTCATCCGTGAGAGGTCTGAAAAAATAAAAATAAATTCCAAAAAAGCCTCTATCTGCCTCTCCACAAGCCCCAAGTGATCCTATATCTGTGAGTGGCCAAACGGAAACCTGGATACCGGAATCCTAGTGTCTTAGTCCATTCAGTTGCTATAGCAAAAATACTACCAGTTAGGCTGGGTGCGGTGGCCCACACCTATAATCCCAGCACTTTGGGAGGCCGAGGTGGGCAGATCACTTGAGGCCAGGAGTTTGAGACCAGCCTGGCTAACATGGTGAAACCCTATCTCTACTAAAAATACAAAAATTAGCCAGGCTTTGTGGTGCACACTTAGAATGTCAGCTACTCAGGAGGCTGAAACACAAAAATCACTTGACCCCAGGAGGCAGAGGTTACAGTGAGCCGAGATTGCAGCACTGCGGTCCAGTCTGGGTGGTAGAGAGAGACCCTGCCTCAAAAATAAGTAAATAAATAAATAAATATTACCAGTTAGGCCGGGTGTGGTGGCTCATACTTGTAATCCCAGCACTAACGGAGGCTGAGGTGGGCCTCCTGAGCTTGAGCCCAGGAGTTTGAGACTAACCTAGGCAGCATGGAGAATTGCCATCTCTACAAACAAATACAAAAATTATTTGGATGTGGTGGCACACAGCTGTAGTCTCAGTTACTCAGGAGGCTGAGGCTGGCAAATCACTGAGGTCAGGCCACAGTGAGTAGTGATTGTACCACTACACTCCAGCCTGGGCAACACAGCAAGACCCTGTCTCAAAAAAATAGTTTCCTCTACTGATATAAAACTTAAACAAAATACTACAGGTTACTATTATAAACTGGGTGCCTTATAACAAAAGAAATGTATTGCTTACAGTTCTGGAGGTTTGGACATCGAAGATCAAGGTGCCAGCAGATTTAGTGTCTGTCAAGAACTTGTTCTCTGGTTAATAGATGGCAACCTCGGGCTGGCTGTCGTGGCTCACATCTGTAATCCCAGCACTTTTGGGAAGCCAAGGTGGGGGATGACCTGAGGTCAGGAGTTCAAGACCAGCCTGGCCAACATGGTGAAACCCCATTTCCACTAAAAATACAAAAATTAGATAGGCATGGTGGCAGGCGACTATAATCCCAGCTACTCAGGAGGCTGAGACAGGAGAATGGCTTGATCCTGGGAGACGGAGGTTGCAGTGCACTGAGATCACAGCACTATACTCTAGCCTGGGCAACAGCGCAAGACACCACCTCAAAAAAAAAAAAATTAGGCCGGGCGCGGTGGCTCAAGCCTGTAATCCCAGCACTTTGGGAGGCCAAGATGGGCGGATCACGAGGTCAGGAGATCGAGACCATCCTGGCTAACACGGTGAAACCCCGTCTCTACTAAAAAATACAAAAAACTAGCCGGGCGCAGTGGCGGGCGCCTGTAGTCCCAGCTACTCAGGAGGCTGAGGCAGGAGAATGGCGTGAACCCGGGAGGCGGAGCTTGCAGTGAGCTGAGATCCGGCCACTGCACTCCAGCCTGGGCGGCAGAACGAGACTCCGTCTCAAAAAAAAAAAAAAAAAAAAAAATTAAAACAAGCCACCCACCCAACTATAGATGTCCTGCAGAAGTGACTCACCCCGCTTTTGTAAGAAGCAAGACTGGGCTTGTCCATAGGCCCCTGAGCCTGGGCTGCCTGCACAGTGGCCAGGAAAGCCAAGCTGCTTCCTCAGTGGCCCGTCTCCTGAAGTTTTCTCTTCTTCTCAGTGGTTTACAGACACTGTAAGGCCCATACTCGCAGGATATTAGCACACTTGCCAAGAGATTCCTGTCCCCTGGCTCCCAGGGGCCTCTCTATCCAGGGAGATGTCCTCTCACCTTTCAGAGTTCCCCTGCCAACCTTTCAACCCCCTGAGCATCCCCGAACTCACCATGTGTGTCCACATGATTATTTTCCTACTTACCTCATTGTTGTCCCTAAACCTTTCTCCTGCCCCGCTCTGCAAAAACCTCATATTTTACCTCAGTGTGCAAAGGTGGCCAACTGTGTTCAAGCAGCCTCTTGGTTTCACCAAAGTATATTCTCTCTGTCATTAAGAGGCTGTATTCCTGTCCCATAGACCCTAACGATCCCCTTATGCCCCTACCTCTGACCAACTTGCCTCTCAGGGCACCGGTTTCCCAGGGGGAAAGTCTCCCTTCTTTCCACCCACGGCTCTTAAGCCCAACTACAGAGCCTTTTGAAGTTAGGAGTGAAAGACCAGAACAGCCACATTGCCCATTTTGGCCACCAGGTGGTAGACAAGGATAATATTAAGCCTGGGCTGACTTGAGAGAGGGAGGAGACTTTCCTTTCAATGAACACTGTTTGGTGCATAATGTTCCCACTACATTCTGAAAGTGTTTATTGAGCACCAGCTGCATGCATGTCTCTGTACGTTTTTCAGTTCTGCAGATGTACAATATACTTTCCCAAAGTCGGTTCCCAGGATTACTCTTTAGACTTAATAGTTACTTTTTAACAGCTTTATAGTTAAACAATTTACAATTAAATTTACCTTCCCCCCGCCCTTTTTTTTTTTTTTTTTTTTTTTTTTTTTTTTAGACAAGATCTCATTCTGTCACCTTGGCTGGAATGCAGTGGCACAATCACAGCTCACTGCAGCATCCACCTCCTGGGCTCAAGCCATCCCCCACCTCAGCCTCCCAAGTAGCCAGGACCACAGGCACACGCCACCATGGCTGGATAACTTAAATTTTTTTTATTTTTTATTTTTGGTAGAGATGAAGTCTTACTAGATTACCCAGCTGGTCTCCAACTCCTAGGATCAAGTGATCTTTCCATCTAGGCCTCCCAAATTGGTAGGATTACAGGCAGATGTGAACCACTGTGCTCGGCCTAAACTCACCCATTTTCAGTGTACAGTTTGATTACTTTGAGTGAATGTATAAGACATGCAAACACCACCACATGGAGTTTTAGAATGTTTCTATCACTCCAAAATTCCCTCAAGCCCTTTTGCAGTCAATCATTGTCCTGATCCATGCCCTTAAGCAACCACCAAATTGCATTCCGTTGCTATAGTTTGCGTTTTCTAGAATATAAATGAATACAAAGGATAAATTAATATGATAGTACTAATTATATAAATGAAATAACTTGCTATTGGCTTCTGTCAAGTGTGTTTTTGAAATTCAACCAGTTAGTTCTTTTCTTTTATCGCAGAGTGGTATTCCATGTATAAATATACCCCCTTTCCTTTTCTTTAGAGATAGCGTCTTGCTGTGTTGCTCAGGCTGGTCTTGAACTCCTGGGCTTAAACAATCCTTCCACCTCAGCCTTCCTAAGTGCTGGGATTATAGAAGTGAGCCACTGTGCCTCGCCAATATACGCAATTGTATTAATTCGTCAGTGGGTGCACATTTGAGTGACTTCCATTTTGGGAGTATTTTTATAAAGCTGCCATGAACATTTTCAGACAAGCCTTTCATTTCTTTGGGGTAGATAGCTGAGAGTGGGCACTCACCATATAATGCCATTCTGGGTCATATGGCAAGGTTGTGTTTCACTTTTAAAGAAAATGCCTCTTATTTCAAGATATATACTAGACTGGGCTTGGTGGCTCACGCCTGTAATCCCAGCACTTTGGGAGGCTGAGGTGGGAGGATCACCTGAAGTCAGGAGTTCAAGACCAGCCTGGTCAACATGGTAAAACCTCGTCTCTACTAAAAATTCAAAAATTAGCCGGGCATGGTGGCACATGCCTGTAATCCCAGGTTCTTGAGAGGCTAAGGCACGGGAATTGCTTGAACCTAGGAGGTGGAGGTTGCAATGAGCCGAGATTGCACCACTACACTCCAACCTGAGCGACAGAGCAAGATTCTCTAAATAAATAAATAAATATCTACACTACACGATAAATAGATTTTTTTTTTTTTTTTGTGACGGACTCTTGCTCTGTCACCTAAGCTGGAGGGCAGTGGCATAATCTTGGCTCCCTGCAACCTCCACCTGCCAGTTTCAAATGATTCTCCTGCCTCAGCCTCCTGAGTAGCTGGGATCATAGGTGCCCGTCAGCACGCTCGGCTAATTTTTTGTATTTTTAGTAGAGACGGGGTTTCACCATGTTGGCCAGGCTTGTCTTGAGCTCCTGACCTCAAGTGATCTGCCCACCTTGGCCTCCCAAACTGCTGGGATTACAGGCATGAGCCATTGTGCCCTGCCAGAATTTTTTAAAAAATAAAATGCCAAACTGTTTTCCAAAATGACTATGTCATTTTTGCAACCCTACCAGCCATCCGTGAGGGTTCCAGATGTTTTCTATCCTCACCAACACTTGGTCTTATGGACCTTAAATCTGATTTTTTCAGGTTTTGGTTTTTGTTTTTTTAGAGTCAGGGTCTCTCTGTCACGAAGGCTAGAGTGCAGTGGCATGATCATAGCTCGCTATAACCTTGAACTCCTGGGCTCAAGGAATCCTCCCACTTCAGCCTCCTGAGTAGCCAGCAATACAGGCATTTTAAAAAATTCTGTGGCGGGGCGCGGTCGCTCATGCCTGTAATCCCAGCACTTTGGGAGGCTGAGGCAGGCAGATCACGAGGTCAGGAGATTGAGACCGTCGTGGCCAACATGGTGAAACCCCGTCTCTACTAAAAATACAAAAATTAGCTGGGGGTGGTGGTGTGAACCTGTAGTCCCAGCTACTGGGGAGGCTAAGGGAGGAGAATTGCTTGAACCCGGGAGTTGGAGGTCGCAGTGAGCTGAGATTGTGCCACTGCACTCCAGACTGGCGACCAAGCGAGACTCCGTATAAAAAAAATAAAATAAATAAAAAAAACTGTAGAGACGGGATCTCATTATTTTGCCCAGGTTAATCTCAAAATCCTGGGCTCAAGCTATCCTCTTGCCTGGGCCTCCCAAATTGCTAGGATTACAGGTGTGAGCCATCACACCTGACCCTGATATTTTAATGGGTGTGTAGTGGCATCTCATTGCAATTGGTTACGTGGACTTTTAGTCTCCGCTTCTGACTCTTTCTCTCTCTGTGTGTGTCTCCATCTCTTTACATTTACTATATATGTAACATTTCCTCACACACAGATAAATGTGCTCCTGAGATGACTCTTCTTTTCCTTTCACTTTTTTTTTCTTGAGACAGTCTCCCTTTATTATCCAGGCTGGAGTGCAGTGGCACAATCATGGCTTACTGCAGCCCTGACTTCCTGGGCTCAGACAATCCTCCCACCTCAGCCTCCTGAGTAGCTGCAACTAAAGGTGTGCACCACTAGCCTAGCTAAAAAATAAAAAATAGGCCGGGTGCGGCGGCTCACGCCTGTAATCACAGCAATTTGGGAGGCCAAGGCAGGCGGATCACGAGGTCAGGAGATCGAGACCACGGTGAAACACCGTCGCTACTAAAAATGCAAAAAAAAAATTAGCCGGGCGTGGTGGCGGGTGCCTGTAGTCCCAGCTACTCGGGAGGCTGAGGCAGGAGAATGGCGTGAATCTGTGAGACCCTGTCTCCAAAAAAAAAAAAAAGAAGAAGAAGAAGAAAGAGAAAGGAAGGAAGGAAGGAAGGAGGGAGGGAAAGAAAAACAGAGGAATGGAGCAATAGCTAGAGGGCAAAGTGGGTCAAGGCAGGCTTTGTATGGTGGCATTTACACAGAAGCTGGGTTTGCAGCTGATCGGAGGGATGCTGCTGCCGAAGAGACAGCCCTGAGGAGCTGGGAGGGGACCAAGGTCTAATATCCATGGGTAGGTCCAAGAGCTGGGACTAGAGCAAGACAAGCAAGTATAAAATTTAGAAGGCACTCATTCTCAGGTGCTGACCCTCTACTGGTATGACCCCGGGGGTGAGTGACTCTTTAACTTTTATGCCCTGGGTGTCTTGCTGACCTGTCTCACCCTGGTCCTGACCCTGGTAGGCCCATCCGCAATGCTAGGAGGGAGGGCAGACCTAGCTGCAGGGAGTTGGGAAACTTGGCCTTGGGAGCAGATGGAGGGAGATCTCGCCTGACAGCATCCACACCTGAAGATGGAAGGTAAGATTGCAGGCAGAGAAGAGATCCAGGTGCCTTGATTTGAGTGTTGAAGGTGGAAAGCGTGCTAGAGCCAGGTGCTAAAATCTTCAGCAAATGATCAAGAGGGTGTGTGGCTGGGGAGTGGCAGGGCTGTGATGGCAACAAGAAGAGGAAGGTGGAGAAGGGAAAGACAAAGGTCTGGAGGCAGCTCTGAAAAGCAAAGCCCACCCCAGGCTGCCAGGATGATTCAGGAAGCTGCAATGTTTTTTGGGGGGTTTTTTTGTGTTTTTTTTTTTGTTTTTTTTGAGACAGAGTCTTGCTATGTTGCTCAAGCTGGCCTCAAGCTCCTGGGTTCAAGAAATCCTCCTGCCTCAGCCTCCTGAGTAGCTGGGACTATAGACTTGTGCCACAATGCCCAGCTGGCACTGGTTATTTTTGGCAGAAGGGAAGTTTCATCCTAAAGCCTTTCTCTTCAGCTCTGGGTGCCAGCTGGAGCCCCGGAAGAGGATCTGGCATCGTGTTTAGGCACAACCCTCACTCTGTCCTTCACTGGGCCAGCACATATCTATCCATCCTCCCACCGCCTACTCCCAGCCAGCCATGTTCCTGACACTGAGGCCCAGAAGTGAGTCCTGCTCTCCCTTGGGGTGGGAGTCTCCTAAGCCAGCAGAGAGACAGATGCCCTGCAGATCCCCGCCCTGGTCAAGAGCAGGCTTCCATCAGTTCTGGTTCCAAGTCCCTCCCCTCCCCTCGCCTCCCCCGCCTTCCCCTCTGCTCCTCTCCCCTCCCCCCTTTCTTTCTCTCTTTCTCTATTTTTCTTTTTCTCTTTTTCTTTCTTTCTGTCTTTTTCTTTCTTTCTCTGTTTTTCTTTCTCTCTCTCTTTTTCTTTCTTTCTCTCTTTTTCTTTCTCTCTCTTCCTTCCCTTCCCTCCCCTCCCCTCCTCTCCCTTCCCCTTCCCTTTACCTTCCCTTCCCCTTCCCTTCCTTCTTTGTCTTACTCTATAGCCCAGGCTACAGTGCAGTGCCATTATCACAGCTCACTGCAGTCTCGACAACGTGGGCTCAAATGATCCTCTCACCTCAGCCTCTCATGTAGCTGTGACCACAGGCATGCACCATCACACCTGGCTAATTTTTTTTATTTTTTCTAGAGATGTGTCTCCCTGCCTGTGTTGCCCAGGCTGGTCTCAAACTCCCGGGCTCAAGCGATCCTCCTGCCCCATCCTCCTAAAGCACTGGGATTACAGGTATAAGCCACCACACCCAGTCCCAAGCCTCATGTTTTCTCACACACACACACACACACGCACACACATGAAACATGTACCCTCACTTCAGTGCTATGAGGTGGGTCCTATTATCATCACTGTTCTATTTTCTTTCACATTGCAACATGAGATTTGGAGGGGACAAAACATCCAAACCATATCAAGCCCTCACCTCAGGCCAGGTTGCCTACTCAGAGTGGCACCCCGGGGTCACTGGCCACCACTTCCTCGGGTCAGTGATGTGGTCATCTTGAGATGAAGGCACGGGATTTCATGGAGATCACCAAGTCAGGAGAGCTGGAATTTGAAAACAGTGGGTCGGGAAGGGCTGTCATATCATCCAGGCCTCTGCAGGGCACTCATCCAGCCCTGCCTCTGGCTCAGCCTGAGCATGAGGCATTGGGTCTAGGGGCTGGCCACCAGCTAGGCAGGGCTGTCCATGGAGGTTATATAGCACAGCCCTTTAGAGATTGGTTGTGCTGAAGGGCAGGGATCTTATTCTACCTTCTGAAGCTTCTGTCCAACTAGTTATAAGGAGAATAGAGACAGCAGTGAGAGTGGAGTCCAGGGTCCTGGTTGGAGTGGCCTGTCTTCTCCTGACATGCCCTGCCACAGCCACTGGTAAGACAAACCTGCTGGGCCTGCAGAGGGACTTGGTGTGGAGGAGTCAAGATTGAGACAGGACAGGGAGCAGGGGGCAGACTGCTCAGGAAAGAGTCCTGTTTGGAGGCTGACCAGGGGTTGTGCATTCTCTCTGGGCAGGCGCTCTGCTCTTGCTATATTTGTTGTTTGTTGTTGTTTGTTTGAGACGGAGTTTCACTCTTGTTGCCCAGGCTGGAGTGCAATGGCGCGATCTCAGCTCACTGCAACGTCCGCCTCCTGGATTCTAGCGATTCTCCTGCCTCAGCCTCCTGAGTAACTGGGATTACAGGCACCTGCCACCATGGCCGGCTAATTTTTGTATTTTTAGCAGAGATGGGGTTTCACCATGTTGGCCAGGCTGGTCTCAAATGCCTGACCTCAAATGACCCACCTGCCTTGGCCTCCCAAAGTGCTGGGATTACAGGCATGAGCCGCTGCACCGGTCTGCTCTTGCTATCTTGAATGATGGCCAAGGGCAGCCCTGCCAGGGGCCATGATTGTCTTTATGGTTTTTTGTTTGTTTGGAGACAGAGTCGCGCTCTTTCACACAGGCTGGAGTGCAGTGGCGTGATCTCGGCTCACTGCAACCTCTGCCTCCCGGGTTCAAGCAATTCTCCTGCCTCAGCCTCCTGAGTAGCTGGGATGACGGGCACATGCCACCAGGCCCGGCTGATTTTTGTATTTTTAGTAGAGACTGGGTTTCACCATGTTGGCCAGGCTGGTCTGGAACTCCTGACCTCAGGTGATCCACCCACCTCATCCTCCCAATCTGCTGGGATTACAGGTGTGAGCCACTCCACCCAGCCTTTAATAGTTACAGTGTTTTTGCTGGGGTGATGAAACCATTTTTGTGACTAGAAATGTGGTAGTTGCATAACATTTGGAATACACTAATTGCCACTGAATTGTATGCTTTTTAATAGTTAATTGTATGTGAATTTCACCTCAATTTAAGAAAAAAATCGGCCGGGCGCGGTGGCTCAAGCCTGTAATCCCAGCACTTTGGGAGGCCAAGGCGCGTGGATCACGAGGTCAGGAGATCGAGACTATCCTGGCTAACATGGTGAAACCCCGTCTCTACGAAAAATACAAAAAACTAGCCGGGCATGGTGACGGGCGCCTGTAGTCTCAGCTACTTGGGAGGCTGAGGCGGGAGAATGGCGTGAACCCGGGAGGCGGAGCTTGCAGTGAGCCGAGATCACGCCACTGCACTCCAGCCTGGGAGACACAGCGAGACTCCGTCTCAAAAAAAAAAAAAAAAAAAGAAAAAAATCAACATCAGTTCCCCCAACCCCACGTCAAGGCTCAGGCACAGCCCTAGTAGGCAAGACTGGACACTGGCCCTGTGTTAGTCCATTTTGTATTGGTATAAATAAATACCTGGCGCCAGGTGAGGTGGCTCATGCCTGTAATCCCAGCACTTTGGGAGGCCGAGGTGGGTGGATCACCTGAGGTCAGGAGTTCAAGAACAGCCTGGCCAATATGGTGAAATCCTATCTCTACTAAAAATACAAAAAAAATTATCTGGGCATGGTGGTGGGCATCTATAATCCTAGCTACCCGGGAGGCTGAGGCAGGAGAATCGCTTGAACCCAGGAGGCCAAGTTTGTGATGAGCCAAGATCGTGCCATTGTACTCCAGTCTGGGCAACAATAGTGAAACAGGAAGGAAGGAAGGAAGGAAGGAAGGAGGGAGGGAGGGAGGGAGGGAGGGAGGGAGGGAGGGAAGGAAGGAAGGAAGGAAGGAAGGAAGGAAGGAAGGAAGGAAGGAAGGAAGGAAGGAAAAAAGGAAAAAAGGAAAAGGAAAAGAAAGAAAGTCTTGAGACTGGGTAGTTTATAAAGAAAAGAGGTTTATTTGCCTCACAGTTCTGCAGGCTGTACAAGCATGGTGCTAGCACCTGCCCAGCTTCTGGTGAGGCCTTAGAAAGCTTATAATCGTGGCAGATGATGTCATCACATGGCAAGAGAGAGAGCAAGATAAATGCCAGGTTCTTTTATTTTTTTTATTTCATTTTCTTGAGGCAGGGTCTTGCCCTGTTGACCAGGCTGGAGTACAGTGGTGCCATCACAGCTCAGTGTAGCCTCAACTCCCTAGGCTCAATCGATCCTACTGCCTCAGCCTCCCAAATAGCTGGGACTACAGGCATGCACCACTATGCCCAGATAATTTCTGTATCTTTTGTAGAGAGAGGGTTTCACCATGTTGCCTAGGCTGGTCTTGAACTCCTGGGCTCAAGTGATTCACCCACCCACCTCGGCCTCTCAAAGTGCTGGAGTTACAGACATGAGCCACTACACTTGGCCTGCTAGGCTCCTTTAAACAACCGGATCTTCGTCTGGGTGTGGTGGCTAATGCCTGTAATCCCAGTGAGGGGTGACAACGTGCTAGCGGCCCTCGCTCTCGGCGCCTCCTCGGCCTCGGCGTCCACTCCGGCGGCGCTTGAGGAGCCCTTCAGCCCGCCTGGCACTGTGGGAACCCCTCTCTGGGCTGGCCGAGGCCGGAGCCGCCTCCCTCTTGCGGGGAGGTGTGGCGGGAGAGGCGCTGGCGGGAACCGGGGCTGCGCGCGAAGCTCGCTGGCCAGCGCGAGTTCCGGCGGGCGCAGGCATGGGCTTGGCGGGCCCAGCACACGGAGCGGCCGGCTGGCGCCGTCGGCCCAGGGTAGTGAGGGGCTTAGCACCAGGGCCAGCAGCTATGGAGGTTGCGCCGGGTCCCCAGCACTGCCGGCCCACATGCACCGCGCTCGAATTCTCGCCGGGCCTCAGCCGCCTCCCCGTGGGGCAGGGCTCGAGACCTGCAGCCCGCCATGCCCGAGCCCCACCTCGTGGTGGTCTCCCCCGCGGCCCGCGCCTCCCCAACGAGCGCCACCCCGGCTCCGCGGCGCTTGGTCCCATCAACCGCCCAGGAGCTGAGGAGTACGGGTGCACGGCGCGGGAGTGGCAGGCAGCTCCGCCGGCTGCCCGGGTGCGGAATTCACTAGGTGAAGCCAACTGGGCTCCTGAGTCTAGTGGGGACTTGGAGAACCTTTATGTCTAGCTAAGGGATTGTAAATACACCAATCGGCACTCTGTGTCTAGCTCAGGGTTTGTAAATTCGCCAGTTGGTACTCCGTATCCAGCTAACCTAGTGGGGACTTGGAGAACTTTCCGTCTAGCACTCTCTCTATCTAGCTCAAGGATTGTAAACGCACCAATCAGCACTCTGTTGAAACGGACCAATCAGCTCTCTTACACATCAGCAGGCTGTGGGTGGGGGTCAGATAAGGGAATAAACGCAGGCTGCCCGAGCCAGCAGTGGCAACCTGCTTGGGTCCACCTTCCACACCGTGGAAGCTTTGTTCTTTCACTCTATGCAGTAAGTCTTGCTGCTGCTTGCTCTTTGGGTCCACGCTGCCTTCAGGAGCTGTAACACTCACCGAGGAGGTCTGTAACTTCACTCCGGAAGCCAGCGGGACCATGAACCCACCGGAAAGAACGAACAACTCCAGACGTAGTGCCTTTAGGAGCTGTAACACTCACCCCGAAGGTCTGCAACTTTACTCCTGACAGCGAGACCACGAACCCACCAGAAGGAAGAAAGCCCCAGGAGAATGGAGACAGCAGTGAGAGTGGAGTCTGGGGTCCTTATCCTGGTGGCCTGTCTGCTCCTGGCATGCCCTGCCATAGCCACTGGTAAGACACACATGCTGGGCCTGCAGAGGGACTTGGTGTGGAGAAGTCAAGAGTGAGACAGGTACAGGGAGCAGTGGGCAGACCGCTCAGGAAAGAGTCCTGTTTGGAGGCAGACCGGGGGTTGTGCATTCTCTCTGGGCAGGTGCTCTGCTCTTGCTATATTTGTTTTTGTTGTTATTGTTGTTTGTTTGTTTGAGACAGAGTTTCACTCTTGTTGCCCAGGCTGGAGTGCAATGGCGCGATCTCGGCTCACTGCAACCTCCGCCTCCTGGATTCTAGCGATTCTCCTGCCTCAGCCTCCTGAGTAGTTGGGATTACAGGCGCCTGCAACCACGCCCGGCTAATTTGTGTATTTTTAGTGGAGATGGGGTTTCACCATGTTGGCCAGGCTGGTCTCATACTCCTGAGCTCAGGTTACCCACTCACCTCGGTCTCCCAAAGTTCTGGGATTACAGGCATGAGCCACCAAGCCTGGCCTGTCTTTATGTTTCAAGGGGGCCTGAGATTTTTTTTTTTTTTTTTTTGAGATGGAGTCTCGGGCTGTGTCCCCCAGGCTGGAGCACAGTGGCAGGATCTCGGCTCACTGCAAGCTCCGCCTCCAGAGTTCACACCATTCTCCTGCCTCAGCCTCCCGAGTAGCTGGGACTACAGGCGCCCGCCACCATGCCCGGCTAATTTTTTGTATTTTTAGTAGAGATGGGGTTTCACCATGTTAGCCAAGATGGTCTCGATCTCCTGACTTCGTGATCCGCTCGCCTTAGCCTCCCAAAGTCCTGGGATTACAGGCGTGAGCCACTGGGCCCGGCCGAGATTTGTTTTAATCAAGTATAGTAAGACAAGCAGATATGCAAATGACTATCAGGAGGGAAGAAGTTTGCTCATAGTTCCCTGTGAACAGGAAGCAGGCCATGCCATACAAGGCCACAAAGGGAAGCACCAGGTGGCATTCGCCAGGAGGCAGAGGGAGCAGGGGGGAAATGTGGGCAAGCCCTTTTGCCATGGTTTCCGCGGGAAGGAGTAGGCAAGGCAGGCTAAACAGGTTTATGATTGGCAGCAGGCTCTGGGAAAAGGGGCTGTCCCCAGCTTCCTGGTACCTGGCTCTGTGGTGATTACGGCTGGTTGATGGCAGCCAGGAGCTGAGAGCTATATAAAGGAGGTGGTTGGGATATGGCTCTGGACTGGTTTGCATTTGCTCCCTAGAGAGTTGCCTGCCAATTCCAACTCCCCAGAGAGCTGCCTCCTATCTCCAGGAATTATCTAGCCTGGGAGAGGCAGTCCTCCAGTCTTAGTCTGTTTGTGTTGTTGTAAAACAATACATGAAGCTGGGTAATTCACAAAGAAAAGAAGTTTAATTAACCCACAGTTCTGCAGGCCGTATAAGAAACATGGTGGTGCCAGCTGGGCACGATGGCTCACACCTGTAATCCCAGCACTTGGGGAGGCTGAGATGAAAGGATTGCTTGAGCCCCAGAGTTTGAGACCAGCCTGGGCAACATAATGAGACCCCGTCTCTATATTTTTAAAAATAATTCAGGGCTGGGCGTGATGGCTGATGCCTGTAATCCCAGCACTTTGGGAGGCCCAGGTGGATGGATTACTTGAGGTCGGGGGTTCGAGACCAGCCTGGCCAACATGGTGAAACCCCGTCTCTACTAAAAATAGAAAAATTAGCCAGGTGTTGTGGTGCGCACCTGTAATCCCAGCTACTTGGGAGGCTGAGGTCCTAGAATTGCTTGAACCTAGGAGTCAGAGGTTGCAGTGAGCCAAGATCATGCCACTACACTCCAGCTTGGTCAACAGAGCTAGACCCTGTCTCAAAAACAAAAAATAAAAACAAACAAATGGGCAAGTGGCTGGCCCCAAGGCTCAAGGCCCCAGTGGCAGGCCCGGTCTGGCCTGGAGTGGAGTGGTAGTGACTCTCAGGCAGGCAGGGAGGAGGAAGTTGGGAGTCAACCTAAGACCAGGCTCACCAGCTTGCTGGGAATGTTACCAAGGTGCTGTGTGGTAAGTACTGAGAACAGCCCGAGTGTTTGTCTTTCACTCCTTCCCCTCGTGGGGGCTGCAAACTCACCCCATGGCCTCTCTGTCCTTCCCTCAGGGCCCGAAGTTGCTCAGCCTGAGGTACGTACCACCCTGGGTCGTGTGTGAGGCCAGCAGGTGGGCGTGAAGGGCACAGACCGCCTTGTGAATGTCATCCTGGGCATTCCATTTGCCCAGCCACCACTGGGGCCTGACCGGTTCTCAGCCCCACGCCCAGCACAGCCCTGGGAGGGTGTGCGGGATGCCAGCAGTGCGCCCCCTATGTGAGTAGTGTTGGTGGAGGCGGGCAAACCGGCAGGTTACTGGGGGAATCCTGCTGCTGGGGCTTGTGGGATTGAACAACTCAACCTCAGGCCCCACCCTTGGCCACAGGTGCCTACAAGACGTGGAGAGCATGAACAACAGCAGATTTATCCTCAATGGAAAACAGCAGATCTTCTCTCTTTCAGAGGACTGCCTGGTCCTCAACATCTATAGCCCAGCTGAGGCCACCGCAGGGGCCAGTAGGCCGGTAGGCACCCCAGAGGGCCCTGTCCACCCGATCCAGCTCCACTACTCCCACCTTTCCCCTCCCCATCCCTGTTTCCAAAGCACCCTAGAGGTCCTGAGACTGCCCTGGGCTGGCAGGTGGGCAGCTGAGGTCTCAGGATCTTGGGGGTCACTGCCCCATGGCCACCTCTGCAGGTCATGGTATGGGTCCATGGAGGCTCTCTGATAACTGGCACTGCCACCTCCTATGATGAATCAGCCCTGGCTGCCTATGGGGACGTGGTCGTGGTTATAGTCCAGTACCACCTTGGGGTCCTTGGCTTCTTCAGGTGAGATGACGGGCCTGGCCAGAGCACTGCCTGCACCAGGGAGTGGCCAGCTCACCAGAGCAGCTGGGGATCTAGGCTGGGGACCAGAGCCTGAATGGAGGGCTGCTTACCCATGCTGTCTAGGGCAGAGAAGGGCACCCCCCAAACCTCCACCCTGGGAGAGCGGTCCAGCCAAAGCCAGAATTATACAGTGAACTTGGTCCCTGTAGAGGGCATTGATTCCTGGGCTGAAGCCCAGGTTCCAGCAGGATATGGGACAAAGAGCAACAGGCCCTGGAGATGCCAACCATGGCTCCCAGTCAGGCCAGACCTGGGGAGCAGAGAAGTGTCTGGCATCCTGGTGGCTAATTCAAAGCAAACCTGCAGAGGCTGGCGAGGAGCCAGGCTGAACTAACCATTGCCCCACACTGCCCCCAGCACTGGAGATGAGCATGCACCTGGCAACCAGGGCTTCCTAGATGTGGTAGCTGCTCTGCGCTGGGTGCAAGGAAACATCACTCCCTTTGGGGGTGACCTCAACTGTGTCACCGTCTTTGGTGGATCTGCTGGTGGAAGCATTGTCTCTGGCCTGGTAAGTCACCACAGGGGACTGGCAGTGGCGGCCAGGAGGGCTCCGGTGGTCTCAGAACTCCCAGCCCCTCTGCCCTCATCTGACAGCCACCTGCTGTCTCCACTGCACCCAGGTCCTGTCCCCAGTGGCTGCAGGGCTGTTCCACAGAGCCATCACACAGACTGGGGTCATCACCAGCCAAGGGATCATCGAGTCTCACCCCAGCCCCTAGCTCAGGTCTGCATTTCCTTCCCTCTCTTACTCTATGTGTGCCTCCCGTACCCCACTCTGTGCTGGCCCTGGGGTCTCAGAGTAGTGGGGGTTGCTGGCAGGGAACTTCCTGTTAGCAAAGAGGAGCCCACTAGGATGAAGGAGGAACAGAGGAAACAACTGCTGCATTCCAGCATGTGGGCAGTCAGGGAGGGCTTCCTGAAGGATGCCACCCTGAAGCACATCATCGTTGGCCCTTTCTCCAGGGTGGGGTCTTGAGGAGCACCCTTCTCTGCCCCAGGCAGCATGGTGGAGGGGGTCTCCATTCCCAGCCACCTGCTGCCTGAGAGCTCTCCATTCAGGCTCCAGATCCCCACCCTACATCCTCATTGTAAGGCCTTGTGAAGAGAATCCAGGGGAAGCCACAGTGGGAACTACATCTGCAAAGGCTGCAGGTGTGGGAGAGAGTGACAGGTCCTGCAGCAACAAGCTCTCAGGTTAGGGGACAGGGCAGGAAGTTAAGGCACTAGAGAAGTGGGGGCCATGCCTGGGAATCAGGTCCATCCCCTGGGGTGGGAGCTACCTAATGTTGCCACCCCAAGGAAGGCCTAGAAGCAGTCTGACTCGCCATATGCCTAGGGCGAGTCCTGGTCAGGCCCTGTCTGTTCCTCTGTGAGCCCCAGACCACAACACAGCCAGGCTCCTGGCCCTGGCCCACCTCCTGGACCCTCACCGTGCCCTACGACTAACATTAGTACAGGGCTGCTGCTCTGTCCCCATGTGGCTAGCTGGAGGCATACCCGGGTCTTGGCCTGAGCCTGGGGAGTGGGGCTGGAAAGGGCCAGGCCAGAATTCTGGGTAAGAGACAGCATTGGGCCGAGCATGGTGGCTCATGCCTGCAATCCCGACACTTTGGGAGGCCAAGGTGGAAGGATTGCTTGAGCCCAGGAGTTTGAGACCAGCCTAGGCAACATAGTGAGACCTCTGTCTCTATGAAAAAATTTGCCAGGCATAGTGACTCATGCCTGTGATCCCAGCTACTTGGGAGGGTGAAGTGGGAGGATCCTTGAACCCAGGAGGTCAGGGCTGCAGTGAGCTGTGATCATTGCACTCCAGCCTGGGTGACCGAGTAAGACTCTGTCCTTTTACAGGACTAAGGGGCTTCAGCAGATCACTCCTGGCCTCCAAAGGCACCCTGGAAGGAGAAGAGCTGGGTTTTGCAGGATAACTAGGAGTCATCTGTCCCTTCCAAGACCCTCTGCAGCTTAGTGCTGTGTCAGGAGTCAGTCCTTACACAAAATTCCCCCCACTCCTATCGTTTGTGTTTTCTTCTGTCTCTTTTTCTGTCTCTGTCTCTCTCTCTCTTTCTCTCTCTCCCTCCCTCCCTCCGTCTCTCTCTCTCCCTTTCACTCTTTTTTGAGACAAGGTCTTGCTCTGTCATCCAGGCTGGAGTCTTTGTGTTTTCTTCTTTCTCTCCCTTTCTTCTCTTTTCTATTCTCTTCTTTCTTTCCCCTCCCTCCCTTCCTTCCTTCCTTTTCTTTTTCTTTCTCTCTCTCTCCCCTTCCTTCCTGTCTAAAACAAAAAAGCAAAAAACAAAACTGAAGCTTATTCTGATTAGGTAAAATGTTTGTGGTAAGCCCTAAAACAAACACTTAAAACAATGATGACAAAAACAAAATTAAAAATGCACAGTGAAATAAATCATTAAAGAGATTAGGCCAGGCACGGTGGCTCACGCCCATAATCCCAGCACTTTGGGAGGCTGAGGCAGGCAGATCACTTTAGGGCAGGAGTTTAAGACCAGCCTGGCCAACGTGATGAAACCCCATCTCTACTAAAAATACAAAAATTAGCTGGGCATGGTGGCATATGTCTGTAATCCCAGCTACTCAGGAGGCTGAGGCCGGAGAATTGCTTGAACCCAGGAGGCAGAGGTTGCAGTGAGCTGAGATGGCACCACTGCGCTCCAACCTGGGCAACAGAGCGAAACTCCATCACAAAAGAACAAAAATTAAAATACTTTGGCCGGACACAGTGGCGCATGCCTGTAATCTCAAAATCTTGGGAGGCTGTGGTGGGTGGATAACCTGAGGTCAGGAGTTTGAGATCAGCCTGGCCAACATGGCAAAAGCCTGTCTCTACTAAAAATACAAAATTAGCAGGATGTGGTGGCAGAGGCCTGTAGTCCCAGCTACTCGGGAGGCTGAGGCAGGAGAATTGCTTGAACCTGGGAGGTGGAGGTTGCAGTGAACCAAGATCACACCACTGCATTCCCCAGCCTGGGTGACAGAGCGAGACATTGTCTCAAAAAAAAAAAAAAAAAAAAAAAAAAAAGGCCGGGCGCGGTGGCTCAAGCCTGTAATCCCAGCACTTTGGGAGGCCGAGACAGGCGGATCACGAGGTCAGGAGATCGAGACCATCCTGGCTAGCATGGTGAAACACTGTCTCTACTAAAAATACAAAAAATTAGCTGGGTATGCTGGCGGGTGCCTGTGGTCCCCGCTGTTTGGGAGGTTGAGGCAGGAGAATAGCATGAACCTGGGAGGCGGAGCTTGCAGTGTGCCGAGATTGTGCCACTGTACTCCAACCTGGGCAACAGACCGAGACTCCATCTCAAAAAGGAAAGGAGAGGAGGGGAGGGGAGGGGAGGAAGGGAGTTAAATGAGAGAAAAAATTCTGAGAGAAGCACAAGAAAAAGTGGACAGACACACAATGGTTATGATCAATTGTTATGAAAAGCCGCTGCTGCTTCCCATGACAGATGGGCCAGGGTCCCATTTGTGGCTGAGTGGCTGTGCAGGGATGACCCTTTTCCCTTCTCTTCCCAGGTGTCTTGGTCCCATTTGTGGCTGAGTGGCTGAGCCAGGATCCCATTTGTGGCTGGGTGGCTGAGCAGAGGTGACCCTTTTCCTTTCTCTTCCCAGGTGCCTTGCACACCAAGAAGCCTCAAGTGGTCACCAAATATAGAACCCTGCAAGGAAAACAGATGCACGTGGGGAAGACACCCATCCAAGTCTTTTTAGGAGTCCCCTTCTCCAGACCTCTTCTAGGTGTCCGCAGGTTTGCGCCTCCAGAACCCCCGGAGCCCTGGAAAGGAATCAGAGATGCTACCACCCACCCACCTGGGTAAGAGTCAGAGGCCTGTCCACGGGAGGGGGCAGTGGGCCTGTGCCTGCATCTGGGTGGGGCTTTGCACAACTCACTGAGAATAACTCACTGTGTGACCACAGGCAGGCCTAGGGCCCATTCTGGGCCTCAGTTTTCAGACCCATATCATGAGCTAACTGGTCCCGATGGTGTTTAAGTCACTGACAATGCTGTTGTTGGTTTCTTTTCTTTCTTTTTTTTTTTTTTTTAGACGGAGTCTCGCTCTGTCACCAGGCTGGAGAGCTGTGGCATGATCTCGGCTCACTGCAACCTCTGCCTCCTGAGTTCAAGCGATTCTCCTGCCTCAGCTTCCCGAGTACCTGGGACTACAGGTGCATGCTATACCACGCCCAGCTAATTTTTGTATTTTTAGTAGAGATAGGGTTTCATTATGTTGGCCAGGATGGTCTTGATCTCTTGACCTCGTGATCCACCTGCCTCAGCCTTCCAAAGTGCTGAGATTACAGGCATAAGCCACCACTCCCAGCCTTGTTGTTGGTTTCTTAGAGGAGAGCTCCAGGCAAGGGGGGGGCTGTCACTGACCGTGCCCCAGCACCTGCTGGGGAGCTGCGTTTTCCTGAATGTGTCTGAGGGGCAGTGTTCACTCTCACATCACCCTCCTGACCCATTCCGGAGCTCTTCCCTCTCTCTGGGGGCTGAGGCCTGAGTCACAGAAGCATAATTGGAACAATGACTGCCCTTTGAAGCACAGGGCTTGGCAGTTTACCCAGAACAAGTGTATTTACTATTTATTCAGACTATTGAGTAATCCACTGTCCAGAACATTCTGTGGCAATCATTAACAATGCTCAGCATCGGTTGGTAAAAGCACAAGGTTTAGAAAAAATGTCTGAGAACCTGGATATCAGCTGATATAAAAAGATACAAATACCACCCTAGGTGTCTAGCTGTTAAAAACAGGTTGTTGGCTGGGCATAGTGGCTCACACTTTTAATCCCAGAACTTTGGTAGACCAAGGCAAGAGGACTGCTTGAACCCAGGAGTTCAAGACCAGCCTGGGCAGCATGGCAAGACCCCATATCTACAAAAAAATTTTAAAAAATAGCTGGGGGTGGTGGTGAGCACCTGTGGTCCCAGTTACTCTAAAGGCTGAGGTGGGAGGATCACTTGATCAAAGCCCAAGAGGTCAAGGTTGTAGTAAGCCATGAGTCGCCACTGACAGCACTCCAGCCTGGGCCACAGAGTGAGACCCTGTCTCCAAAAAAAAAAAAAAAGAAAAGAAAAAAAAAAAGAAAGAAACAGGTTGTCCACTGTTAGAACACGACCAGCAGTTACTAAAATACCAGGGTGTTCATTGTCAGAACATTGGCTGTCACTGGAAAGATCCCAGTTATCCTGAACATTCTGTGACTTATTTAGAATCCCAAAGATCAGGTGACAGAACATGGGATGGCCACTGTTAGGACCTTGGAGATCAGGGATTTAGAGGTTAGGACGTTCACTGTATAGAAGTCTGAGTGTCAGTTGTTAGAAACTGACTATGAGCTGTCAGAACAATGCCTGTTTGGAAACAGAGTGTCAAGTGTGAGAATTTGTGGATTGCTCAGAATAGCCCATGGGTGGTGGTTGCAGTGGGCAGCGGGAGAGAAGGATGTTGCAAAGATAGTAGTTTCTGCCTGAGTAGTTACCGGGGAGGTGGAAGGAAGGTATCAGACTCCAAATTTATTTAGAAAGTAAAATTGACAGGATTTGCTGGAGAATTGGATATAAGCCACAAGGGAAGAAGAGGAATCACTGATAATGACTAGTTTTTGGCCACAGCAGACAAGGAAATAGGGGTACCATTTATCAAAATGAGGAAGACTGGAGCAAGAGCAAGTTTGGGCAAAATAGGAATTCATTTTGAGCCAGGAGCAGTGACTCAGGCCTGTAATCCCAGCACTTTGGGAGGCCGAGGCAGGAAAATCACTTGAATTCAGGAGTTCCAGACCAGCTTGAGCAACCTAGTGAGACCCTGTCTCTACAAGAGATTTAAAAAAATTAGCTGGGTGCAGTACCGTGGTCCTAGCTACTTGGGAGGCTGAGGTAGGAGGATCGCTTGGGCTTGGGAGGTTGAGGCTGCAGTGAGCTGTGATCATGCCACTCACTCTTAGCCTGAGAGACAGAGTGAGACCCTATCTAAAACACACACCCACCCACACACACACAGTTCCTTTTGGGGCCTGTTAAACTTGACGTGCTGACAGATGTTCCATGTGGAGGGCAGGTAGGTGGCTGGAGAGAGGAGACAGAAGGCAAACTGATCATCAGCACATCAGTGGTATGAAGCCCCTGGGCCTGGATGATGGGAGAAAGGATGGTCAGAAAAAAAAACTGAGGGTCGAGGACTGGGCACTCTCATGCTTAGGCCTGGAGAGGAGGAGGAACCACTAACAAGGTGGCAGGAAAATCAGGAGCACGGGGTTTTACAGAAGCCCAGAGAAGGAAAGCTGTTCGAGAAAGAGCATCTGACTGGGCGTGGTGGCTCTCACCTGTAATCCCAACACCTTGGGAGGCTGAGGTGGGAGGATCCCTTGAGGTTAGGAGTTCTAGACCAACCTGAGCAACATAGTGAGACCCTGTCTCTACAAAAAATTTAAAAATTATCCAGTGTGATGGTGCGTGCTTGTAGTCCTAGCTACTTGGGAGGCTAAGGATCACTTGAGCCCAGGAGGTCAAGGCTGCAGTGAACTATGATCATGTCACTGCATTCAGCTGGGTGACCCTGTCTCTAAAAAAAGAGAGGAGGCTGGGCACAGAGGCTCACGCCTGTAATCCCAGCACTTTGGGAGGACGAGGCAGGTGGATCACGAGGTCAGGAGTTTGAGACCAGCCTGACCAACATGGCAAAACTCCATGTCTTCTAAAAATACAAAAATTAGCTAGGTGTTGTGGCATGTGCCTATAATCCCAGCTACTCAGGAGGCCGAGGCAGTGAGCTGATATCTCCCACCTGAACCCAGGAGGCGGAGGTTGCAGTGAGCCAAGATCGTGCCACTGCACTCCAGCCTGGCCGACAAAGCGAGACTCCGTCTCAAACAAAAAAAAGAGAGAAAGAGACAGAACGAAAGGGAATATAATGTGGTCAACCACGTTGAGGGTTGTCAGGGCAAGTAAGACAATGACAGAGATTTAGCTAGATGGATGTCACTGGTGACCATGGCAGGATGGCTCTGGGGGTGGGATGGACACAGAAGCCTTGGCTATTCATAGTCCCAGTTCCTGGCTATCAGAGCCCTGGCTTTCCTAGTGAGAAGGTAGATGTGGTTTACTAGACAGCATTCTAATACCACATTAGCTGCTGCCAAGAAGTCAATCAAAGAAGACAAAAAACAATCTATAGAGATACAGATGCTGACACCTTGGAGAAACTGGGTCTCTCCTGGGAGTGGAGGGGAAGGCAGCCTGTTAAAAAGTTTGGCCTGAGGGAAAGAGAGATGGGATAGTTGCTGGGAATGTGGGTGGGGGTGGACAGGTTTGGCTTGAGGAGTGTTGGAATGCTGTAGGGAAGGACTGGTGAAAGGGAGCAGTGACGCTCTGGGAACAGGCTAGGCTAGGACAACAGCAGAAGGGAGCAGAGGAACAAGGCGAGGCAAACAGGGTGTCCTGCACCCCAAATGGTCCAGGCCCAGCTGTTATGAGAATAGACACCTAGGGGTTGGGCCAGCAGGGAGAAAAGGCGAGGTGGCCAGAGAGCCCATGCTCCAAAAATACCCCAAATATCCACAAAGTATAAGGCACTGGGCTGGGTGCCAGGACTCAGATCTGAGTCTACCTCCATTCCTGCCCTTGGGAAGAGCATGGTCACTTGGGGAGGAAAACAGCCAACTGAAATAACTCCAGCCAGGACACAGTCAACAGCAGACAGGAGGCCGGGCACGGTGCTCATGCCTGTAATCCCAACACTTTGGGAGGCCGAGGTGGGCAGATCACTTAAGGCCAGAAGTTCGAGACCAGCCTGGTCAACATGGTGAAACCCCGACTCTACTAAAAATACGAAAATTAGCTGGGCATGATGGTGTGTGCCTGTAGTCCCAGCTACTTGGGAGATTGAGGCAGGATAATTGCTTGAACCTGGAGGCAGAAGTTGCAGTGAGCCAAGATCGTGCCACTGCACTCCAGCCTGGGCAACAGAGCAAGACTCCGTCTCAAAAAAAAAAAAAAAGTGGACAGGACATCAGGAGTCACAGAAGAGGAAGTGACCAGCAGATAAGACACCACTTGAGCTGGGCCTTAAACAGGGCTCAGCAAGGAGGGGCAGGATGGAAGCACCCCTGAGCATCCCTCCTTCTCTCTATAGAAGGTTGCCCACCTGGCTGGATACAACCAGAACAGCACACAGATCCTGGTAAACTGCCTGAGGGCACTTTCAGGGGCCAAGGTGATGTGTGTGTCCAACAAGATGGTAGGTAGAACATTCCAGCTGCCTGACCTGGCTACCTGAAGGCCATCCTCCTATCCTGGTACCCAGCCACCCCCAACTACTTCCCCAGGGACCCTGTCTCAAGAGCACACTGGGGAGACTTCCTTTAACTCTGATCCCTTCCTCTCCACCACAGAGATTCCTCCAACTGAACTTCCAGAGAGACCCTGAAGAGGTAATCAGGCCACATTCTGCAATTTGAGTATTTACTGAGCACTACTTTGTGCCAGGCACTTGGGATACTTAGGGAATTGTTCAGGCCAAGATCCTTTCCCGAGTGGAACTGATGTTCCAGTGGGGAAGGACAATAAACTCTGTAAATAAATATATTCACCTCCTTAGAAGATAAGTGAATAGCAAGGAATGGAGAGGGTAAAGGGGTTAGACATGTTGGGAGGTGTGGACTTTTAAATAGAATGGATAGGACAGGACTCAGTGAAGTGAAATTTAGCAAAGATTTTCAAGAGGTGAAGGAGTGAGCTATACAGATACCCGTGGTAAGCATCCCAAGTCCACGTAGCTTGGTCCTGCCTATCCTGCTCCCCTCCCACACCCATCCTCCTGGGGCTCACCATGCCAGCTCCAGTCTTTTTGCAATCAAAGAGCCTAGGCTAGAGCAGCCTCTGAAGGGGCACCAAAGGTCGCAGGGACCCTGGGAGGATACTTGAGGAGACTGGCTGGAAATGCCCTTTGCCTTGTAGATTATCTGGTCCATGAGCCCTGTGGAGGATGGTGTGGTGATCCCAGATGACTCTCTGGTGCTCCTGACCCAGGGGCAGGTTTCATCTGTGCCCTACCTTCTAGGTGTCAACAACCTGGAGTTCAACTGGCTCTTGCCTTATGTAAGCGAGTAGGAGTTCAATTGGCTCTTGCCTTACGTGAGTACCACAGTGGAGGCAGGGAAGGATGCCTCTTGGACAGTGCTGGGCACCAGGGCAGATGCCAGTAGCCCTTCTGGGGATGCACATATATTTGGGAGCCTCCTGTAGTCCCTGTACAGTAAAAACTGGCCATGAATGTTGGAGGGGAAGAAGGGCAAAGTGTGGCCTGT
This sequence comes from Macaca nemestrina, assembly GCF_043159975.1. Taxonomy (NCBI): domain Eukaryota; kingdom Metazoa; phylum Chordata; class Mammalia; order Primates; family Cercopithecidae; genus Macaca; species Macaca nemestrina. The sequence continues at coordinate 66,033,745 of NC_092142.1, forward strand.
TGGAGATTTGAGGGCCAAAAATTCTCAGATCATAGTTTAGATGGCTTATGATGTTCATTCCCAAGCCTCTAGGCAACTGCAAATCCTGAAGCCCTCCCTTGCTCCTGGGTCAGGGTAGATGCCCCAGCTCAGGAGGGACCCCCACTCAGTACCACTTCAGCTCTAGCCCAGGTGGTAGTGATGAGTAGGATGGGAGCAGGCGGGCAAGAGAGAGTCATGGGCCCTTCCTGGGCTGTGTGCTGTGTCTGAGAACTCATCATTAGATGGGCAAGACCCTTGGGGCCTTTGTGGCTCTGGCCAGAATCCCTCCTAATGCTCAGGCCTGACCCACACTGGGGTCCTTGGCTTGTGAACAGATCATGAAGTTCCCGCTAAACCGGCAGGCGATGAGAAAGGAAACCATCACTAAGATGCTCTGGAGTACCCGCAGCCTGTTGGTGAGGGACCCAGCTGGCAGGGGTGCTCAGTTTGGACAGGGCTGACCCCCCATTTTTTTAACCTAGTAGCTACTCTCTGCAAAGGGTCTCCCATCCAGGGTAAGGATCTTTCTTGGAGGGCCTGGGGTTTGGTGTGGGATCAGATGACTGCTTATAGGTAAGGTGCTCAGGGTCATAGGGGAAGTTATGCAGCAAAATTCGGGGTTACAATCTGCTGAGATGGAAACTTTCCCAGGAATCTCCCTTTTTCCCCTCCCAGGCCAAAAACTCCTGGGGGGCTGAGCCTGGATCCAAGTCACTGGTGGGCCCACCTCTGGCCCAGCTGGCACCCAGGCCTCAGATAAGTGTGGCCTCCCCACCCAGAATATCACCAAGGAGCAGGTACCACTTGTGGTGGAGGAGTACCTGGACAATGTCAATGAGCATAACTGGAAGATGCTACGAAACTGTATGATGGACATAGTTCAAGATGCCACTTTCGTGTACGCCATGCTGCAGACTGTTCACTACCACTGAGGTATGTGGGGTCCCCATGAGTGGCCACACTGGCCCTGTCCACTCTCCAGGTGTGCTGTTTACCAGCTGGGCTTATTGACTGCTCCCCAACCCTCTCTGTACTTCTGGGCTAGTGTAGGATTCTAAAATACCACAGAGGAGGCAGCATGCTATCAACTATAAGAGAGGAAGGGGCCAGGAGCGGTGGCTCACGCCTATAATCCCAACACTTTGGGAAGCTGAGGTGGGGGCGGATCATTTGAGGCCAGGAGTTCCAGACTAGCCTCACCAACATGGTGAAAACCAATCTCTACTAAAAATACAAAAAAATTAGCCAGGTATAGTGGTGCATGCCTGTAGTCCCAACTACTCGGTAGGCTGAGGCAGGAGAATTGCTTGAACCCAGTAGGGGGAGGCTGCAGTGAGCCAGCATCACACCACTGCACTCCAGCCTGGGCAACAGAGCGAGACTCCGTCTCAAAAAAAAAAAAGGGTATAAGAGAGGAACTGTTCTTCCTTAGGAACAAGGGCAACCTCAGACAGTACAGAGGAGAAGCTTGGGGTGGTCAGGGAAGGCTTCCTGGCTGAAAGGACAGGCTTAGGGGCACCGTGAAAGTCCAGGCTGACTGGGGCTAGGGAACATGTGGGTGACAGGTTAAAGTGGGGGCTGGAAACTGCAGACACCGAAGACCCTTCAATAAGAGGCCAAGAAAGGAAGGTTCAGAACAGGGAAAAGAAAGGCTTCCATGATCCTGGCCACAATCCTGTGAATTAGGTTTTAGCATTCTCAGTCTGAAGATAAGGAATTATTGATACAATTCAGAGAGGTAGAGCTACTTGCTTTAGATCATACAGCGAATGAATAGCACAGACAGGATTCAAGTCTGCTCCCTTGATTCTGAAGCCAAAGTTCTTTTTCCTGCTTGGTGCAGGTTAGTGGGACACACGGGGTGGATGAGAAGCCTAGGCTGAGGCTTTTCCTGCAGCCCTCCTCAGTTTCCCTCTTCACAGATGCCGGACTCCCTGTCTACCTGTATGAATTTGAGCACCACGCTCGTGGAATAATTGTCAAACCCCGCACTGACTGGGCAGACCATGGGGATGAGATGTACTTCCTCTTCGGGGGCCCCTTCGCCACAGGTATAAAGGCCCCACCGGACACCCCGACTGGGTGTCCAGTTTTCCACCTCTGTATGCAGACCCACCCCTCCATCGGCTGGCCACAGAGAGCTCACCAGTTCCTAATCTGTGATGCTCTCCCAAATGAAAGTCTTCTGCTCTGGAGGCAGCAAAAGTAGCAAGAGTAGGGTGGGATGTCAGCATCTCCTGCTCTGTCTGAAATCCCACATCCCATTCTGCCCCCAGGCCTTTTCACAGGTAAGGAGAAGGCACTTAGCCTCCGGATGATGAAATACTGGGCCAACTTTGCCTGCACAGGGTGAGTCTACCCCCCAACACATCTGGCCATTGTACCTGCCCAGTGCTGGACCCGATGGCCAGCTGCTTCGGATATTTGCCCCAGCATGTCCTACAGGAACTGCCCAGTTGACCCAACCAGAGTGCCCCTTGTTCCTCAGCTTTCCCCAGTCAGTCACCAGATCCTAAATGTCTCCAGAATGTGTCCTTCTTGATCCATGACCCACACTCTTCATTCACTCAAGCATTCCACAGTCATTCACCACTGCTCTCTTTTGGGCCCAGCCCCAGTACTGGGAGCTGGAATTCAAGGATATTGCAGACATGAGCCCCATCCTCCAGCAGCTCACCACGTAAAATCAGGAAATTATAATCTGGCACGCTGAGAGCTGTACTGGGGGAGCACAAGGCATGTTGAGAGCATAGAGGAGGTGTCTGACCCAGTATAGGGGGCAAGCGACATGTAAAGAGAGCTTTGGATAGCCTTGTGACTATTTTCTTAAAAGTTTCGCTCTGTCACCCAGACTGGGGTGCAGTGGCGCAATCCCAGCTCACTGCGACCTCCGCCTCCCAGGTTCAAGCGATTCTCCTGCCTCGGCCTCCCGAGGAGCTGGGATTACAGGCCACCACGCCCGGCTAATTTTTGTCTTTTTGTAGAGATGGGGTTTTACCATGTTGGCCAGGCTGGTCTTGAACTCCTGACCTCAAGCAATCCACCCACCTCAGCCTCCCAAAGTGCTGGGATTACAGGCATGAGCCACTGTGCCTGGCTTCTCTCCTTTCAATCCATCCGGATGATACTCATTGTCTGTCTTTTTCTTTTTTTAAAATTTTTTGAGACAGTCTCACTGTACTGCCCAGGCTAGAGTGCAGTGGTGCAATCACAGCTCACTGCAGCCTTGACCTCCCAGGTGATCCTCCCACTTCAGCCTCCCAAGTAGCTGGGACTACAGCTACTGTCGTCCCACACACCACCATGCCCGGCTAATTTTTTTTTTTTTTTTTTTTTTTTTTTTTTTTGAGACAGAGTCTCGCTCTGTCACCCAGGTTGGAGGGCAGTGGCGCAATCTCAGCTCACTGCAAGCTCTGCCTCCCGGGTTTATGCCATTCTCCTGCCTCAGCCTCCCGAGTAGCTGGGACTACAGTCGCCTGCCACCATGCCTAGCTAATTTTTTTGTATTTCTAGTAGAGACGGGGTTTCACCATGTTAGCCAGGATGTTCTCGATCTCCTGACCTGGTGATACACCTGCCTCGGTCTCCCAAAGTGCTAGGATTACAGGCGTGAGCCACCATGCCTGGCCTAATTTTTATATTTTTTGGAGAGATGAGTTCTTGCTATTTTGCCCAGACTGGTCTCCAACTCCCAGGCTCAAGCCATTTTCTCACCTATGTCTCCCAAAGTGTTGGTCTTACAGACGTTAGCCACCATACCCAGCCCAAGGGTTCTTTCCGAAATAACATCTGACCAAGTCACTCACCTGCTTAAAACCCTTCATGGCTTCTCTCTGCCTCAATATAAAGTCTGAGCCCCTCAGCCTTGCATGAAAGGCCTTTCAAAATCTTTCGTACGTCATCTCCTTTCCACTTCGATCACTTTCACACACACTCTGTTTTGTTGTTGTTGTTGTTGTTTTGTTTTTGAGACAGAGTCTTGCTCTGTCACCCAGACTGGAGTGCAGTGGCGCGATCTCTGCTCACTGAAATCTCCGCCTCCTGGATTCATGCCATTCTCCTGCCTCAGCCTCCCAAGGAGCTGGGACTACAGGCGCCCGCCACCTCGCCCGGCTAATTTTTTGTGTAGTTTAGTAGAGACAGGGTTTCATCATTTTAGCCAGGATGGTCTCGATCTCCTGACCTCGTGATCCGCCTGCCTTGGCCTCCCAAGGTGCTGGGATTACAGGCGTGAGCCCCTGCGCCTGGCCACACACACACTCTGTTTTTACCTAACTCTTGACTTATGCTTCCTCCAAAAGCCTTGGTCTTTTATATCTCTCAACCTGGCACATACGGTTTGCTCTGTTTGGAAGGCCCACCCCAATACACACTTTCCTACTCTTTCTTAAAGATCTAAGTATCATCTCTGTAAAGCCCTCTGGAACCCCAATTCCCAAGGGCAAATTAAATGAGGGCAGGGTGAGAGAAAGAAGCATGATGAAGAGGAACACACGTAATCCTCTCTTTTTTTCTTCTGGGCAGAAATCCCAATGATGGAAATCTGCCCTGCTGGCCACGCTACAACAAGGATGAAAAGTACCTGCAGCTGGATTTTACCATGAGCGTGGGCATGAAGCTCAAGGAGAAGAAGATGGCTTTTTACGTGAGTCTGTACCAGTCTCAGAGACCTGAGAAGCAGAGGCAATTCTAAGGGTGGCTATGCAGGAAGGAGCCAAAGAGGGGTTTGCCCCACCACCCAGGCCCTGGGGAGACTGGCCATGGACATACCTGGGGACAAGAGTTCTACCCACCCCAATTTAGAACTGCAGGAGCTCCCTGCTGCCTCCAGGCCAGAGCTAGAGCTTTTGCCTGTTGTGTGGGACCTGCACTGCCCTCTCCAGCCTGACATCCCATGATGCCCCCTACCTCAATGTTGACATCCAGTTAGGCCAGGCCCTGTCAACACCATACTGTGCCCAGCTCTCCAGCCTCGGGACAACCTCTCTTTTTCCCTTCTTCAAATCCTCCCACCCTTCAATGTCTCCTTGTGGCTCCTTCTTATGGGAGGTCGACCCAGACTGCTACTGCCCCTGTCACTGCACCCAGCTTGGCATTTACCATCCATCCTGCTCAACCTTGTGCCCATCTGTTCACATTGGCCTGGAGGCCTAGGGCAGGTTGTGACATGGAGCAAACTTTTGGTAGTTTGGGATCTTCTCTCCCACCCGCACTTATCTCCCCCAGGGCCACTCCAAAGTCTATCCACAGGGATGTTCTCAATAAAGAAGTATTGATTTGACCTGAATTTCTCCACCTATAAAATGGGTGCATGAAGTGAATGGTGTCTCAATTTGAGCCCTGGGAGAAAGGGAGTGTTGCTGCCTGTTCCTTAGTGGGCTGTGCCTGGATGCTACACTCAGTCAAGGGGTGCTACTGCAAAGTTGCCTGGGGTACAAAACACTTGCCTTTTGCCTTCATGGTCTCAAGTGCACCCCTCAGAACAGTAGGACAGCCACACCCCATGCTCACTTGTCCATTAGTTTAGGTCTTACTCCTGCATCCAGATTCCTCTGGCCTCTCTTGCAGCCCGTGCATATCCCAGCCTGTCCCACAGTTTTGTTTCATTGTTTTGTGGGCTTTTTTTTAAAGTTTTTTATTTTTTGAGACAGAGTTTCACTCTTGTCACTCAGGCTGGAGTGCAGTGGTGTGATCTTGGCTCACTGTAACCTCCACCTCCTGAGTTCAAGCGATTCTCCTGCCTCAGCCTCCCAAGTAGCTGGGATTACAGGTGCCCGCCACCATGCCTGGCTAATTTTTGTATTTTTAGTAGAGATGGGGTTTCATCACGTTGGCCAGGCTGGTCTCGAACTCCTGACCTCAGGTGATCCGCCCATCTCGGCCTCTCAAAGTGCTGGAATTACAGGCATGAGCCACCATGCCTGGCCACTGTGGGCTTTTTGGTGGTAAAATACATGTGACAGATTTTACCATTTTAACTATTTTTGTTTTTTGTTGTGAGATGGAATCTTGCTCTGTCACCCAGGCAAGTGCAGTGGCGCCATCTCAGCTCACTGCAAGCTCCGCCTCCTGGGTTCATGCCATTCTCCTGCCTCAGCCTCCGGAGTAACTGGGACTACAGGTGCCCACCACCATGCCCGGCTAATTTTTTGTACTTTTAGTAGAGACAGGATTTCACTGTGTTAGCTAGATGGTTTCGATCTCCTGACCTTGTGATCCGCCCGCCTCGGCCTCCCAAAGTGCTGGGATTACAGGCATGAGCCACCATGCCCAGCCCCATTTTAACTATTTTTACATGTACAGTTCAATATCAGTAAGTACATTCACATCATTGCACAACCATTGCCACTATTCTGTCTTTAGAACTTTTTCATCATCTAAACTGAAACTCTGTACCTGTTCAACAATGACTCGCTGTTACCCCCTCGTCGTATCCCCTGGTAACCCCTATTCTGCTTTCTGTCTCTATGAACTTGACTCTTCCAGGTGCCTGACATAAGTACAGTAATGCAGTATTTGTCCTTTTGTGTCTGGCTTATTTCACTTCACATGATGTCTTCAAGGTTCATCCATGCTGTAGCATCTATCAGAATTTCCTTCCGTGTTAAGGCTGGATAATATTCCATTGCAGGTATATACCACATTTTGTTTATCCATTCATCCAGTGATGGGCATTTGGGTTCTTTCCACCTTTAGGCTATTGTGAATAATGCTGCTATGAACACTGGCATAGTGTTCCACAGTATTTTTGTCCCAAAGTAGTGTTGATTAGGTCCTTTATTCCCAGAGGTTCCTGAGTCTCTGGGGCAAATGGAAGCTGCATAGATCTGTGGGACGAGGCCATCTAATTCCTCATACCCCAGGATCTAACCCCCAAAGCAAAGGGATGGTGGAGGAGGGGGGAAGCCCCTTCCAAGCAAACAATCCTCACAACGACCATGGATCTTATTATCCCCATTTTACAGATGAAGAAACTGAAGCATTGAGACATTGAAAAGCCTTGCCCAAGGGCCTGAGCTGGTGGAGGCAGAGCAGGAATTGGGTCCAGGCCAGCCTGAGGCACCCTGCCACCTCCATCCAGACCTGGAGCAATCCCTGAGGAGGGTGGCTACCACAGGAGATGGGGCAGCTCTAGTCTCAGGAAGCACAGCCGGAGGATGTCGCAGGCAAACAAACAGCCACTCATCAGTAAGGAGCCAGAGTGAGGGCTGCTAGTTCAGCCCCCGGAAGGTGGTCCTGGGGCAGCCAGTGCAGAACTCAGCAGGGGCTCAGCTCCAACTGAGCCAGATTTCACTCCAGTGTCCACAAGGGACGTTGTGACCTGGAGGTCCTTGGCTACTCACCCTGGGGCCTGCTGGCACAGCCCAGGAGCTAGCCCAGGCCTGCCTCTGATGGTTCCTCCCGATTTCTCTCCTGACAAAGATTCTCTCGTTGACCAAACTCTACTCAGACTTTCCTGAACTTTTTCAGCTAGGCCTGACTTTTTAGCAAGATTCCTGCTAAGTCAGTTTAACCAGAGCCCCCCATCCTTGACATCTGATCACCTTCCATAATCTAATTAAGTTCCTTAGCCTGGGCCAGGTACGGTGGCTCACGCCTGTAATCCCAGCACTTTGGGAGGCCAAGGCAAGCAGACCACTTGAGCTCAGGAGTTTGAGACCAGCCTGGCCAACATGGTGAAACCCCATTCTACTAAAAATACAAAAATTAGCTGGGTGTGGTGGTGGGTGCCTGTAATCACAGCTACTTGAGAGGCTGAGGCAGGAGAATCACTTGAACTCGGGAGGCGGAGGTTGCAATGAGCTGAAATCGTGCCATTGCACTCCAGCCTGGGTGACAGAGCAAGGCTCTGCCTCAAAAAAAAATAAAAAAACAAAAGTTCTTTAGCCTCTATTATCCCCAAGGTGATGTCTGGTCACCCCGGCCTGGCTGCAGCAAGAATCCTATTGGATGGGCTTAGCCAGAATTCCCCCTTTATCTCTGATGTTTCCTTTCAGTAATTTTCCATCCACTGACCCCACCTTGCTCCTTGGCTATAAATTCTTACTTGTCCATGCTGTATTCAGAGTTGAGCCCAATCTCTCTCCCCAACTGCCTGACTGCAAAACCCCACTGTGGCAGTCCTTATGTCAATTTTTTTTTTTTTGAAACAGGGTCACCTCTGTTGCCCAGGCTGAAGTGCAGTGGTGCAAGCACAGCTCACTGCAGCCTCAAACTCCTGGGCTCAAGCAATCCTCTCACGTCAGCCTCCCAAATAGCTGGGACCACAGGCAGGCACCACCAGCCTCGGCTGATTTTTAAAAAATGTTTGGGTCTGACATGGTGGCGCATGCCTGTTATCCCAGCACTTTGGGAGGCTGAGGCAGGAGGACTGCTTGAGCCCAGGAGTTTGAGACCAACCTGGGCAACACTGCAAGACCCCATCCCTACAAAAAATATTAATTAAAAAAATTAGCCAGTTATGGTGGCACATGCCTGTAGTCCCATCTACTCAAGAGGCTGAGGTGGGAGAATCACTTGAGCCCAGAAGGCCGAGGCTTCAGTGAGCTATGATCACACCACTGCACTCCAGCCTGGGTGACAGAGTGAGAACCTCTCTACCGCCTTGTCCTCCAAAAGTGCTGGAATTACAGGTATGAGCTACGACTCGGCCCCTATGCCTATTTCGATGCTCCTGAATAAAGTCTGCTTTACTGAGCTTTAACAAGGATCATGAATGATTTTTCTTGAACGCCCCTCCTCATGCTCTCTCACACGGGTCTGTGGGGAGGGCAGCTGCTTCTTTTTTCTTTTTTTTTTTTTTTTTTTTTTTTGAGACGGAGTCTTGCTCTGTGCCCCAGGCTGGAGTGCAGTGGCGCGATCTCGGCTCACTGCAAGCTCCGCCTCCCCGGGTTTATGCCATTCTCCTGCCTCAGCCTCCCGAGTAGCTGGGACTACAGGCGCCCGCCACCTCGCCCGGCTAATTTTCTTGTATTTTTAGTAGAGACGGGGTTTCACCGTGTTAGCCAGGATGGTCTCGATCTCCTGACCTCGTGATCCGCCCATCTCGGCCTCCCAAAGTGCTGGGATTACAGGCTTGAGCCACCGCGCCCGGCCGAGGGCAGCTGCTTCTAAGGGCCACCTACCCAGGGCCCTCCTCCCCAAATTGGAGGAAGTGCAGCTGAGCAGGAGCCAGGGCTTTGTCGGGTCTGGGCTGGCTGTGGCAGATATGACAATCATAAAGGGCTCTGGGGAAACCCTAGAACCCTCCCTAGGAGGGAGGACAAGCCTGGGAGAAACCCAGTGGGCAGTCTGAATGCTGGGCTGGCCCCTGCCTCCCACAGCCCTGGCTCCACACCCTCCCCATACACCCAGGAAGGTGTCCCTCTTCCAGTCAGCTCCTTCCCGGGTTGCACTGCTGGATGACGGAGGCGGGAGGGCTACTTACTACTGCCCCATCGTCCCACCTTGTCTTCCTGTCCCCACTCAGGTCCTCCCACGGCCACCCGGAGTCTCTCCTGAAGCTGTTGCTAGGCCCCATCCCGCGTGGATCGGTGCGCACAACAGACTGGATCTTGGTGAAAGCCCGAGAACACTTCTGAGTCTAGGCCCCAGCCGCCCTCCCCATTCCCCGGATTTCACACCAGCCGGCGCTACCGCGGGGACGAACGAGTGCGGGCGCTAAGCTCTCGCGGGCACAGCGCACACACGCGCCCCCTGCTGGCCGGGCCGGGCCGCCCACCTCCGGCTGAGCCTGGCTCCCGGCTCCGGAAGCAGCTCCCCAGCTTCTCCCCCGCCACGCCCCCACCTTCCACCCTGGAAGCAGCAATTACCGGCCCAGGCGGCTGGGAAAGGGCCAATTAGCGCAAGAGACGCGGCCCCTCTGCGGGGCCCCTGCTGACCGCAGCCCACGCAGCGCTGCCTCCGCCGCGGGCCCCCAGGCTCCCGTCGCCCGCCCGCCTGCCGCAGCCCTCCCGGCCTGGCCGACAGCGCTGGCTGCTTGGGAGCCCCGGGGGACACGCCGTCCGGCCTCCCGCCAACTGCAGTCACGGATCCAACCGCCTGGCGCTGGCCCAGAGCCTGGGCGGACGTGCGGGCGCCGGGAGCTGAATCTCGCCGCCGGTCTCCAGGCGGGGGCGGCTCGGCCCAAGCCTTCTTGCCTTCTCATGGCCCTCCTTGCTTCTTCCGGACCTCCAAGGCCCCGTTCTGGGCTGGCCGACTGGAGCAGTTCCCCGCTGGAGGCTATGGCAGAGCCAGGCTTTGGAAACCCACGGCCGGTGCTGGATCGTGCCCCGCGACAGGCACGTGGGCAGGGTGGAGGGTGGGCAGCACAGGGAAACAAGAACTCATTAGTGACAGTGAATGCATGAACTTCCGCCCCTGGTTCCCTCCCGTGCGCAACCTGACTTACCCACCTATAGGCTTTGAGAGACCCAAGAGAGATGGGTCCTGTCCTCCAGGAGCCTGCGGGCTGCATGGGCAGAGGCTCCAGGAGCTTGGCTAGGACCCCAAGCTAAAGAAAGCCCCGAGGTCCAGGAAGGGAGGCATCGGGTGAAAAAAGGGCTGGAAGAGGGAGTTGTAGAGGACAGATGACACCACGTCAAGGCTTTCCCTTCCCCCAACGAACCCCCTTGCCGCTGTAGCTGGTCACACTGGGGCCCCGGAGTAAGGGACAAAGTGGGCCTGAGCGCAGTACATCCTCTGCAGGAGGCTGAAGTTTCTAGAACAAGAAGTGGGAGAAGGTTCAGTAGGAAGGTCCACAGGTGAGGTTGACCAAAGAGATCCTGCTGTTTCCCCATGAGTGCCACAAGGGACTGGGTTAGAAGAGCTGAGGCTGGACCAGAACTGGATGCAGTGACCTTTTCTGTGTGTTCTCCCTCTGCTCCCTCAGGTCTGGAGGGCTGGGAGCCTGCTGCGTGCTCTGGAACTTTACTCAGGTCTTGTTGAGCCACACTTTCTTTGGGAAAGTGTAGCCCATGTCTCTAAAAGAACCAGAACTCCTTTCCACCAAGGTAATTAACTGTGTGGAGAGGGAGAGAGCCCCTTTCAGAAATTGGAGGATGCAGACTGAACAATGAAGGAACAGAGCAACAATGAAGGAACATAGCGACAATGACACCACCTTGAGTCCAATGGAATGAGGTGCAGCTGCATTAAAGAATGAGGATGGAACAATCAGCCAAGAAAGTCAGGGGGTTGGCCGGGTGCCACGTGACTCACACCTGTAATCCCCACACTTTGGGAGGCTGTGGCGGGCAGATGGCTTAAGCCCAGGAGTTCAAGACTAGTCTGGACAACATGGCAAAACCCCATCTCTACGAAAAATACAAAAATTAGCCAGGCATGGTGGCATCCCCATGCAGTCCCAGCTACTTGGGAAGCTGAGGTGGGAGGATGGCTTGAGCCTGGCAGGCAGAGGTTGCAGTGAGACAAGATTTTTTAAAAGGCCGTAGTCCCAGCACTTTGGGAGGCCGAGGCAGGCGGATCACCTGAGGTCAGGAGTTCTGGACCAGCCTGGCCAACATGGCAAAACCCTGCCTCTAATAAAAATACAAAAATTATCCAGGGCCGGGCGCGGTGGCTCAAGCCTGTAGTCCCAGCACTTTGGGAGGCCGAGACGGGCGGATCACGAGGTCAGGAGATCGAGACCATCCTGGCTAACACGGTGAAACCCCGTCTCTGGCCGGGCGCGGTGGCTCAAGCCTGTAATCCCAGCACTTTGGGAGGCCGAGACGGGCGGATCACGAGGCCAGGAGATCGAGAGACGATCCCAGCTAACACGGTGAAACCCCGTCTCTACTAAAAAAATACAAAAAAACTAGCCGGGCGAGGTGGCGGGCGCCTGTAGTCCCAGCTACACGGGAGGCTGAGGCAGGAGAACGGCGTAAACCCGGGAGGCGGAGCTTGCAGTGAGCTGAGATCCGGCCACTGCACTCCAGCCTGGGTGACAGAGCAAGACTCCGTCTCAAAAAAAAAAAAAAAAAAAAAGAAACCCCGTCTCTACTAAAAAATACAAAAATCTAGCTGGGCGAGGTGGCGGGCACCTGTAGTCCCAGCTACTGGGGAGGCTGAGGCAGGAGAATGGCGGAAACCCAGGAGGCGGAGCTTGCAGTGAGCTGAGATCCGGCCACTGCACTCCAGCCTAGGCGACAGAACGAGACTCCGTCTCAAAAAAAAAAAAAAAAAATTATCCAGGTATGGTGGCACACACCTGTAATCCCAGCTACTCAGGAGGCTGAGGCACGAGAATCACTTGAGCCTGGGAGGCGGAGGTTGCCGAGATTGTGCCACTGCACTCCAGCCTGGGCCACAGAGTGAGACCCTGTCAAAAAAAAAAAAAAAAAAAAAAAAGTCAGGGGTGGAGGAAAGAGGCAGAAGCTGGTGGACACACAGCCAGACAGACAAATGGAAAGAGAGCCAGGGCAGTGCTGGGGCAGTTCAGGCAGGAGGGGGGCCATGCCTGGACACTCAGAAGGTAGCTGTGGGATCTGTTTCTCATCACAGTTGTCTGACCACTGAGACACCTTGGGGTGGGAGGGTGATGGAAAGGGAGGGCTTCCTGGAGGAGCGTTTGAAAGAACCTATAGGGAATAGTGGAGGGAATGAAGGTGGGAGTGGAGGGGAAGCTATCTCAGCCAGAGGGCACAGCAGGAGCAAAGACCTGGAGGCAGGAATTGGCTTGTTCAGTCCCAGCAGCTCTGTGTCAGTCAGCATGACCCCCACAGAAAGGCTGAAAGAGGAAATGGCCCAGAACTGGAGCACCAGGCCTGTAAGCTGGGAGGGAGCATGGACTCTAAGCGGAGGCACTAGGGAGCCATGGGAGGGGCATGTCTTGGTCAGATTTACCTTCCAGAAGGGTCTTTGAGGTTACCTAGTACAGAGACACTGGAGGAAGAGAGAGTGGAAGTGAGTAGACCGGGGGATGGTGGCAGAGAACTAGACAGTGGTCCTTCATGGAATCGAGCGAGCAAGTTCCCAAAGTAGATGGTCAGAACCTAGTGACACATAAGGGCAGGTGTCCTGTTTCTCCAAGGAACTTTAGGCCAAGGTGGGAGGTCAGCTCTGATTACTCACCTCCCCCACTCACAGAATGGCCCCTGGGGTACTCTGGCCTAGTGTACTCCCACCCAGCCAAGTCTGGGAACTCATGTAGTCCCTCCCCAGGCCTGGGAGACCTTGGCACCTACCCACTGGGCCCAGGAAAAGCCCCAAGAGGGTGTCCAGTCCAGGGTAGAGACACAAACAGACCTCCCACCCCACAGAAAGCTTGTTAAGACAGCACTCTCACCTCCCACCACCAGCCCTCTGTGCAATGATGACTCCACTGCCATGAGGGGTTAGGCTTGGGTCTATTTGGGGAGCCAGTAGGTAGGGGAGGAGGGCCCAGTTGAGCACAGAAAGAACTCAGAGGCTGAGATCACATGGCCCACAGAGCAGAGTTCACCACGCCTCTCTTAGGCAGAATTTAGGGAGCTGTGTGTTCCTGTCTGGGCCTGTTCTTCCGTGTGTCCTCAGGCAGACCACTTGCCTCTCTGGGCCAGACTTTCTTTGGGAACAGTCCCTGTGGTAGGACAGGACTCTGGCCTCAGCTCCCTCTAGCCATGGTCCAGGACCCCTGTCCACTCCCAGCCCTTTCAGCCACAGGAGCTGCTGGTGGAGCATGTTGGTGACCTCACCAAGGAGCTGCTGGGTGATCATTATGGATCCCCCACCGATAAAGAGCAAGAACCCTTTTGAGGGGGAGCCTGAAGGTGAAAGAAAAAGCCTTTCAGGAAATTAGCACCAGTGGCAGGAAAATTCATCAAAAGCTGGCGGAGGCGCCTGTGTCTGATTCACGTCTCTTGCCAAAGAGGCAGCTCCTCTGGCCTGGGGGAAGGGCTGGCAGCTTCCAGGGCCTTCCAGAGACCCCAGATCCCTGGCCCTGTTGCTGGGCCTCTCAGCACCTGGCAGGGGTGCCACCATGGATTTGCTGCTCCTACATCACAGGATTCTGCAGTGCTAGGAAAGACTGCTAATGAGTAGGGGGGCTTGGGTTTTAATATAACTCTTCCCTCTGCTGTGTGATCTCAGACACTCAATTGACTTCTCTGATACTCCCTGCCAGGAGAAATCCTAACCTTCCTGGCCTATAGGCGACCAATACATCCACAATACTCAGTATATCTGAGACAAGAATATTTTTCTGAAGAGTGAGGATGCAACTATACCCAAACAATCATTGGTAGTGGGAGGTCTCATGTGAGAAGCAGGGAGGCAGCCTGAATGTGGAACCCATTATTCTGGTAGCAGCCCCACCTGCCAGCATCCAGGCATGGCTGACAGAATAGCTGTTGCAGCACACACCTCTAGGGGGCACCATTTCCATGGTTTACAGTCTGAATGAGGCCTGGATGTAACCTGAGCTTCATGACTGCCTCCTCTGGGCTTGGTACCCACATGCACACTCACACCACACACTTGCCTCAGAGAAGGCTCTGATTGGTTGATCACAATCACCACCTAACCTAAAGCATCCACATTGGTCAGGCTTTGGAGCCCGCGCTTCTGCTCTAGCTATGCATGGCTCCCTTCAGCTCCCAGAGCAGGTCCGGTGCCAGTCCAGCCGGATCATTTAATGCTGATAGAAGCAGGATCCTTTGAAAGAGCTATGGATGTAGCAGGCCCCAGAGGCTCAGAAAGTCCTTTCCAGGCCATGCCCTGGTTCTGGCACTACCGCTGCCCCTGCTCCACTACCAAAGGAGGGAGGCCAGGCCATGCATGATGGCTCACACCTATAATCCCAGCACTTTGGGAGGCCGAGGTGGGCGGATTGTCTGAGGTCAGGAGTTCAAGACCAGCCTGGTCAACATGGTGAAACCCCGTTTCTACTAAAAATACAAAAAAAATTAGCCAGGCATGGTGGTGCTCACTTGTAATCCCATTTACTTGGGGGGCTGAGACAGAAGAATCGCTTGAAACCGGGAGGCAGAGGTTGCAGTGAGCGAGATCGCACCACTGCACTCCAGCCTGGGTGACAGAGTAAGATTCCATCTCAAAAAAAAAAAAGAAAGAAAGAATAAAGAAAAAAAAAAGGGCCGGGCGCGGTGGCTCAAGCCTGTAATCCCAGCACTTTGGGAGGCCGAGACGGGTGGATCACGAGGTCAGGAGATCGAGACCATCCTGGCTAACACGGTGAAACCCCGCCTCTACTAAAAAATACAAAAAAAAAAAAACTAGCCGGGCAAGGTGGCGGGCGCCTGTAGTCCCAGCTACTCGGGAGGCTGAGGCAGGAGACTGGCGTAAACCCAGGGGGCGGAGCTTGCAGTGAGCTGAGATCCGGCCACCGCACTCCAGCCTGGGCGACAGAGCGAGACTCTGTCTCAAAAAAAAAAAAAAGAAAAAAAAGAAAAAAAAAAGAAAAGGAGGCAGGCCACAGGCAGTTACCCTTTTTTTTTTTTTTGAGATGGAATCTTGCACTGTTGCCCAGGCTGGAGTGCGGTGGAATGATCTCGGCTCACTGCAGCCTCCACCTCCCAGGTTCAAGTTATTCTCGTGCCTCAGCCTCCCAAGTAGCTGGGATTACAGGGATGAGC
This sequence comes from Macaca nemestrina, assembly GCF_043159975.1. Classification (NCBI taxonomy): domain Eukaryota; kingdom Metazoa; phylum Chordata; class Mammalia; order Primates; family Cercopithecidae; genus Macaca; species Macaca nemestrina. The sequence goes on from NC_092142.1 coordinate 66,049,317, forward strand.
CACCACACCCAGCTGATTTTTGTATTTTTAGTAGAGATGGGGTCTCGCCGTGTTGGCCAGGTTGGTCTGGAACTCCTGACCTCAGGTGATCCACCTGCCTCGGCCTCCCAAAGTGCTGGGCTTACAGGTGTGAGCCACTGCGCTGGCTTCAGGCACCCTTTCAGCTCATTGTATGGCATTTTTACTAGACCTTATATGAACTCAAATTGTTATCCAGTGCTTCCCTTACTGCCAGTGTTTACAGATGGCTTTGTATCAACCAAAGTGTTGTGCAAATCATAGCATTTCAGAGCTAGGAGAGACCATAAAGCATGTCATAGCCACCATTCTTTGAGAACTTGCAACTTTGTGCTAGACACTAACTTGGGTACCTTCTGATGTTTTTGCCTGCACAGTACAGCCATTCCTTTTCCTGTGACACCACCCTGTCCTCAGCAATTCACAGTGTCCACACCACAGCTTAGGGATGACCAGATAACCCAGACTTGGACTATGAAACTCAATCTCAAGATTTTTGTAGAAACATCAGGAAAGAGAATGGCTACCACTTGAGGGTGAGTCAGCATGTGAAGGAAGCTAAAACAGAAAACTAGCCAGTTGCAGTGGCATGTGCATGCAGTCCCAGCTACTCGGGAGACTGAGACAGGAGGATTGCTTGAGCCCAGGAGATCTGGGCTGTAATTCACTATGCTGATTAGGTGTCTGCACTAAGTTGGCATCGATATGGTGATCTCCCAGGAACGAGGGACCACCAGGTAGCCTAAGGAGGGGTGAACCAGCCCAGGTCGAAAATGGAGCAGGTCAAAACTCCTGTGTTAATCAGTAGTGGGATCATGCCTGTGAGTAGCTGCTGCACTCCAGCCTGGGCAATATAGCAAGACCTCATCTCCTAAACAAACAAACAAACAAAAAAAAAAACAAACAACAACAACAAAAAGAACGAATAGTGAAATGAAATAGTTCACACTGAGAAACAGCCTTGAAAAAATAAAATAAAATAGGCCAGGCGCTTATGGCTCACACCTGTAATCCCAGCACTTTGGGAGGTCGAGGAAGGCGGACCACTTGAGGCCAGGAGTTCCAAGACCAACCTGAGCAGCAACATAGCAAGACCCCCCACCCAACCTCTTTTTTTTTTTTTTTTTTTTTTTGAGACGGAGTCTCGCTCTGTCCCCCTGGCTGGAGTGCAGTGGCGCGATCTTGGCTCAGTGCAAGCTCTGCCTCCCGGGATCATGCCATTCTCCTGCCTCAGCCTCCTGAGTAGCTGGGACTACAGGCGCCTGCCACCGCGCCCGGCTAATATTTTTGTATTTTTAGTAGAGACGGGGTTTCACCATGTTAGCCAGGATGGTCTCGATCTCCTGACCTCGTGATCCGCCCGTCTCGGCCTCCCAAAGTGCTGGGATTACAGGTGTGAGCCACCGCGCCCGGCCAAACCACCCAACCTCTTAAAAAAAAAAATTAAAGAGTTAAGTGACTGCATTTCTTCAACTGTAGGACTTCTCTGGGATCTATCTCTCTCTGAGTCTACCTGGCCATATGCCCTTGAATGAGTCAGTCACCTGTTCTGAGTCTCAATTTCAAGAGCTACAAAATAGAGCAGTAACTCTTTCCCTCTTTATCCTTTTATTATTTATTTATTTATTTATTTATTTATTTATTTATTTTTGAGACGGAGTCTCGGTCTGTCGCCCAGGCTGGAGTGCAGTGGCACGAGCTCAGCTCACTGCAATCTCTGCCTCCTGGGTTCACGCCATTCTCCTGCCTTGGCCTCCCGAGTAGCTGGGACTACAGGCGTGTGCCACACCCAGCTAATTTTTTTGTATTTTTAGTAGAGACAGGGTTTCACCGTGTTAGCCAGAATGGTTTCGATCTCCTGACCTCGTGATCCACCCACCTCAGCCTCCCAAAGTGTTGGGATTACAGGCGTGAGCCACTGCACCCAGCCTTCCCTCTTTATCTTGAAGAAATTAAGGAGAGGCCAGCGAGAAAGTGTTTGGAAAATTTCTTTATGCAGTGGCTTGTGCCTGTAATCCCAGCACTTTGGGAGGCCAAGGTGGGAAGGTTTCTTGTGCCCAGAAGTTCGAGACCAGCCTGAGCAACGTAACAAGACCCCGTCTCTGGAAGTAAGGAAGAAAGGAAAGAAGGAAGGGAAGGAGGGAGGGAGGGGAGGAGAGAGGGAGGGAAGGATTAGTTAAGTGGAGTGGAATGTGCCTGTGGTCCCAGCCGTGAGACTGAGGCAGGAGGATCACTTGAGCCCAGGAGTTTGAGGCTGCAGTGAGCAATGATGCCACTACTGCCCACCAGCCTATCTAACAGAATGTGACCCTATATTGAAAAAAATGGCCGGGCGCGGTGGCTCATGCCTGTAATCCCAGCACTTTGGGAGGCCGAGGCGGGTGGATCACGAGGTCAGGAGATTGAGACCAGCCTGGCTAACATGGTGAAACCCCGTCTCTACTAAAAATACAAAAAATTAGCTGGGTCTGGCGGTGGGCACCTGTAGTCCCAGCTACTGGGGAGGCCGAGGCAGGAGAATGGAGTGAACCTGGGAGGTGGAGCTTGCAGTGAGCCGAGATAGCGCCACCGCAGTCCAGCCTGGGTGACAGAGCAAGACTCTGTCTCAAAAAAAAAAAAAAGTAAAAATTAGCCAGGCGTGGTGGTGTGCACTTGTAGTCCCAACTACTCAGGAGGCTGAGACAGGAGGATCGCCTCAGCCCAGGAGTTGGAAACTGCAGTCAGCTAGGATCATGCCACCGCACTTGACTGAGCAAGACCCTGTCAAAAAAAAAAAGAAAAGAAGAAAAAAGAGAGAGAAGAGAGAGAGAGAAAGAGAAAGCAAAGGAAAAGAAGAGAAAAGAAAAGTTATGCACTGAAGGGAAACCTGAGTTGTTCATCTTTGTGTCCATCTCTGTCACCAACACTACCTAAACTGCAAAGCATGCTGGGAGCTCCCCCTGGGTAGGAGGGAGCAAGATGAAGTTAGCGTAAGGTGGGACTAGGGAAGCTATCAAGACCGTGGGATACCTTTGAGGTGGTTGAGTCCAGTCTTGTCTCATAGGCATTGGTGAAGGGATGCTGTGGGGCAGTCATTCTGCCCAGCTTCATTTAGAAAGCCTTGTCAGAGGCCTCTGAACTACACTTTTTTTTTTTTTTTTTTTTTCTGAGACAGCGTCTTACTCCATTCCCCAGCCTGGAGTGCAGTGATGCAATCTCAGCTCACCGCAACCTTCACCTCCCAGGTTCAAGCGATTCTCCTGACTTAGCCTCCCAAGTAGCTGGGATTACAGGCACGTGCCACCACCCCCAGCTAATTTTTGTATTTTTAGTAGAGATGGGGTTTCACCATGTTGGCCAGGCTGGTCTCAAACTCCCGACCTCAGGTGATCTGCCCGCCTTGGCCTCCCAAAGTACTGGGATTACAGGTGTGAGCCACCACGCCTGGCTCCAACTACACTTTTTTTTTCTTTTTTTTAAGGCGCTTCCCTCTTGTTGCCCAGGCTGGAGTTCAATGGTGCGATCTCAGCTCACTGCAACCTCCACCTCCCGGGTTCTGGGATTACAGGCATGCGCCACCATGCCTGGCTAATTTTGTATTTTTAGTAGAGACAGGGTGTCTCCATGTTGGTTAGGCTGGTCTCGAGCTCCCGACCTCAGGTGATCTGCCTTGGCCTCCCAAAGTGCTAGGATTACAGGCATGTGCCACCACATCTGAAATTTTTGTTTTTTAGACAGTGTCTGACTGTTGCCCAGGCTGAAGAGCTGCAGTGGCACAATCTCAGCTCACTGCAGCCTCGACCTCCCCACCTCAGATGATCCTCCCACCTCAGCCTCCTGGGTAGCTGGGACTAAGGCTTGCACCACCATACGCAGATAATTTTTTGTATTTTTTTTGTAGATAATGGGCTTTCATCATGTTGCCCAAACTGGCTTCCAGCTCCTGGGCTCAAGCCATCCACCTGTCTTGGCCTTCCAAAGTGCTGGGCTTACAGGCATGAACTACTGTGCCTGACCTCTCTAAATGACACTTAATGAAGAGTGTGAATTGGTCTGGCCAAGGAAGGGAAGAAAGACAGGTTAGACAAAGGGAAGTTAGCCAGGGCTGGAGCAGACCAAAGCTGAATTCCTTGCCCATTTACTCAGTAGTGTCATCTCGAGGAAAAGAACAATTGTCTGCTTTCTAAATTGCCCTTTTTGTGTTCCTGGAGGGGAGGCAGGCTGGTGAGGTATCTGTGGGCTAATAATTATTTCTGCTTATTTACAAGGTAATATTACAGCATGATGGGAAACCCTGCCTGTCTTAATGATTCCGAGCTTGGAAAGTTTGGGAGAGAATCCAAGAACATGGCAGGTTATCAAGGCGTTATCAGCTGGGACACAAAAGGAGAGAAGGTAAAAGAGGCATTTGGATTCCAGAGTCAATAATGAGCCAGAAGTGAGTGTTGAATTATTCAACCTCCTGTATTGATTCATTGATCTCTATCTGCAGCTCTTGGTTTATTCTTGGTTGGCATTTCCTGTGTCTCAGACACTGATAAGAGAAATGGGAGGAGGAGGAGGAACAGATTCTTAAGACTCAAGAAGAGAGAAGTGGTGATGTCAAAGAGAAATTTGGCAACATACATCAGGAACCTTAAGATGTCCATATCTTTTGACCTAGTGCTTCTACTTTTGGAAACTGATCCTAAAAACACTATCCAGAATTTTATGTTATTTTTTTTTTGAGGCAGAATCTTGCTCTATTGCCCAGGCTGGAGTGCAATGGTGTGATCTGGGCTCACTGCAACCTTCGCTTTCCAGGTTCAAGCGATTTTTGTGCCTCAGCCTCCCAGGCAGCTGGGACTACAAGTGCGTGCCACCACACCCAGCTAATTTTTGTATTTTTAGTAGAGTCAGGGTTTCGCCATATTGGCCAGGCTGGTCTTGAACACCTGGCCTCAAGTGATCCACCCACCTTAACCTCCCAAAGTGCTGGGATTACAGGCGTGAGCCACTGCGCCTGGCTCAGAACTTTTAAGAAAAAGCCTTAAGGACCATGACATTCACAGCAGCCTAATTAGTAATTTGTGAATAACAGGAAACAACTTAAATGCCCAACAATAGGGGATCTGCCAAGTAACAGTAGAGCTACAAGATGCCATTAGGAGCCGGGTGCGGTGGCTCACGCCTATAATCCCAGCACTTTGGGAGGCCAAGGTGGGTGGATCACATGAAGCCAAGAGTTCAAGACCAGCCTGGTCAACATAGGGAAACCCTGTCTGTACTGAAAATACAAAAAAAAAAAAAGAAAAAAAAAATTAGCCAGGCATGGTGGTGCATGCCTGCAATCCCAGCTACTTGGGAGGCTGAGGCAGGAGAATCACTGGAACCCAAAAGGCCCAGGTTGCAGTGAGCTGACATTGCACTGCTGCACTCAAGCTTGGGTGACAGAGCGAGACTCTGTCTAAAAAAAAAAAAAAAAAAAAAAAATGGCAGGGGCTAGGCGCTGTGGCTTACACCTGTAATTCCAGCACTTTGGGAGGCCGAGGCAGGCGGATCACCTGAGGTCAGGAGTTCGAGACCAGCCTGATCAGTGTGGTGAAACCCTGTCTCTACTAAAAATACAGAAATTAGGCGGGCATGGTGGCAGGCACCTGTAGTCCCAGCTACTCAGGAAGCCAAGATAGGAGAATTGTTTGAACCTAGGAGGCGGAGGTGGCAGTGAGCTGAGATCGCACCACTGCACTCCAGCCTGGGTGACAAAAGCAAGACTCCATCTCAAAAAAAAGAAAAGAAGAAAGAAAAAAAAAGAAGATGCCATCAGGAATTTTATTGCGTTGTTTGTTGGTTTGCTTGTTTGTCTGTTCTTGAGACGGGGTCTGCCTATGTTGCCCAATCTGGTCTCAAACTCTCAGACACGAGTAATGCTCCCACCTTCACCTCCCAAGTAGCTGAGACTGTAGGCACATGCCACCACTCCCAGCTATCATTAGGAATTTTAATATGACATGGGGAAATATTTACACCATAGGGTTAGGTGGTAACAGAGTATCCAAAGCTGCACATACAGAATGTCATAACTAAGTGAAAAAAATGCGGATGAAATAAGCCCAAACGAAACACAGTAAAATGTTGGCAATGACTACTTTGAGATGGTAGGATTCCTTTATTCTCTTTCTGTATGTCCTAAATTTTTTTTTTTTTTTTCTGAGACTGAGTCTCGCTCTGTTGCCCAGGCTGTAGTGCAGTGGCGCGATCTCGGCTCACTGCAAGCTCTGCCTCCCGGGTTCACACCATTCTCCTACCTCAGCCTCCCGAGTAGCTGGGACTACAGGCACCCACCACCACGGCCGGCTAATTTTTTGTTTTTTTTTAGTAGAGACGGGGTTTCGCCGTGTTAGCCAGGATGGTCTCTATCTCCTGACCTCGTGATCTGCCCACCTCAGCCTCCCAAAGTGGGGGGATTACAGGTGTGAGCCACCACGCCCGGTCTGTATGTCCTAAATTTTCTACAAAAAAAGTACAAGTTTTAAATAACTTTAAAAATTCTTAACGGTGAGGGGAGATACCCTCATATGAAGGCTTCATAGTAAAGTAAACCAATTAGCGTAGAACTAAATCCTCCCAGAATCCAGGGGGCTGCTGTGTCCCAGGCGAGCTGACCATCTCCTTGGCACATAGCATGCAGCCAAATGAGTAAACGGATGCTGTGGGGCAGTCATTCCATGGAGGACAATCAGAGGCCCATGAATAGATTTAAAGAAAAAGTATAGCCTGGACAACGTAGTAAGACCACATCTCTAAAAAAATTTTTTTTTTTTTTTTTTTTGAGACGGAGTCTCGCTCTGTCGCCGGGGCTGGAGCGCAGTGGCCGGATCTCAGCTCACTGCAAGCTCCGCCTCCCGGGTTTACGCTGTTCTCCTGCCTCAGCCTCCTGTGTAGCTGGGACTACAGGCGCCCGCCACCTCGCCCGGCTAGTTTTTTGTATTTTTTTAGTAGAGACGGGGTTTCACTGTGTTCGCCAGGATGGTCTCGATCTCCTGACCTCGTGATCCGCCCGTCTCGGCCTCCCAAAGTGCTGGGATTACAGGCTTGAGCCACCGCGCCCGGCCAAAAAATTTTTTTTTAATTAATTACTCAGGCATGGTGGCACCTGTAGTCCCAGCAACCTGCTACTCAGGAGGCTGAGGTGGGAGGATTGCTTGACCCCAGGAGGTCAAGGCTGCAGTAAGCCGTGATTGCACCACTGCACTCCAGCCTGGGTGAAACAGGAAGACCCTCCCCCAAAAGAGAAAGAAAGAAGAACGATGAGTTTTCCCAGTAGAGAAACAGAAGGAAGTCATGGTATGGGTATGTGGGGAATGGAAACAGGCCAGTATGGCTGGATTGCAGGGTGCCATGGGGAGAAACGATAGGAGATAGTGTTGGAAAGTAGGGATTGTCAGGGGGTCATGAATGCTAGGCTGAGGGCCTTTGTCTTTCTGCCCCAAGTTTCTTCAGTCTTGGGGGAGGGGTCTTAAGCAGGAGCGTGGTGTGGTTAGAGCTTACCCCAGCTCTCACCACATTATATTATTATTATTACTACCATTATCATCGTTATTACCATTATTATTATTTCCTAGCCCCCTAGTCTAGTCTGTTTCCCATCACTTGTCAGAAACTAGGAGAGCAGGGGAGGGGAAGGAGAGCAGTCCAAGGCAGCCCTCTAAGATCAGCAGCCAGGCTTCCCGACCCCAGCTTGGCACTCTTCCCACCACAGTAGGCTGAGTCCTGCCATCCCCAGGCACCCAGACAAACTCCTCCACCCCCAACCCCGATGACAAAGAGGCTCATTTGGAGCCTGGGCAAGATTTGCAAACGTCAAACTTATAATTACAAGGATGAAATCATCTGGTTCCTTTTAAGCAAACGGGTTTATTGATCCCAACACTAAAGAAATGCTATTCTGGGGAAACTTGCTCCTCTCTGCTTTCCTTTCCCTATGGGATGGCTGAGCTGGGGGAGGGTGGCTGGGGGGCTCAGAAGAGGGAGATGCCCCTGGGAGGGAGGGGAGATTCTTTGGGCCCAAGGGTGGATTTTACAGTATATAAATTATATCTCAAAAAGAAAAAAATTCTTTAGGGCCCAGGAAACTGCCACACTTGGGCAGATGACACCCTTATCCTGGATTAAGGCCCATTGCCTTCTAAAAACTAGAAGCTGAGTGGAGCCAGGCTTTTAGGCAATGTGCCAGCCACTAATTTTCCTTGTCTCCCACTCCTCTCAAGTCTCATTTGTGGCTCCAGATCCTATTTCAACTTCAAGATGGTACAATATTTTCTCAGTAACTGAAGGGAAACTATTTCCTTAGAAAAAACGCATCAGAGGCTCAGAGACCTCCTCTGTGAGGAGAGGCAAAGATGGGTGGCTGCTGACACCAGTCCTGGATAAAACCATCCTTCCTGCTGGGCCTGTGGAGGCAGGACATCTAGATTTCGATCTTCCAAGTCAAGAAGGGACAAACAGGCTCAGAGGTAGGAATGCACAGCCCTCAAGGGCAGACCCACATCTTGCCACAAGGCCCACAATAGAACCCCTTTCTTCAACCTGTGGGAACCCTTCTAGAACATGTTGGGGTGCTCCCAGAGGAATAACCCCAGACATAGCCTTCTACGAGTGTGCAGTTCAGTGAGGGTGGCAGGCAGGACTTTTGGTATCTCCACTAGGTCTCAGAGTAGAATGATTAAAATCACCACCGTGGGGTCACTTAGCACCTGTGAATCTCAGTTGGCCCATCTGTAGAATAGGATCAATAATACTAAACTTATAGGAAGGAATGAAGATGATGTATCCCAATGCTTAGCTAGTTTCTTTAGAGTTGGTTGGGGGTCTCACTCTGTTGTCTGGATGGTCTCGAACTCCTGGCCTCAAGTGATCCTCCCACTTCTGCTTCCCAAAGTGCTGAGATTACAGGTAGGCACTCTCTCTCAAAAAAAAAAAAAAAAAAAAAGAGAAAGTACAAAAGGACAGTGACGAGACCCTGATCCATTTGAAATAACAAAATGGAGGCTGGCCGCCGCTCCTGGCCTTACTTACTTTTTCAAAGTCTGTTTCCTCATCTTTCAGATGGAGACATGAGACCTGACTTAGAAGATGGTTGTGTGGGCCCGGTGCAGTGACTCATGCCTATAATCCCAGCACTTCGGGAGGCTGAGGCGGGCAGATCGCCTGAGGTTGGGATTTCGGGACTAGCCTGTCCTTCTCTTTTTTTTTTTTGAGACGGAGTCTTGCTCTGTCGCCCAGGCCGGAGTGCAGTGGCCGGATCTCAGCTCACTGCAAGCTCCGCCTCCCGGGTTTACGCCATTCTCCTGCCTCAGCCTCTCGAGTAGCTGGGACTACAGGCGCCCGCCACATCGCCCGGCTAGTTTTTTGTATTTTTAGTAGAGACGGGGTTTCACCATGTTAGCCAGGATGGTCTCGATCTCCTGACCTTGTGATCCGCCCGTCTCGGCCTCCCAAAGTGCTGGGATTACAGGCTTGAGCCACCGCGCCCGGCCTTAGCCTGTCCTTCTCTACTAAAAATACAAAAATTAGCTGGGCGTGGTGGCAGGCGCCTGTAATCCCAGCTACTCAGGAAGCTGAGGCAGGAGAATCGGTTGAACCTGAGAGGCGGAGGTTGCAGTGAGCCAAGATCGCACCATTATACTCCAGCCTGGGCAACAGAGTAAGACTCTGTCTCAAAAAAAGAAAAAAAAAAAGGAGGTGGTTGTGTGAACTAACTGAGATAAGGTGCATGAAGGCACCCTGAACAGAGCTTCACAGTTGCACTAGGCAAGTGAAGGTTCCTGCACTCTGCTCAGCTTCATTGTGTATTATCTATTTACCCACCCAAGATCAGCTTTAGGAGTCTGCAGGAGCAGGCATCCACCTAGGAAGTTAGGGAGGTACTCAGAGAAGACCCTTGGTTGGCTTGAATCCTTACAAAAGGAAGATTCCAGATGATAGGACTTCAGATAATTCAGTCAGGTTTTGGGACGGTGGGGGCAGATGTTTCTTGGCACAGAAGAGACACCTGCAAGCTTCCATGTGTGGGCCTTAGTAGAGCTGGATCTTAGCAAACCCCCTTAGCAAACACCCATAGCATAGTGTCTGGGCTAACCCATACCCAACTCAACAGCTGCCAAAGCTGTTAGAAGCACAGACTTAAGTGTACCTTACATGGGTGAAAGTTTCCTTTATAAATTTCCTTTAATTCAGTTTTTTAAAAGAAGTGAAAAAAATTTAAACCACCACCAAAAAGGCATATAGAGGTTAGCTGAGGAGATGGCCTTCTTCAGTATGTGGCTTATTTCCCAGTCATCCTGGCTGTTGAATGCCAGACTACACCGAGTGTGGGTTACCCTGTGGCCTGCAGTTGCCCAAGGCTGTCTGTGGGGCTGCTGTTCTGGGTCTGCTTGGCAGGCTTTGCTGTCCCTTTCCCTTAGGACATCATTCCTCCCCTCCATGAGGCTGACAATGAGAGCGCCCTGCCCTGCTCTGTACTCCCACCCCTCCAGGTCCAGCTCCCTTGACCCTGACCTTGTCTAAGCTCATAGTGTCTGTCTGGCCATCAAGGCCATTCTAGAGATCTTTCAACTTTTATTTATTCCACATTTCCCATGGCAGAAACAATTATTGCTGGAGTCTTTGGCCAAGATCAACTTGGAGGTCTGTGAGCCCTCCTTGGACCCATTGTGGAACAAGAGTGCTTCTTCATGGAGTTTTCCTCCCCCCCCCGCCCCCCGAGACGGGGTTATGCTCTTGTCACCCAGGCTGGAGTGCAATGGCACGATCTTGTCTCACTGCAACCTCTGCCTCCCAGGTTCAACCCATTCTCCTGCCTCAGCTTCTCGCACTGCAACCTCTGCCTCCCAGGTTCAACCCATTCTCCTGCCTCAGCTTCTCGAGTAGCTGTTTGAGATGGAGTCTTGCTCTGTGGCCCAGGCTGGAGTGCAGTGGCACCATCTCGGCTCACTACAACCTCCACCTCCCGGGGTCAGGCGATTCTCCTGCCTCAGCCTCCTCAGTAGCTGAGACTACAGGCGTGTGCCACCACACCTGGCTAATTTTTGTACTTTTAGTAGAGATGGGGTTTTGCCATGTTGACCAGGCTGGCCTCAAGCTCCTGATTTCAGGTGATCAGCCCGCCTCGGCCTCCCAAAGTGCTAGGATTAGGCCAGGCGCAGAGGCTCACGCCTGTAATCCCAGCACTTTGGGAGGCCGAGGCGGGCAGATCATCTGAGGTCAGTAGTTCCAGACCAGTCTGACTAACACGACGAAACCCCTTCTCTACTAAAAATGCAAAAAAAATTTAGCCGGGGATGGTGGTGGGCGCCTGTAATTCCAACCATTCGGGAGGCAGAGGCAGGAGAATCACTTGAACCCAGGAGGCAGAGGTTGCAGTGAACCGAGATCACGCCATCGCACTCCAGCCTGGGCGACAGAGCAAGACTCTGTTTAAAAAAAAAAAAAAAAAAAAAAGGCTGGGATTACTGGTATAAGCCACCGCGCCCGGCCACAGGACTAACTTTGAATGAAACTCTGCCATAAATCCCATGTCAGACTTTCTCCAGTTTGGGCTAAACGACTTCCCTAGAACTTATGGATCTTATTTTTTTTGCAGCTGATTGCACACTGAGTAAGTAAGACTGGCAATCGGTTACATTCTTAACGCAGCTTGTTCTTCTTTAGAAACTTAAATTTATTGGGCTCCCACTGTGTGCTAGACCCACATAACAGTTCTCACGCTAACACTGCAAACTTAGGAGTGTCTGCATTTTGGAAATAAGGAAACTGAGGTTTAGTGGTCCAGTTCTTGTCTAAGGCCCCAGCCAGCAGGTAGTGTAGCTGAGTGGGATCCCATCTAAGACCCATCTGACTCCAACAGCCACGACCTTTCCACCATGCCTTGGTTGGATTCTTCGGTCCATTTCCACCTCAGTCTTCAACGTGCACAGCCTACACCCCTACCGGTCGGTTTAGGGACGAAAAGTCCCCAAGGACTTAGGTTTCCTCGCGTTCAAATGACAATCTGGGGTTACTCCGCGCACCTGGGGAACCCAGAAGTTCCAGATGGCCGAGGAAGGGCGGAAGAAAAGGCCTGCGTTAGCTACTCCCGTCTGCTAAAAGGCAGGCGGATCCCCCCACGGCAGCTCCACGCCGAGTGACCGCCGGCGAGCAGCGGGAAAAGAGCAGCGCTGCGGAAGGAGCCCCGGAGCGCCACAGCGCCGCCGCTTAGCCAGCGGGCGGGTGGCGCATGCGCGGCGCGGGCCGCGGAGTTGTGAATGGTGCGTCTTGTTTGCTGGAGTTGGAGGCGGGCGGGCTCGCAAGGAGGAGGGGTGGGGCCGGCGGGGGCGGGGTGGGCGGTGAGAGGAAGTGGCGGCGGCGGCGGCGGCCGGGGGCGGCGAGAGCTGGGGCTGCGCGGGCGGCAGGCAACGGCTGAGGCGGCGGCGGCGGCGGCGGCGGCGTGGGTTGGGTTCGAGCGGGCAGCTGCGCCTCCGACTCCTCGGAACGGGAGCCCACGCGGGCGGGCGCCTGAAACAAAGGGAAGCGGGCGTCCGGGCGCCGCGGGTGGGCGGTCAGTCGGTCAGCGCGGAGCCAGCCAGCGGGTGCCCGCGCAAGCCCCGAGCGCGGCTGGCCGGCGCGGCCTCAGGGCGGGAAGATGCCGCGCGTCGTGCCCGACCAGAGAAGCAAGTTCGAGAACGAGGAGTTCTTTAGGAAGCTGAGCCGCGAGTGTGAGGTGAGGCGGGCGGGCGGCTAGGAGGCCGCAGCGCGCCCCGAGTGGGCCCGGGCGAAGAAAAGTTTGGGCGGCGCGGTCCCCGGGAGTCCCGGTCGGCGCGCCTGCGGAGGGGCAATCTCGCCTGGGCGGCCGTCGCCCGCAGCCTCTGCTTGCCTTTATCGGCGCCGCGCTGGGAGGGCGGGCGCGCGGGCGGCGCCGCGGATTTGGCTCCTGATTTCGGGCCGTCTTGCCTTGCAGATTAAGTACACGGGCTTCAGGGACCGGCCCCACGAGGAGCGCCAGGCGCGCTTCCAGAACGCCTGCCGCGACGGCCGCTCGGAAATCGTAAGTCGGCGGGCCCGGGGCGCAGACAGGGGCGCGCGCGGGTCACTTGTTGCGCCGGGCGGCCGCGGCCCAGGCCGGTTCCGGACGGCGGCGCGGCTGCCGCGGCTCCCGGAACTGAGCGGGCGCCGTCTCACTTCCTACTCGGGTTTCAAAATGCGAAACCAGACGCCGCGGGCCGGTGCTCGCGAGGAGACGCTTTCCCTGGGGCCCGCCGCGGTGGCGCGTGTCGGCCAATGGAGCACCGCGAGTGGGGCTCGAACCCGAGCCAGACTAAACAAGTGAAGGGCATTGTTTAGTCGGCTACACCAAGGAAGGGTTCAGGGTATTTGTGGCAAGCAAGCAAACCCCCATTCGGAAAAACAACCGGAGCTTCATTCAAGGTCGGCGATAGTTTGTTTCTTAAAAGGTGAGCTCTCGGTGATTCTCTGTCAAGCGGTCTCACTCCCAGATCGCCGAGAAGAAATCTTTTCTCCCGTTATGTATTGTCCTAATAGAGAGGAAACGGGGGGAAAGGCCTTAAAAGTGTCATTTTCTTAGAATGTTAAGCTTCAGGAGAATCAGAAATAAACCATTATCCACATGTCTCGAGTAGGGCTGCCGTTCCTAAAATGCACAGATGGGCGAAACTCACGGTTGATCTCGAGGTCCTCGTTTTAGGAGGCAGATTTGGTGTGTCTTCACCAGATCTTGGGTTGAAGAAAAAAATTCAAGGGTCCTAGTTTCTCTCATCTCCTTTTGGTTTGCCTTGTTGGAGGTGCTGATGAGGAGAGAATGGTAGGAAGAAACCGAGAAAAGAGGTTGATTATTATTTTTTTGAGGTAGAGTCTTGCTCTGTTGCCCAGACTGGAGTACAGTGGCTCGATCTCCACTCACTGCAACCTCCTCCTCCTGGGTTCAAGCGATTTTCGTGCCTCAGCCTCCTGAGTAGCTAGGATGACAGGTGCCTGCCACCACGCCCGGCTAATTTTTGTATTTTCAGTAGAGACGGGGTTTCACCATGTTGGCCAAGCTGGCCTCCTGACCTCAAGTGATCCACCCTCCTCGACCTTCCAGAGTGTTAGGATTACAGGCGTGAGCCACTGCGTCCGGCCTGATTATTTTTTAAAAAGTTAAAGCGCTGTCTAATGGAATGCTGTTACTATCTGCTGGGTGACTTGGACCTATTGCATTGTCAGAGGCTTGAAGTTAGATGCGATTTGAATTTGGGTTAATAGTAGGAAGACATATTGGAAATTTACTCCTCCCACCCCCTTTATAAAACCAGTTTATTTTTATTCAGATATAATTCATATGCCATAAAACTCTTCCTTTTCATCACTGAACTCTAATTTTAAAGAATATCTTGATATTTTAAGTGAAGGCTTTTTAGAATTGTAATAGTGAGAAGATACTGGTTAAATTTATAGGAGCTCGTGAATATTTGGTCATTAGTGCATGTTATGAAAGACAGTCTCAAGCTTTTAGCCCACTTGCAAGTTTCTTGAGTAATTGTATTATTTATATGATTGAAGTGCATAAGACATGCTTTTAGATTTTGTCACTGAGTGGTATAAGAAAATAATTCATTAGCTGGTGCGATGATCGTGTCATCCTTTGCCTGGGTTACCTTTTGCAAAAGGAAGGTGGTACACTTGAGGATAGAATTTCCTGGAGGTAAAGGATGCAAGTATAAAAGATAAGATACAAAGTATTTGTACTGTTAATGTTTGCTTTTTTGTTTGTTTTGAGATGGAGTCCCGCTCTATTACCCAGGCTGGAGTGCAGCAGCATGATGTAGTCTTGGCTCGCTACAACCTTTGCCTCCCAGGTTCAAGCGATTCTCCTGCCTCAACCTCCTGAGTAGCTGGGATTAGAGGCACACACCACCACGCCCAGCTAATTTTTTTGTATTTTTAGTAGAGACAGGGTTTCACCATGTTGGCCAGGCTGGTTTTGAACTCCTGACCTTAAATGATCCTCCCACTTCGGCCTTCCAAAGTGCTGGGATTACAAGTGTGAGCCATCGCGCCCGGCCTTGTTTTTTTTTTTTTTTTTTTAAGAGAGAGGTCTTGCTGTGTGGCCTAGGCTGGGGTGCAGTGGCTGTTCACAGACATAATCATAAGGCACTACAGCCTCAAACTTCTGGGCTCAAGCGATCCTCTTGTCTCAGCCTCCCAATAGCTGGGACTACCAGGCTCGGTGTCACCATACGCCGCCCCATGTATTATATTATTATCACTATTTTTGAAAGCTGAATTTTTTTGGAATGGTGAATCATAGCTAGTAGGGTGTTTTCTGTCATTTCAGACTTTGCTGAATGGAATTATGAATTCAACCCATGGGATATCTGAAATGCCGTAATATTATAGTAGTGTTATAGGTGGTTAGTGTTTGTCTTAAATTTCTTTCCAGGATGAATTAGACATTCTAGACTTTTCCTGCTTCCAAATATCTGATCCTCACCTGAGCCTGGGAGATCGAGGCTGCAGTGAGCCATAATCACACCACTGCACTCCAGCCTAGGTGACAGAGTGAGACCCTGTCTCCAAAAATAAAACAAATGTCTGATCCGACACATTTTATAAGTTTTAAATTTCTGAAAAGTATTAAAGGTTAAAGAAGGTAGATTGAATGCTGTGTGAGGTTTGCACTTAAGACGACACAGGTCTTATTTTGTTAAGTAATGTAACTATTGGTATTTGGAGAGGAATTTCACATTTCCTAGTTTTTTCTCTTTCTAGTTTCCCTCCTTTAATTTAGTGTTAACCCACATTTAATTACAGGATCCTTAGCTCCTAGAGGGTGGAGACCTTATTAATTCCGTATAAACCCCTCTGGATACAGGTATTTTGCACAATACCATAGGTACTTGATTATTTGAATTTAGAGGCTAGTTAATTTAATGCCTGAAATTTATCTTATTACTTATGAATAGGCCATGGTTTCTTTCTATTTGGCTGTGGAAAAAGGCATTATTTTGCCTGTTTTGACAGCAGCCATAAATGGCAAGAATATCCACAGTTCTCAAAACTATTCCCATTTGCATTTAGATGTGAAATAATTTAAGGATGTGTTGATCATCTCTAACTATGAAAATCAGCCCCCTTATTTTATGCCAATTGAGTTTTTAACTGTAAAACCTAATCAGCATTAAATAAAAGTGAACACCAGTAGAAGAATCTGTGGTAGAATCTGATTTGTTCTTTTTTTGAGACTGGATCTCACTCTGTCACCCAGGCTGGAGTGCAGTGGTGCCATTTCCGTTCGCTGCAACCTCCGCCTCCTGCTTCCGCCTCCCGACTAGCTGGGATTATAGGTGCCTGCCATCATGCCTGTCTGGTTTTTGTATTTTTAGTAGAGATGGGTTTCACTGTGTTGGCCAGGCTGGTCTCCAACTCCTGGCCTCAAGTGATCTGCCTGCTTCCGTGAGCCACTGCACCCAGCTTTGATTTATTCTTACGAATTTTTTTTTTTTTTTTTTGAGTTGGAGTCTCGTTCTGTTGCCCTGGCTGGAGTGCAGTGGCCCTATCTCAGCTCACTGCAAGCTCCGCCTCCTGGGTTCACATCATTCTCCTGCCTCAGCCTCCCGAGTATCTGGGACTACAGGCGCCTGCCACCGCGCCTGGCTAATTTTGTTTTTGTATTTTTAGTAGAGACAGGGTTTCACGGTTTTTTGTTTTTGTTTTTTTTTTTTTTTTGAGACAGTGTCTCATACTGTCGCTAGGCTGCAGTGCAATGGCAAGATCTTGGCTCACTGCAACCTCCGCCTCCTGGGTTCTCATGATTCTCCTGCCTCAGCCTCACGAGTAGCTGGAATTACAGGCGCACACCACCACACCCAGCTAATTTTTTGTATTTTTAGTAGAGATGGGGTTTCACTGTGTTGGCCAGACTGGTGTCGAGCTTCTGATCGCGTGATCTGCCTGCCTTGGCTTCCCAAAGTGCTGGGATTACAGGCTTGAGCCACCGTACCTGGCCTATGCTTACCAATTATGCAGTAAGAGTGTTGATGTCTTCAACACTAATAATCAATTAAAGAAAAAATATTTATGAGAAGTATGGTTACTCTATGGTGAGAAGAGTAAAAACTAATACATATTTCTAATTCTGAAGAATGAATGGTAAAAAGTATGTTGGATTGTCTCAAGGTGTGCTATTTTATAATTTGTGAAACCTATAAAACATAAGACAACCTGGAAATCTTAAATATAGGCGTCATACCAGTGTAGCATTTTAATGTTTTCATTTTGTTTCTTTTTTTCTTTATTTTCCTATGACAATATATTAATATTTTGGAATAATATATTAATATTTTGGAACAGACTTTTTCCAACTCTTACGTATATATAGGTATCTCATTAAAAGAGTTCTATGGTCAGATAAGTTTGGAAAATGCTTTTCTAGAATGATCTGTGTTTACCACTTCTGTCTCAGAGAGCGATCTTTATGAGATAATGGACATATAGTGATGAAGCAGGAAATCTCTTCTGAGGTTGGCATCAAGACAGGAGATGAGGTAATACGATCTGCAGAGTGTCTTGGCACAGAGCTGATTTGGGGTACACTGGAGGTGGAAGGATTTGCTACTGAAGAAGCACACCACAGGGATTTTGACACAGGGCATTCATTCATGTGCTGAGTCTCTTTTCTGCCACCACTCTGCTCTGAGAATTTCATTATCTGAAGCTGAAAAAGTTGACTTTCTTGTTGAACTTAAAGTTATTTCTCATATCATTCAGCAAACACTTTCGTAACATTTACTTGGTACTGTTTTAAGCACTTTACAAATAATTAATTTGTGAGGAAACTGAGGTATGCTTCAGGTCATACAGCCTGGGCAGTTTCCCTCCCAGAAACTCCTTTTTTCTTTGAACTAGTGTTGGGGGGTTCTAAGACTTATGCTCATAGTGCATGGGAAGTTTTTTTTGTTTTTTGTTTTTTCTTGTTTTTGAAATGGAGTCTCACCTGGTTGTCCAGGCTGGACCACAGTGGTGCAATCTCAGCTCACTGCATGCAACCTCTGCCTCCTGGGTTCAAGTGATTCTCCTGCCTCAGCCTCCCAAATAGCTGGGATTACAGGTGTCTGCCACCACGTCCAGCTAATTTTTTGTATTTTTAGTAGAGACAGGGTTTCACCATGTTGGCCAGGCTGGTCTTGTACTCCTGACCTCAGGTGGTCCACCCGTCTCACCTCCCAACGTGCTGGGATTACAAGCGTGAACCACCACTCTTGGCCTGAAAGATTTTTAAAAATGATGTTGTAATATTGATGTTAGTTCAGTTTCTATGCATATAAAACATTTACCACATGAAAATGGTACCCCAGTTGATTAGGGAAATGCCATCAAAGAGGTTTAGAGATTTAGCATTTAGGTTGACAAGTGTACTGACAGTGCCAGTAATAGAAATAGGAAGGATAATTTTTACCTCTAAAGAATCTAAGCTGTTGGCCGGGCACGGTGGCTCAAGCCTGTAATCCCAGCACTTTGGGAGGCCGAGACGGGTGGATCACGAGGTCAGGAGATCGAGACCATCCTGGCTAACACGGTGAAACCCCGTCTCTACTAAGAAATACAAAAAACTAGCCGGGCGAGGTGGCGGGCGCCTGTAGTCCCAGCTACTTGGGAGGCTGAGGCGGGAGAATGGCGTGAACCCGGGAGGCGGAGCTTGCAGTGAGCTGAGATCCGGCCACTGCACTCCAGCCTGGGCTACAGAGTGAGACTCCATCTCAAAAAAAAAAAAAAAAAAAAAAAAGAATCTAAGCTGTTAATCATCGGGGAACTATTGGATAGCCAAATTGGTTGTTGGCTTTAAACAAATTGCCCCAAATGTGAACCTCTTAATTTGAGATGAAGACTGTATGCATGGAAACAAATAATGCTTCTGAACTTAATTAGTAGAATAAACCAAACAAAAAACCTTTTTTTGAGACGGAGTCTTGCTCTGTCACCCAGGCTGTAGTGCAGTGGTGCGATCTTGGCTCACTACAAGCTCCGCCTCCCGGGTTCACATCATTCTTCTGCCTCAGCCTCCCAAATAGCTGGGACTACAGGCGCCACCACCACGCCTGGCTAATTTTTTGTATTTTTAGTAGAGAGGGGGTTTCACTTTATTAGCCAGGATGGTCTCAATCTCCTGACCTTGTGATCCGCCTGTCTCGGCCTCCCAAAGTCCTGGGATTACAGGCGTGAGCCACCGCGCCCGGCCACAAAAAACTGTTTCTGGTTTCAGCAAAGAAGAGTTTACATTTAGATGATGTAAAATGTATTTTTTCAAAAATGCTTTTACTTCTTTTTTTCTTAATTTCCTTTGGGAAAGGGGTAATGTCTTTGTTTTTTGCATGAGGGAAATATAGAGGTAACTTGCTCAAGGGCTACATAAAATGACACTTTATTGAAATGGTTTTAGATCGTTCCATCTGTTGAGCTCTAACATCCAAATCTTTTATAAATATTAGATGAATACTTTTCTCTCCGTTGTAGTCGGATCAAGTTCTCCTAAAGTGAAATATTAGAAAAGACATATTTTTAAAAATCATCTAGGGTTTTAGAGAGTACTGTGACATTGCATGCTAATGTATGGTTTATCAGAGGAGAGACAGAAATTCCAAGTGCATTTTTTATGTACTGCCTGCCATGCAGTGTTTCTTTCAGCAAGGGAAATCAAGGAAAATTAAAGTGTCTCATTTATACAACTTTAAATTGAGGTGTTCTTTAAAATTCAAAACCTTTAGATTTTCAGTGATTTTTACATTTAAAAATAGAAGTTTTTAAATGCAAGGATGGATGGTGGCTTCTGGTTAGACATTAGCAGTGTGAGATCCTAACGTCAGCAAAAAATGACCTGAAAGAAAGTATTGATTCCATGTCTGATTTTATATTAAGCAGCCAATGGCAAATGTCCTCAAAATGGAATCAGATGTTTGTAACTTAATACTTAAGAAAAATGATGAGTGCATGTTTTTTTACTTTTAAGTATTCTCTGTGCTGCCTGACTTAAGACATAAACTGATGTAAAAATAAATGACTGCCTGCATAATTTATGTAATGTCCTGCTCCTGATCCTGTTTGTATTGATTTTTCTAAAAGGCTTTTGTGGCCACAGGAACCAATCTGTCTCTCCAGTTTTTTCCGGCCAGCTGGCAGGGAGAACAGCGACAAACACCTAGCCGAGAGTATGTCGACTTAGAAAGAGAAGCAGGCAAGGTAGGAAACGTTTCTTTGCAATTTAAAATACTGTGAGTTGTTTTGTTAGAGATTATTTGGTAATTTACATTTTAATAAAGATCACAGATCTGATTACATCAGCATATGCTCAGATTTGCTTTCATTCCATGTTATAAGGATGTAATATAAATTTTTTTTTTTTTTTTTTTTGACGGTGTTGAGCTCTTGTTGCACGGGCTGGAGTGCAATGGCGTGATCTCTGTTCATTGCAACCTCCGCCTTGCAGTTTCAAGCGATTCTCGTGCCTCAGCCTCCTGAGTAGCTGGGATTACAGGCACCCACCACCATACCTGGCTAATTTTTGTATTTTTAGTAGAGGTGGGGTTTCACCATGTTGGCCAGGCTGGTCTCGAACTCCTGACCCCATCATGTGCCCTCCTCTGCCTCCCAAAGTGTTGGGATTACAGGCGTGAGCCACTGTGCCTGGTCAATGTAATTTTTTAAAACCACTGGTAAACTTTTATATCACTCCATTCCTAATTTCATGTACATGATATGTGTCATAGAACATTCTAACCCTTAAGGAAAGTAACAGAACAATTACTTTAAAAGTTTGACAATATGTATTTTGTTTACAAAAATATATGTAAGTATAGTGCTATAAAAATAAAATTAAGAGGTGAATGGAAAAAAAAGCTCTCTAGGTTTAAAAATTAATAGTATTTAGAAATATCTCATAGGTAACTTTTTAATTCCATTAACAGCAAATTTACATTTGAGAAAAAACTGAAAATTTTAACTCAGAAATATGTATTTTTTGTTTTGAGAAAAAGTTTCTGGGAACATGTCTTACAGTTTTGATGTTAGAAGTTTAGATTAAAGATACAAAAATATAGGTAAAATGTTTAAGCTGAGAGAGCCTTATTTCAAGTCTACGTTAAATGTATTATGATTTTGATTTGGGTGATTTTTTTTTTTTTTTTTTTTTGAGATGGAGTCTCTCTCTGTTGCCCGGGCTGGAGTGTAGTGGCGTGATCTTGGCTCACAGCAACCTCCACCTCCTGGGTTTTAAGCTGTTCTCCTGCCTCAGCCTCCTGAGTAGCTGGGATTACAGGCGTGTGCCACCACAGGCTAATTTTTTTTTTTTTTTTTTTTTTTTGAGATGGAGTCTCGCTCTGTTGCCCAGGCTGGAGTGCAGTGGCGGGATCTCAGCTCACTGCAAGCTCCGCCTCCCGGGTTTACGCCATTCTCCTGCCTCAGCCTCCCGAGTAGCTGGGACTACAGGCGCCCGCCACCTCGCCCGGCTAGTTTTTTTTTTTTATTTTTTTTAGTAGAGACGGGGTTTCACCATGTTTGCCAGGATGGTCTCGATCTCCCGACCTCATGATCCACCCGTCTCGGCCTCCCAAAGTGCTGGGATTACAGGCTTGAGCCACCGCGCCCGGCCATTTTTTGTATTTTTAGTAGAGACGGGGTTTCACCATATTGGTCAGGCTGGTATTGAACTCCTGACCATGTGATCCGCCCGCCTCTGCCTCCCAAAATGCTGGGATTACAGGAGTGAGCCACTGCACCTGGCCTGGTGAAATTTTAATGAATAGCATCTTGGATTGGTTGATCCTTGATTGAGAAGTCAAGGAGTTGACTTCTTGAAGTAAAATTTTTAAAGAAGAAACACTCTTTTAAATCTAGTTTTATACTCAAAACACCCTTTTGGATCCAGTTTCATACTCATTTTTTCTGGGTTTGTTTCGCGGTGTGTTTTTGTACCTGTTTTTATCAACGTATTAAGTTAGTTTTCTCCGTGTCATCATGAATGGCATAACCTGCCACATTTATGTAACGTGAGAAATGTCTAACTATTCCTTTGAGAAAATTAAAAGGATTTTGTATTAGGAAAAAGATTTTTAATCTTGTGTGTGTATATATACATATATATACGTGTATGTGTATATGTATATGTGTATAGTGTGTATATATGTGTATATATGTATATATAAAATTAAGAATTTTTTGTTTTCTCCAATTTTATGGAATTAGATTTGCTCTTTTGTGCATGACAAAACAATCTTTGAATTGGAAAAGGGAAAATAGATTATAAGATTTTAAAAAATGAGTAATAAGCAAGCAGTTTGCTTTCCTGTGTATTAGTTTGTTTGCTTGGAAAACTAAAAGTGAATGTTCCAGATTTTACTATTTGGTAATTCTTACACAGTATATAAGGAAGAATTTGAGAAGTCCTTGTAGGATTGTTGTTTTTTTGGTCCTTCTGATGCGTGTATGTGTGACCATTGAAATTATTATTTTTTCTTGTTTGAATACTTTAAAGTTTGTTTAATGTGGTAGCTCAGATACTAAAGACATAAACCAAAAAAACAAATTTTTTTTTGTCTGCTTTAGCCCAAAACTATTTTAATGCTTCAAGAGCGTCATCTCAGTGTTACTGAGGTCTTCCAGTATTTAATAACTAATAAATGGGTTGTTAACGCTACTAGAAGTTAAGTTTGCTTGAATTAATTTAATGATACTGCTTGACTAGTGTGAAGACCACATTATCCTTGGACTTAAGCCATTGAGATGTTTTTAATTATATGACCAAAAATAACAAAAATGTGAGATGGTTTGTTCTAGTACAGTCATGTGTCGCTTAATGGCAGGGATATGTTCTGGGAAATGTGTTGCTAGGTGATTTTTATCATTGTGTATATATAGAGCATACTTAGACCTAGGTGGTATAGCCTGCTACACGCTTAGGCTATATGGTATAGTCTGTTGCTCCTAGGCTACAAACCTATACTGTACAGCATGTTACTGTACTGAATACTGTAGTCAACTGTAACACAATGGTAAGTATTTGTGTATCTTCATGTATCTAAACATAGAAAAGACATGGTAAAAATACAATATTAAAAAAATGGCTTTGAATGGAGCTTGCAGGACTGGAAGTTGCTCTGGGTCAGTCACTTGAGTAAGTGGTGAATGAATGTGGTTCTGTAGATTTTATAAACACAGTATGCTTAGGACACTCTAAATTGCTTATAAAAATTAAGCAATTGCACTACAATGTTAAAATAGCTATGATGTCACTAGGCAATAGGAATTTTTCAGATTCATTATAATCTTACAGGACTACTGTCATATATATGATCCATTGTAGGCTGAAACGTTGTTAAAGCAATGCATGAGTGTATTAAAAAGATACGTTTTTAATTCTATTAGGAAGAATGGTAGAACTGATGCAAGCTATTAGGAAATGTACATTTTTTAAATTCTGGTTTTAGAAGTTTTTTTTTCTGTCAAGTGACAAATGTGAATGTTTTCAGTTTTGCAGGCTTTCAGTCTCTGTCACAACTACTCATCTCTGTAACTACTTAATTCTGCTGTTGTGGTGTGAAAGGGCCCTAGACAATATGTAAACAATTGAGTGTGGCTGTATTCCATAAATGATGACACTGGTAGAAATCACTATCTTTCCCTCAGATGTAAATCTGTAAATGTTATGCATAGATCATGTATTTCTCAAATAAAATTTTGCCAACATCTGTACTACTTCTGTACTTTTTTTCTAGAAAAAAAAGCATTTTAAGGCAAAAACTCCTGCTGCACTGTTCCATGCCACTGTAATAAAGTTCTCCAGTGAATTTGGAGAAAAGGCATTGCCCTGTGTTTTCTCATCCATGGAGCTCAGACTGTGGGGTCTCGAATTTCTTTTCTCTTTTTATGGTCTGTTTCTTATAACCATTAGGTTTTGTTTCTGTCCCCACAGGACTAGGACTGGAAGCAAAGAAAATTGAAGGAACTTCTCCAAATGTTAATTATTTGCCTCTGTTCCTTATGTTGGATTCCATATCAGTGTGTTCTTTCATATTCTTTCAACTGAGTTACCTCCTGAAGCAGCTTAGTTCTCGTCCCGTTCATATGCAGCTTTGAGGAACTATAGTTGTTAAGGCTTTAGAATTAGGCAAAATTGAGTTAAGTTCTGGCTTCTGCATTTACTATGATGTAACTTTGGGCATGTTTAATTATTATAATCCTCAGTTGTAAAATGAGATTAATGGATACTTCTCAGGGTTGCTGTTGAGAGTAACTGAAATAGTGTATGTAAAGTCTTTAACCACTACTGTACCCGTCACAGTTATCCAAAAATTTACTCATTCAGAAGGTCTTTGTTGAACACCTGTTATGTGTACTGAGCATTGTCCTAGGTATTTGAGATACATCAGTGAACAAAGCAGAGATCCTTGATGGACAATATACATAATAAGTTATGTAATAGCTTACAAAGTGACAATAGCTTTGGGAAAAAGGAAAGGTATTATAGGATAAGGGTGATCAATGAGCAGGAACGTTTGCAGTTTTAAATTGGGTGGTCTGGGTAAGGAAGATCATACCCGAACCAAGACACAAAGGAGGTTAGGGAATGGTGAGCCGTGCAGGAGTTGGGGGTGGGGGAGAGATGTTCCAGACAGAGGAAACAGCCATTATAAAGGGCCCCAGAGTGGCACCCTGTGTTGGATCAACAGCAAGCAGGCCATTGTGGCTAGAGTAGACTGTGAAAGAAGTTGTAGTAGATGAAATCAGAAATAATAATGAGCCAGTTCATGTGACCATGGTAGGCCATTATAACCACATGGGATTTTTATTCCGAGTGAGATGGGGAATAGTTTTGAGTGTTTAGTTTGCTTATTTTTTAGGTACAGGGTCTTGGTATGTTGCCCAGGGTGACTTAAACTCCTGGACTCAAGTTATCCTCTTGGTCTGCTTCCGAAGTAGCTGAGAGTAAAGGCATGCTCCTGCTGCTGGCTTTTGAGTAGATGAATGATATGATCTGCGTTAGGTTTTGACAGACTAATGCTAGCTGCTAGGTTAATAATAGATTATAGAGGGCAAAAGTGAAGCAGGCTATTGCAGTAATCTTGGTGAGAGACCAGGGTGGTAGCAGTAGAGGTAGTGAGAAATGGTCATATCCTGGATGTATTTTGAGATAGAGGCAACAGGATTTGCTTATGGATTGGATATGGCATGTGAGAAAGAGAAGAATTAAGAATGACTCTAACTTAGGCTGAGGCAAGAGAATTGCTTGAACCTGGGAGGGGGAGGTTGCAGTGAGCTGAGATCGTGCTGCTGCACTCCAGCCTGGGCAACAAGAGTGAAACTCCATCTCAAAAAAAAAAAAAAAAAAGAATGACACCCACTTTTTGGCTAGAGAAACTGGGAATATGGGTTTACTGTCATGCGGGCTGGGAAAACTGGCTGGAACAATTTTGAGTAGCAGGTTAGGTCGATTTAGGGCATGTGAGCTTGTTG